>NW_019154122.1:17566792-17679953 GCF_002288905.1 Enhydra lutris kenyoni
TGTATCTGTATTTGGAGACAGAATCTTTTAAAGGGTGACTGAGGGGGCACCTGGGTGGCTCAGCGGGTTAAGTCGCTGCCTTCGGCTCAGGTCATGATCTCAGGGTCCTGGGATCGAGCCCCACGTTGGGCTCTCTGCTCAGTGGGGAGCCTGCTTCTTCCTCTCTCTCTGCCTGCCTCTCTGCCTACTTGTGATCTCTCTCTGTCAAATGAATAAATAAAATCTTTAAAAAAAATAAAAAAATAAAGGGTGACTGAGGTTAAATGAGATTACATGGGTAAACCCTAATCCAGCCTAACTGTCCTTGTGAAGAGAGGAAACTTGGAGACCTACAGAGAGACCAAGAATGCACATGCTCAGAGGAAAGACCTAGCAGGTAGGTGGCCATCGGCAAGCCGAGGAGAGAAGTCTCAGGAGAAGCCGACATTGCTGACTCCTTGATCTTGGACTTCAGCCTCCAGAGCTGTGAGACAATACATTTCTGTTAGTTCATCTGCCCACTCGGTGGTACTTTGTTGTATGGGAAATGAATACAAAGATCCTCCAGCCAGAGGTAAACGACAAAATATAGTGTAAGAAGGCTGACGTAGAAGCTGCTATCACTCCGGAACACCACCGTGTAGAAAGGACGTCCTCAGCAGAGGAGCTGGTAGCCCGGAAGAGAAAGACCCACCTAGCCAACTCTGTGCAGCCCCAGGGGCTCCACCACTGCCCTCTTCAGGAGCCTCACCCTCTCTCCTGCCACGCTTCCAGGGGTGCCATGCACACAGCTTCCGTTAACCCTCCGAAGCCCGAACAGTAAGGAGCGTTGCCCATGGTTTGATGTCCCTGAGATATTGAGGTCCTGGAAAGAGATTTCTCTACATCCAGCTGTAGTGGCAGGGCTGAGACCCAAACCAAGAGACCCCTAACTCTTCTAACTAGAAGAAAAGACACTGGATTCCAACACTCCCAGCAGCCCTGCTGGGAGGGCAGGATAATGGCCTTGGGAAGAATGTGAGGGCAAATGAGCACTGAGAGCCTGACAAAGAAGCCCTTGGGAGGCCAGGGAAATAACGGATGTCTTTTCCTAGGCCAGGAGAGGAAAACAAACACCTGGCTCCTACCCCAGTCTCCCGGCAGCCCTCCAGCCCCAGCCGTTGTGAAAGAGAAAGTGTAGTGTCTTCTCCAGTCTCCAGCCTGCCACCTCCCTTCCCTACTGAATTATGACCACAGTCCCACCCAGTGCATCCTCGACACCAATAGCACTGAGTTTGATGCACTTGGCGTTGTGTCAACATTCTAGGGACTGGAAGACTGGGGACAACTTGACTTCGTTTTGAGGTTGTAATTACAAGTGGGAAGTAGAGGACTGGGGCTCCCTCACGCAGTGAAAGGAAGAGCCAGGAAGGCTGGAACCTCAGGCAGAGAGAAGGAGCTGGACACCAGGGTGGGAGGCTGTGGTGAGGCAGGGCTCTTCTGGCTGGGCTTTGCTGCCCGTGAGCACACATAGAAGGCAGGGCCCTGTGTCAGCCAAGCCAAGACGGACATCACCCAGAAAGCAGCTGGAGGAAATGTCCAACTGGAACAGAGTGGAGAGAGCCTCAGGAAGAAAGAGGAACCTGAATGGGAGTCGAGAAAATGTAGTCAGGGCTAGACCAGAAAGACAAAGTGCAGGACGGCCACCAAGGAAGCAGCAAAGATGGACAGACACCAGGGAAAAGAGTATAGCTGGACTGCCAGGCAGGTGACATTGGGCCGTGCACCACCAAACTGGGCACTTTGGACATCTTCAAGTATGAAGAGGGCCATGCTGGTTTATAGGGTGCCTTCACGCCACTTGGAAAAAGATGTCCAGACACAACCTTTACCAAAGCTCAGAGCTGAGCAAGGGAAGTGAGGGCTAGAATCATCCAACCCAGTGCAGTGTACAGCCTGTGCAACACTCTGGGCTAGGAACTCTCACCAGGCACAGGCAGAGTCCTTAAAGGGCTGGAGCATTGGCCCAGAGCTTGAGGAATGCCTCAGAAAGGTCAGGGAGCTGGCTGGGGTTGGCAGCATAGAGAAATGGCTCAGAAGGGAATAAAGCAAGTTAACGTCCCTAAAGAGGAAAGCCACATATACAGAGGGGGCCAGGAGGGGGGCACAGCATGCCAACAACTAAAACCTTGAAGTCTCAGCAGGGCTCACAGCTCTCGGCTGATTCCCTTGCAGCCTCTGTGCGTGCAGGGGAGGCTCCGTGGGGCAGGCGTCGCCCATCCCTACAGCTCCTGCCCAGCCTGCCCTCACCTACGGAGCTCAGGGTGTGGGGAGGAAGGAGGCTTGGGTGATGTGTGTCAGGACCTAAAGGGCAGGAGTCCCTCCTGTCCAGGGTGCAGGGTACCCTCTCCTTATCCTTGGAAGGCCCAAAGCCCCCAACTGAGTGTCCCCTGCACTTCTTGGCTTTTTTGTGCATGTCCCAGTGTGAGATGCACCAGCAGTGACAAATGTTCCTTCGCCTTCCATCCCAAACACGCTGCACGGAGAGGGCACTGCCATCCTGGGAAAAACTCTACCCTCCTGGGGAGGACTCTGCCATCCTGGGGAGGACTCCACTGTCCTAGGGAGGACACCGCCATCCTAGGGAGGACGGCCACGGGAAACCTCCCCAGATGCCCCGTGTTGACGCAGGCCATCTACTTTCAGAAAGAGTTTTTGGCCACGAACAATTCAGCTGGAAATTCCCGGTAGAGACAGGTTTTTGTTGAATCTCTTAACCTGGTGCCAACCTGCCTTGCAGCTTATTAAATATAAAACATTAACACCTGCAAAAGCTTGGAAGGTTCTTGGTGTTCTGGCCCCCAAGCACTGGCAGGCATAAGTGCCGCTCGGGGCGACATAGCTTCCAGCCATCCAGAGATCCTGTTCCTGGAACGGCCTGATGGGGAAGCAGGATCCCATGCATTTAACCTCGCCAAAACGTCATCTGTGGAGAACGTGGGACACAACCAAAGATAACCACCCAGGAAGACCCGATAATCATGGTGAGAAGAGGGAAGGGCGCCGCCTTGTTCCCGTGACAGCTGGAAGGTTGTTTTTATGTTCTTGGGTGTTTTGTTTTGTTTTGTTTTGTTTTTCCAAGAAAATGTGGTGACAGAATGGGTTTCATCTCATGCACAAACTTTCAGAAAGTTTCTAAACTCAGGTAATCAATAGATAGCCCAGAGATGTAAACAGAGGATGGTGGTGGGAGAGGTCTTGGGTGGGTCCCTGAGCTGGGGGACCCCAGAAGGCACAGGTGCAGCTTGGATGTATCACCTCCGAGGTTCCTGGGTACCCCCGGGTAGAGGCGACCGCAGGTAGCAAGGAGAGTCATTGGCAGGAGGAGCAGGGACGGTTTGGGCTGAGATGTTTGCGTCGGGAGCCTCCTCCCTGTGCGACGTGTCTAAGGATCAGCAGGTGGGCAGAGGCAGAGCTCAGATGCTGTGAGCCTCACCCTTCTTAGCAACACGGCTGGGAAAGGCATGACGACGGGAGAGGCGAGCAGCGGCAGGATGTCAGCGGCCACCGGGATACTGAAAACTGCTTACCGTCCTGCAGAAACTGGGACAGCCCGTCATGTTTTAGCATTCTCTGCAGAAATTTGGGAGCGTGTCCACACACCCCCCACGCAGACTCTCTGCCCGCCTGAAGATGCTGAGGGGAAAGGAGTGATGATGGAAAGACACATCACGGTTCTGTCTCTTGCTTCAAATAAAGCAACAGGAGGAGCCACCTTCAGCCTCCCAGCCCTTCCCTTTCCACCCAAAACACCTCGGGACACCACCCCTGGCTCCACAGCGGTTTCTTCCATTTTGCTTTGTTTGCATGTGGGCTGTCTCGGGGGCCATGGGGGAGACCCCCAAGGGGATGTGACCCACAGCCTGCCTGGGTGCCTGGGATCCCAGTCTTGCCCCATGAGTTAAGGCACAGGCCCTCTAGGACCCCCACAGCCCCACACTGCCTTTGGAATGGGTGACATTTTCAGCCTTAATGATCACAGCGCATGCCCCAAATGTGACTGAAAATAAAGAGCCCAAATCTGAGCTCGTTTGTGCTGTTGGTGCTGACAGTGGAGGACTCAGGGGCTGTGCCCGGGGTGGGAAACTCGGGCCAGGATGGCTGGGCTGGGAGGAGGGCCAAGTACCTGTGGATAGCTCCCGGAGAGTCGCCCTAATGGCTCAGCCTCCAGAGAGGGGCCCAGAGTCCGCGGCCCACCTCACCTCCCCCGTGATCTTCCTCCAGCCCCTCAGGTCTACCAGCTTGTACCTGGACGCCGAGGCCACAGAGCCCTCACACCTGCCCAAACAGCTGTCCACTTTCAACAGCTCTGAGTCTTAGAAAATTCATCCTGCGACGAGCTGAAGAAATGAATGAAATGACCAGTCCTCAGTGTCAGTTACGAAGCCTGGCATATAATCCCCTTCTCACCCAGCCCGCCCGAGTTATTGTCATGCCCATTTAACTGACAGCCCTTGTCCCCGGCACCCAGCTGAAGGCTTTGGGTACGTCACCCTTTAATACTCAGAATTCTGGGTCATCATCCCCATTTTACTGATAAGGAAATTGAGGCTTAAGGGGCAAGTCAAGGTGGCAGCCCTCACAGCACACCTGCACACAGGCGGGATTCTCACCCGGATCCGCGAGCCTCACGGCTGCTCTGCAGACAGTCCCCGCGTTCTCAGCTGGAGCATCCGCCCTGCTCAGCTTCCAACCTGGAGAGCTTTCAGGGATAGTGACTGTTTCCCTACCCCTGGTCTTTGCTATGCTAATGTCCTGCAGTCGCCCACTCCCATTTCAAGGGCAGATTCTCTGGCTCAAGGACGCTAGGCAGGAGAAAGGAGAGGGAAAGGGGAGGTGGGGAGGGAAGCTGGGGTCTGCATTATCTGATCTTCACCCGGATCACTCTAAAAGCTGGGAGGCAGCTCGTGTATTGAGAATCAAGAGGCTGATGTACCATCTCCTCCAACCAGCCCCTTCTTGGACCCTACTGGAGACCGTCTGGAGGACTCTACAGTCAGGTGGCAGCTCTACCCACAGAAGCAGAACCAAGTTAAGGAGCCCAACTCTGCCACGGGAACGAAGTTTACTGCCATTAGGCGTTATCTCAAGTTTGCCTGAAACACACGTGTGTGTGTGCAAGTACACATTGGATAGAGGGCCCACTCTGCAAAATAATGAGAAAAGATAGTTATAGATGTGACACAGATGCGAATATAGCTAGATGGACGTGCAGACACAGAGGCAGACACAGACATAAATCACAGACCCTCTCTGCAGCCCACTCGTCCCAGAGCTTCCTGGAAGCCTGGGGATGGGGAATATTACCCTCCTCTACAGCTCACTGTCCCCAGCCATGCCCCCGTGTGGTGGCAGACTGAGCCCCTTGGTGGTGTTAGACAGGGACACCAGCCACCTGGAGCCCGGAGCTTTCTCTGAGCCCCCCCCCACCCCGCAGCACCTCATTCCCTCCATGTGTATCTCTCCCACTGTGTGGCTCCATTTTACAGGCAGGGAAATAAAGTGCAGCCTGTTCCCAGGCTGCTCCAGATGGAAATCCGGGTGCTGGCCTGTTCCCCAAAAGTTCCCTCAGTTTCAAAGGAAAGCCCAACGTAGATATTGACTCCCACATCTTATCATCACTAAGGGGCAGGTAAAGCTTAATTCTGGACTCAGCTGAGGTCCCCTAGGCCCACCCTACTCCCTCCAAGGTACCCCCACCCCACTCAGGACAGTGGAGGAGGGAGGTCCCCTGGGGTCCAGGCAGTTCAGGGGAAAAATATCTACTTACTCAAGCTCCTGGAGGGCCGGGATGGGTAACTTACCATCTACATGCCTCAGCCACAGTTCCCAGTTTTTGGCCAAACACCAGTCCAGATGTGACTCTGGAGGTAGTCTTCAGATGGAATTAGCTTTTAAGTCTGTAGACTTTAAAGTAGATCACCCTCCACGTGTGGGTGGGTCTTGCCCAATCAGTTGAAGATCTTAAGAGGGAAAAATCTGAGATTCCCTCATTGAGGGAGGAATTCTACCTCTGGACAGCAGATTTCAGACTCAAGATTGCATCATCAACTGCTCCCTAGGTCCCAGCCTGCCGACCTGCCCTTGCTAAGCCCCACAGTTATGTGAATCAATTCCTTGAAATAAATCTCCCTCTTTCTGTGTGTGTGTCTGTGTGTGTGTGTGTGTGTGTGTGTGTGTACACATCTATCTTCCATGGGTTCGGTTTCCCTGGGGAACCCTGACTGACACAGGGGCCATAGTGTCAATCTCATCTTCTTATCACTCCAGCCCACCCAAGCCTTTCCTTTTTCCCTGAATTATGGAGACTGAGATCCATATTCGGAGAAAAACATCCCCTCTACACACGCATGGCCGTGAGCAGTGCCATCCCCACCCGGAACCTCTCTGAGTTCGCCCACACCTGGTTCCAGGAAGCGGCACCTGACTCCCCAACCCCCCGTGCTGTCCCCTGCTGCCCACAGCAAGAAAAGCACCTGCCATTCCAGGAAGGAGCAGAGCACAGGATCCCTGTCCTGTGGGCTCCCTGCACTGTCACATGGAATCAAATCTGTCTTAAATGAAAATAAATGAAAACCAGGACGTACTTTAGGAAGGATCCTAATCCTAACTGAAACAGGCTGGTACTCATGCTCTCGTAAGAAACGTTTAAGTGTCCAATTTCCTCTGATGCTTAGTGGAATTATGTCAAACGTGAACTTGATTTCCCTCTGTTCCCTTTCAGACACCAACGAACGCCACTGCTGTTCTGTCTTCGGTGTAGTCACCGGCCCTCCCTGCCGTGTCCACAGCCTCCCTCAGGTGCCGGCTGTGCTGGGGTCCCTGGCAGTAGCCCCCAGCCCCGGGACCATGATAGTGACACCCCTAAAGCTTCTTTAAAGATCTTCGCCGAGAGCACTGGCCCGGCCCCCCAAGCCCTCTCTGCAAAAACATCATCAAGGGAGACCTTTCCAAAGAAAAGCACCTTCCACTGTCCCACTGCCTGCTCACCCCTGGCCTCCTTGGGACCTTCCCTTGTGATGATATTGGGCCACCCAGATGCTCCAAGACTCTCTCCCATCTCGAGGTTGTTAATTCATTCCCATCTGCACAGTACCTTTGCCACCTAAGGTCACATGTTCTCATGCTCCAGAGACTGGGGTGTGGACACTTTGGGGGCCCATTGTTCTGGCAACAACAGGACCAAGCGAAGTCACCCAGGGAAAGACAGAGGAGGGGAGTTCAGAGAAAAGGGCTGATTTCAGCTCAGGTTGTGATCTCAGGGTCCTGGGATTGAGCCCCGCATCGGGCTCTCTGCTCAGCGGGGAACCTGCTTCCCCCCTCTCTCTGCCTGCCTCTCTGCCTACTTGTGATCTCTCTCTGTCAAATGAATAAATAAAATCTTTTAAAAAAAAGAGAGAGAGAGAGAGAAAAGGGCTGAGGCTGGGGGTCTGGGTGGCCCCTGTGAGCCTGCATAGGAGACAAGGAGTCTAGGAGGGACCACCTTGGGAGGGGGCCACGTCCTGGAGGCCCCCTAGAGAGTTTCAAGAATGGAGGTGTCAGGGAGCCCGGGTGGCTCCATTGGTTGAGTGTCTAACTCTTGGTTTTGGCTCAGGTCACGATCTCAGGGTCCTGCACCCAACACCACACTCAGCAGGGAGTCTGCATGAGAGTCTCTCTCTCCCTCTCCCTCTGCCTCTCCCCCTGCTTTAACACCCACTCCCTCTCTCTCTCTCTCAAATAAAATCTTTAAAAAAAAAAATGGGGTTGTCTGCAGTGAGATGAGTAGTGAGATGCTGAGACACAGACACAGCCACATCCAGGGTGCCCGGCAGCCCAACGAGCCCCCTACAGGGGAGTGTTGACGGGGTGGCGGCATGGGGAGGCACCCTGTGGGGGCATGAAATGGGCAAAGGGACAGGGCCTCCAATTGATTCAATTGAATTAGAGCCTCCAATCAATTGCCTTGATGCCAAAGACCACTGTCGGGCCTCAGGCTTCATGCAAGGACCCCGAGAGCCCCCGGCCTGCTCCGCCCACCCCCAGCTGGCACCACGGAGATGAGCTCCCTCTCAGGTTGGCAAAGACACCCAGGGAGCAGAGCCATCTCACTGGCCTCCCACGGACCCGAGGCCACAGTGACACCGGGGCCTGGTCGGGGTCAGGAAGAGTTTGTCCCACCTCTTACCCTGCTCTGGAGGCCCCAGTGGAGGTGGCTGCCTCAAGTGGACCTAGTGCCATGGGATAGTCAAACCCTGGGGTCCTGTCTGGGTGCTGCCTGGACGGTTGTCTCCCGAGGGAAGCTCTCATTGCTGCTCTGGTTCCCAAAGTCTCCCTGTCCACGGCAGCACCCCCAGAGGCACATCAGTAGTACACTTCCGATGACCCAGGCAGAGACCCGCTCCTGACAAGCCGCAGCCAGTCCCCGCTCCCCGCACTGCCGTGCTCGGGGCGCGCTGGCCGCTGTCCCGGGCATGGTCTGGGGGGAGCTGTGGGCAGTTTGTCTCAGCACATTCCAAAGAGACTGTTCAATGTGTAAGAGATAACACGGGACACAGCTTCGCGGACTATCAGTACTTTAAATATAAATAGTTTCACCACACGGAACAGGGCCAAGGCCGCCCGAGGCCATCAGAGTGATTTCAAATAATCGAAGTTCCTGGTTTGTCGACCTCAAAATTGAGTTTGATTGAGTGCAAAGGTTTATCCAGGACTCAAAGGTCAGACGGTCATATCAAACGAAATGGGGAGATAAGACAGCAGACAGTGTCCACTGTGTTTGCCCGTGGCTTTTCCCAAATGTCGATGGCCAATTGGGGGCCTTCCCCTCTGCAGTCTGGGCAGCACAGCCCAGGGAAATCTCCAGACTTTGGGTAGAAAATCCCATAAACTGGATGTGAGGCTTCTAAGGAGATGTGATATGAAAGTGGGGAGAGGTGGGTCAGGCCACGTGTAAAGGCATCTGTAAAGTTTCGCAGGCGAGGTAAACACAACACCAGGCGAGGCGGGCGCAAGGCAAGATTTATTAAAGGCGTCTCCGGTGAAGTTTCAGGGCTCAGGAGAAGGGGAGCCAGGAAAGTCGTGCCGGGAGGAGGTGGGCACCCTCGGGCGAGGTTCTGAGACTCCAGAGAGGGGAGTCGGAGGAAGTCGCACTGGGAGGGAGTCAGCGGGGTCTTCTATTGGGCCAAGGCAGGGCATGGGCTCACATCCATGTATGGTAGGGTATTGGGTGATCGGAAGGTATGGGGTGGGGGCTCCAGATACTCCTGTTTCCTGCATAGGTATCGGGTTACCTATGGAGACATGTCCTAGACATACACCCTTTTGGCAGGAGAGTCAAGGGTTAAGGAGGGGGGGGAGGGGCTGGAAGATGGCGGCCCCAGCCCTCATTTCTATTGTTCCTCCCGCATTCCTGAAGCCACCAACCCAACAGCATCTACTGTGTAAACCACGGAGGGCCGTTTAGGCAGGACGTGCCAGGCCTCGTTCTAAAGGAACGAATTCAGGCCTTCAAGGGCAAAAAGGTCAATGGACACACATGTCTTCTTGGTGATGGGAAAGGTTGGAAGCTAGAGAGCCTGTGTTCACACAACATGCGGGACTCACTGATGTACCCGAGTTTTCGTGTCCAAGAGACCACCAAGGAGCCAACACCGATGCAATCACACAAGGGTTTATTTGACAAGCTTAAGCTTGGGCCCAAGTATACGCAACACAGCAGAGTAGGGACTTGAACCCCGAGCTTAGTTAAAGCAAGGGTATTTATGGGTTCCTGTTACTAAAGCAGGGTGGGGCTTCCTGTTACTAAAGCAGGGGGTGGGTCTCGGGAACCAAAGCAGGGTGGGTGGGGGTCCTTAGAACTAAAGTAAAGTAGGGGAAAGTTCAGCCCTTGGGCACAGGGGTCTGAGATGGCTGCCGGAGCTAAGATGGCTGTACTTATGCTAAGGCTAAACCTGAGGTGGGATGGCCTTGATTCTTCTCTGCCTCCACACTCACCAATGCCCCGGAGCTGTGCCCCTACAGCAAGATTTGTATGTTCTGTGAATTTCACTTCCAGGAGACAAAGTTGAGGGTTGAGGACCTTGGTGCAGCCCCCTGGGGATTGGTACCCCCCACCTGCCCCTCAGAGAGCATCTCATGCTTGCCAAGCACCAGACACCCAGCTGGGTCCAAATGATGTACTTTTGAAATGTAGGTGAGGTCCAACGGGAGACATCTTTGGTGCATTTAGGTGATTTTATTAATGCACGGAGACAGGACCCCTTGGGCAAAAAGAGCAGCTGCCCCGGGGTTGTGAGGAGTGGCTGACTGTGTGCTTGGGAGCTGGGCGAGACCAACGAGTTCAAAAGGCCTTCCGTGTGCTAAAGAAGACCCTGGTGGGTGGTACTGAAGGCCCTGCTATTACCAAGCTAAGGTTGTATTTCCCTCTAGCAAAGCATGAACAATAAGGCAGTTGCGAGCTTCGCAGAGGACGGTCACACATACCTCACCCAGGAAGGGGGCGGGGAGGGACGCGGTGGGGGGTCCGCTCCTGCTCTGTCCAGCTTGCCTTTCACCGCGGCGCCCCGTGAGGACCGGTCAGCCCCATCACACGGTTCTTCCCGGGCTGGTCTCTCAGCTCCTTTTCCTGGCGCCCACACAGAGGGGCCCTGGGGGTGTGGGAGGGAAAGAGATCAGAGAACTCACTCCCTGGTCCTGCCTGCAGCCGGAGGACCAACGTGAAGGTGCTCACCAGCCACAACCCCCGGGCCCTAACAGCAGAGACGTTGGGGGCGGTCTCAGAGCTGCTCAGGGGTCCCAGACCCCACTCCTGCCCGCAGGGACAGGCACCAGGTAAATGCCAGCCAGAGCCAGGGTTGGGGAACAGAGGGGACAACTTGCTAAGGTTTTCCTCAGCCCCGGAGAACATCCCCAGGGCTTTGACAGCCAGAGTGGGTTGTAGGGGGGGAGGGCTTCCCTGACCTGTGGAGCCTTGGGGAGAGAGCTCCCCACCATCCCTTCTCCGCAGGCTCAGCTCCACTGCTACTCCGACCTCGGCCCCTGCTCCAGGCTGGAACCTTTGCCTCTCTCTCCAGAGAGTAATAATTATCACTTAAAATAAAAAAGGAGATTTAAAACACAGTGCTCGTTATTACGCCAAATCAGCCCCTTGCGGGCAGGGCCTGGGGCGGGAGGAGGGCCGGGACCAGGTCACAGTCTCTGCCAGCCCCAAGGTCTGGGAGCTGAAGCCTGTTGGATGGGCCCTCCAGGAACTACTTCAGAAAGGAGGAGCCTGACCTCAGGCCCCATCCCGAGGCTTCCCACGGGCTTGGGCCTCTCCGGAGCTTTCTGGGTAAACACACACACCCTACCCCGGGCCGCCTGGACTGCGACACGGAGACACACGCTTGGCCCAGGAGGCTCCGCTCGCATCTCTCTGTCTCACACCCCCCCTTCTGATATTCCAGAGGCCGCCTCCTGTCACTGCCACACTGTAATATTTCATGAAAAGCAAACAAATTGCATCTCTCTGATTACATTTCCTGATTTCTTAGAAAGCAGAATTGTAGTAATTGGTTTACATTAAGCACCATGCTATTTGGGAGAGGGGAATTAAATAGGATACCGTTGGATTTGATTCGTAGGCAAACATAGTTAAACGAAAGCAGAAGACGACGCTAGGAAATGCTTCTGAACATCATTGCAGGCAAATTGCCGTTCAGACAACTGGGGACGCTGAAACACCACCCTGCCTGGGCCCCGGGTGGACGGCGCTGGGAGGCTCCAGGCCCCACGGTCCGGGGACCCTCCTGGACTGTCCTGCGATCCTCAGTCAACTGAGGTGGCCAGCCGTCCTCCCGCCTCACAGGGCACGGCGGACATGAGTTTCTGAAGAGCTCTCGGCCAAGGCCACTCCTTCAGGCCCGGCCAGACCATGAGCTCAGCATCCAAGCTATGCAACGCGACTGTGCGTGCTGCTGAGTGCAATGGGCACAGCCTTCAAAGCCACCTGCCCATGCACCGCTGGACCAGACGCCAGAGTCGGGACAGCCCTCAGCCAAAGGCCTTGCCCTGTTGGAGCAGTGAGAAGACCGCGCTCCCCCAGAGCCAGGAGACTCCAGTCTGGGTCTTCCCCCGGCTGAGACCACCCTCCCTGGGCCGAGATGCCCGTCCTTTGCACTCCATGATGCTCCTTGAGGTCAGGGCCTCTGGTGACTGGGCCAGCGTCTCCTCACCAAACTCAAGTCAGGACCCTAATGCAGCTTACGGAGACAAATGTCATGCCAGGCCTACCCTGGGCAGAAGCCCATGTAGGACAGCAGACTCCGTGGGTGAGTGTTGAACGAGAAGCGCGTGGGGCTGACCCCAGTCTCCGCTGACCCCTGCCCACAGCAGGTGACAGGCCGTTGGCTCTGGCAGCACTGAGGACAGCCGGGGCCGGAGGAGGGTCCCGTTCACTCAGTCCAGCCCTAGATGCGCAAATGTGCTCCCATGTAGGGAGCGTTCGGTCCTCCCCGTGCACCGGACTTTGCCAATCACCAAACTCTCCACCTGGACTATCTCCCCGCTTCTCCCCGACCTGGGGGCTACACAGGGCAGACGGTAGCTTCTCTCCTGGAAAATGGCAAGGACACACCTGCTTCTACCCCTTCTGGCTACATGACCTTGGGCAGGTCCCTGTCGGTGTGTCGGAAGACATCTGCTGGGTCTGATTGCCAGTGTGCTGCCCGCCCGCCTGGAACGGGCTCTGCCTGCTGAGGTTCAAGCCACATCAGAAGGACTGAGCGATGCTACCCGGAACCGGGCCGAGGTCAGTGTGGGCGGGGGAGGGTGCGGAAGGATGCAGACGGCAGCACGCTCTCTGGGTGTGAGAAATGAGCGCGAGAGAAGCGATTTCTAAGTTTCGGTGTGTTGCAGGGGGGCCTGGCCCCCTTTGAAACGCCCCAGTAACCACTTTTGGTGTCTGGATTGGTATTTGAGGGCTAAGTCAGCGCGATGGTGTGACCGTGAGACGGGCGGCCCCGCTAGGAGGTTGCACGGATCAGATTTCCCAGAGACCCCGGGGCCGCTCTTATCCCCCTCCTGTCCTCCTGTCCTCCATGAGGGACACCTTTCCACCGTCCCATGGGACCACAGGTTGGGCTCAGGGTCCTAGCCCTCTCCTCCACCACCGTGATGACCAGCTCGTCCCAATCTGCTCAGGATTTTCCCAGCTTAAACACCCAAAGCCCCATATCCCAGGAATCTCCTCATTCGGGGTGAACTGAGTTTGTTACGGGTTTGCCCTACAGTGTCTGCAGCAGCTGGGTCAGGTCAGGGCTGGGAGCCCTCCGGGAGTGACAGGGCCACCCCAGGGCAGACAGAGCCATGCTGACAAGCCCAGCTCAGTCTGCACGTGCGTCCAGCTGTCCACTGACCTGCAGCTCGTGCCCAGCACCTGGCTGGCCAGGCTCTGTGCGTCTCTTCCATCCTGGACGGCCCGACCTCCAACAGACTGGGTCCCAGACAGCAAACGGGCGTCGGGTTTCTGTAGAATGAGGAAGGTCGCAGTGTGTCGGGCACGTGATACCCTATGGAGGGAAGGAGGCGACTCTTCAACAAAATGAACCACTTTCTAGAGAAACGACCCCTGCTCTGGGGGACAGGGTCCCCCCTCTCCTGGCCCATCCCCCACCCATCCTCTCACATGAGGGCACCCAGGTGTGGCAGGAAGGCAGGCGAGGGCCCTTGCTTCCCATCTCTGTTCCCAGACGCCTGACACCGAGGGCTGCCCGCCCCCGTCTGCCCCCCGGCTCACCCTCTCTTTCCTCTTCCTGTCACCCCATTAGGTGCTCACCCAAAGTTCTAATTTTCTCTTTGCAGCTCATGTGAAACGAGAGCTTTCGAGACCCGGAGCCACCTCCCCGTCACTCGATGGTGGGCCTGACAGTCGAAACAGGAGCTTCGGGATGATAAATCTTCTGTATTAGGACTCTTTGTTTAAGAGCCTCGGCCCCGCCTTCCGCGTCAGGGCGCTGCAGACACACGGGGGAGAGGGGGCAGGTCATGTCACCGAGCAAAAACGTCTTAAACAGCTATTCTTCTTTTTTTTTTTTAATGTCAACTGAGTGAAAGGAATTCTCCACTGTATTTCTTTCTTCAAATTGTTTTAACCCAGTACAAATGTGCTACTGCTTAAACTTTGGGAGATAGTCCCAGAAACGGAACTGAGGGGCTCACAGAGGAATCCGAGTGATCCATTTGTCCTCCTACTCAACGTCACTCATCAAACACCTGGGACAGGTGTCAGGTGTCAGGTGCTGCGCAGCAGGACCAGGGTGGTCCTTGTGGTTGTCCTTGTGGGAAGCAGAATTCATAGCAGAGTCCAGTGTGTGATGGACCTCTGGTCACGGCAGAAACAAGGGCTCCAAAACCAAAACAGAAAGAAAACTCCAGAGGAAAACTTCCAGAATTCACGGCTCATAAGTTTCCTATAGAATATATAATTTCTGTTGTAAACAATTTTACATTGTAAAAACTATGAAACATCATGGTACCGATATAAACTTGGACTCCAATTTCTAGGAAGAGCAAGGTTGGAGTCTCAATTTTCCAGTTACCTTGCCCTACTTATGTGGGTGTTGATGACCTTGTGTCTCCCTAGGCCAATGCACTGAGGTTGACCTCTCCCTATCATGACCCTGCAGGGTCTCTCAATAGCCATGCCCCATGGGGTGGTCAGAGCCCCACTACACATCCAGTTATGCCCAAGACCTCATCCCTGCTCATCCATGAATGAAAATTACAACTCAACACTCGTGTCCAGCCCTGTTTTCAGGACTTGCAGCTCCTGAGGGCAACGACAACTCACACCCTCGTGGTCTGTGTTAATTTCTGGCCCCAGGGCATTTCTGCTTTTCTTGCCAAAGCCACTGTGTATTTTTTCACGTGTTATACTTCATCTGATGTTTTTTTATGCTTTTAGAAGGAGGAGCTCTGGGTTAACTCAAGCCACCAATTTCCTGGAACCAGGCATTTGTTTGGAGAATTCCGAATATTTTCACACAGCTGATGCATTTTTTTCCAATTATAAAATATAGTGTGCTCTCATACTGTTCAGAGAATGTAAAACCCTAAAATGGAGAAAAGAGGAGTCATCGGAGAGAAAGCTTTAGAACCTGGAAGTGTGGCTGTCATTGGTAACTCTGTTTCATTTGGAATTACCAGAATTAAGGAAATTGCTCTAACGGGTCAGCAGACACTAAAGAAACACTGTAACCTTTGCACAAACTATATAGTCTCCCAGGTCCCAGGCTTGGTGGTAAGCAGAACTGTAGTGGATTCCATCTGCCGAAAGCGTGGGGGAAGACAACAGCAGAATTCCAAACCATACCCCCCACCTTGACCATTAATTGTCTAACTACCTTAAATATGGACCAAGCAGGAGAAAATTTTCATGTCAAAAAATATCCCCACAAGCTCTAGCCAAATGATAACTTCCTATCATGCCTTCTTTTCTCTCTTGGAAAAGCACATATAAATGTCAGGGTGAGATTTCTCACCGGGATGGTATCTCCAGTCCTTGAAGACCATTCCTCCCAGGTGAGGGGACCAGGCACTTTGAGGAACTGCAGTTCTGAGTTTCAAAATTATTAGCAAGATGGTTGGCTTCCACTGAAATAGGAGTTTTTATTTTAATTTATATTGTAATGAAAGCTTGTAATAGTACTGTACCATAAACACAAACAGCACAATCTTATAAAAATTTCATCTTTATCTATTTTGGGGAGAAATAGTCCTGTCTGCCTAATTGAAGCATCTGTCATTCTGACATTAAATAGTGCATCTTTGGTCCTTTTATTATATTGTGGTGCATTTCTCATACACTGTTAAATTGAAATAACGCTGCTCGCTTGGAGATAAAGGAAGATAATAGGTATTTTGTAATGAGGGGGAAGGAGGATTCATCTTGGATCAGGGCTGAGAATTGCTTTATCTTTTTCCTGGGGTTTGCTGCCCTAAAGGGAGTTTCAGCTCGTCACATCTCTCAACACTCCAATAAGAGAAGGATCAAATGAGAAACATTTAGACAAGCATTCGAAATGCGATTGCCGACCGCCAGTCATCTGTGCGTCCTGGGAACTGCTTTATGAGCAGTTCACATAGGCGAGGCCTTGGCCCAGCCCCCCACAGCATTTCAGTGATGAAAACTGAATCTGTTTACAGTTTTTAATAGTCAAATATCTCTCCCCGAGCTCCCAGTTTTTGTTTATTAATCTGTGAACATGTTTCAAAATATTTGACCCAACTCACTCTCTCAATTTTGGAATGGTTGCTGGAATAAACAGTGTTCATAAAAATCACAGAATTTCAATGGTTGAAATATTTTAGAGTCGTTTATTTGAAGCATCTCACTGGTGCTCAAACCCCCTCTGCAGCTGCCCTACAAAGCCATCCTCCTTCCGGGACTCAAGCATTCCCAGTGTTAAGAGCTTGATCAAGATTTCCCAGCATCGACTTCCAACTCTTCTGTGTGATGCTAGGCAGGGTACAGTCTCTCTGGGCCTCTGCTTCCTTGTCTATGAAATAGGGATGATAATGGCACCTAATAATAGTCCTAATATTGTTTTTATTTATCAGGGCATCTATACCTTCTTTAATTTCTGATAATTATGGCTAATTAAACCTCTTTTCACCAGGTGATAAATCATGAAAATCATGGCAATGACGGTGATGATGGTGATGATGATGCTATGATGGTGATGATGATGGTGGTGATGGTGATGGTGGTGATGGTGGTGATGATGGTGGTGATGGTGATGGTGGTGATGGTGGTGATGATGGTGGTGATGGTGATGATGTTGGTGGTCATGATGATAATGATGAGGGGATGCTGATGATATGATGGTGATGATGATGCTATGATGGTGATGATGATGGTGGTGATGATGATGGTGGTGATGTTGGTGGTGATGGTGATGATGTTGGTGGTCATGATGATGATGATGATGTTGGTGATGGTAGTAATGATAATCATAATTGTGGTAGTGGTGATGATGATGGTGATGATATGATGGTGATGATGGTGATGGTGATGATATGATGGTGATGATGGTGGTGATGGTGATGTTGGTGATGCTGATGATATGATGGTGATGATGGTGTTGGTGATGGTGATGATGGTGGTGATGGTGATGTTGGTGATGCTGATGATATGATGGTGATGATGGTGGTGATAGTGGCAGTGATGGTGGTGATGGTGATGTTGGTGATGGTGATGGTGATGGTGATGATGGTGATGATGATGATATGATGGTGATGATGGTGGTGATAGTGGCAGTGATGGTGGTGATGGTGGTGTTAATGATGATCATGGTGATGATGGTGGCAGTGATGGTGGTGATGATGGTTATGACGAGGACAGTGACGATGGTAGTGGTGACAGCAAACCAACACTCACTGGGCATTTGCTAAGGGCTGCACTGCTTTCATATATATTTATTCATGTTATCCCCACAAGAATTTTGTGAGGTAGGGACATGATTACTAATGAGGAAACTGGGGCTTACATTTGTTAGTAACTAACCCCAGGCCACCCACAGGGCTAGTGGCCTGACTGAGATCCAGGCTTCAGCAGAACTTCCATGGATTGATCCTGTACGAATTCTTCTTGCACTGTTGGGACCAACTGGACCCCTCTTCCCTGAGTGCCTGTGGCCTCAGGGTTGTGGCCTGAATGCTGAGTGGGGGCCTCCTCTCAGCATTTCAAGGAAAGGAGACCAGATCCAGGGACACCCTGGCCACCAGGGCTCTCACTCAACACAGCAAGCTCCTCACATAGGGCAACAGAGCTAATGGCCATGAATTTTCCAACCTATGCTCAGTAGAAAATGGTTTATTTTGAGAAGGAAATACTCACATGAAAGAGGAGTGATACTGTGGATACCAGATCCTAAGGGGACGATGCCTCATCTCTGCACCCGCAGACATTTGAGGGGAGAAAGCAGCTCCCTGAGTCTGAGTTGTGGATTAGGAAGGGTAAGTCACTAACAGGCTCCCTGCTGAAGCATTCTGTTACACAGTTCCCGACGATTCGTTCAGCCCTACTCACTGACCTGTGAGTCAGCGGGTGGATGGTGTAAGCCCCAAGTATTTAGTTGAAGTTTTTAAACTACAGTTTTAAATGTTTAAATTACACCAATGTTTCCCTCAGTTCGACTCAGTGTTATGTAATAGCTACCTTTACGTTCTCTAAAAGGACTTGCATATAAATTTCCCTGAACCATGAACTGTGGAAACAGCATGGGTGCATCTCGGGTCTCATGGAGAGCAGGAGATGGATCGGGCTTGTTTCTCCAGTAACCTGTGGCAGCAGGGGTTTTGACAAGATAAGTCTCTCGACTCAGTATTTCAGAATAATCACATTAAGTGTGTGACCTTGAAGACTGTCTTGCTGGAGGTGAAGACTCAAATAGAGTAACAATGACAGTTTCCAACCTGTGCCACAGCCAGTAGAAGCTGGGTCTGGATGATACCCCAGGAGGTCTCAACCCCAGAAGGAAGAACTCTACTTGAGAACCATGTCTGTACCATAACTTCAGATCGAAACTATGAGGGTCGTGATCCTCCCTTGTCGCTGAAGACCTCAGACACACATGTGCTCGCACACATGCACATTCCTATGTATATACAGCCACACATTCAAACATATGAGTGTATGCACATGAGCACGTTCATAGGCCACGTGTCCCCCTTCCTCGTGGGATCTTCAACAGGCAGCTCTCGGCATGGATAGAACACGTGAGCACCTCTCTAGAGCCTAATGTGTCCTACAGATATGATGTCAATGCCAGTGGTGAAAGCAGACTGTTGGAGGGGAGGGGAACTGGCTGGCCTCATCCCCAAGTCAAGCTGGGCAGGGTCAGCCCTTGGAGACACAGCCATGACAGTCGGCAGAGAAGATCTCAGCCTTGGAGAGGCTCTTGGGTTCTCCAACCTCACTGGACAGGTGCATCCATGCCCTGCCTCCAGTTCTGGAGTTCCAGGAATCCTGGGGCCTGGCAGGAGGTGGGGGTGGAGCTAAGTGACCTCTAGAGGCCCTCGATACAGCCCACCCAGTCATGGATTGGGTTCTGATGGAGTGAGAATTTCCCATGAAACCTTGCACTCCTTCGTGTGTACATGGGAACACAAACTGCCTTCCCATCTCCCAGAAATTCCCTCAGAGTTCTGATTTCCATGAGATTTTCTTTCCTTTACCTTGTCCTGAACCCAGTGCCCAGTAAAGTCTGGCAAATGGGTATAGGACACATCTACTTGAGTTCTTGGTGGACAACCACTCGGACTTTGCTGAAGAGAGTTCGTGGGTTCAATCTGCGTGAGGCATGGGTACAAGCATTCAGGTCTGAGTGTGCAAGTCATGAGCTGGGGTCTCAGTCAGGGAATGCTGGGGAGCACTCATAGTAGGCATGGGTGCTAGACGTTCCACCGTCCTTCGATTCTCTCCACTACTGGGTAAAACCAAGGCCCCAGGATTCAGAAGCCTTGGGTCTCCATCCTCTCATGGAGAGACTGAATATATCAGGACCATGGCCAATCCACACATAGAAAGAGAACTCCAACCCCTGACCTGCAGTCACCTGCCAGCAAACCAGTGCCTGTGTACAGTAACCAGCCCAGAAAGCCAGCCCGCTGCCGCTCAGACCTGTAGGAAGTCAGACTACCATCTCGAGGAGCAACCCAGGAAACAAAATAACTTCCATGACAATCAGTCCGAAGGGGCCAGGACTTGATGAATAACTAACAGCTTCCCAACTTTCATCCCAGCTTCCAGCTCAAGACCAACCAGAGAAAGCCAAATGTGTCTCCCAACTAACCACAGGGACACCCTTATTCTGGTTAGTACCTCCAGTTCCCCCAGGCCCTAGCCCCCAACAGGGCTTGCCCAAACCCTTCTCTTTTCCACCTGAAAGCTCCCCCACTCTCCAGCCTGCCTTTGAGTCTCTCCCAAAATACAAGTGACATGGCTGACCCCCAGCTACCGCACAATCTGAGTGAACAGATCTTCCGGTGTGGGTGGCCTTCCTTTATGTCCATGCACGGACCACAAAGTCCAAGCCCAAGCAGAGCAGCGGCAACCTGCCCCTTAGTGTCCCCTCTGCACCGTGGGCCGAGCCATGGCAGGAGGAAGGCCACCGGTGGGATATTCTGCAACAGGTGAGGAGGTCCTAGCGGGTCTCACGTTCCCCTGGGATCACTGGGTCCGTTTGTGAATGCTGAGAGGTGAGTGCAGGGGAACAAGGTGAGCAGGTCCAGGGGCAGGGAATCAGGATGAAAGGCACTTTCTTCCCAGGGATTTGTGGCGAGCAGGCTGGAGTGGGCCCCGGGTTTGAAGCATCTCTCAGGACACACACCGTCGTGAACGGGAAGAGAGCATTTCTCAGCTCCATTCCTAACGATGCAGGTGCAAAACCTCACTCACATGTCTGCCACAGTTAAAGTTCACTCTCATTACCTTATTATTCAAACCCCAACCTTGTTCATCATCTCTCCCACCATGATGCCCGAGTCAGCCCCAGTGGGAACTCCCAAGTCCAGAAAATCCCAAGAACTCAGTGACGGGTGGGAAGTTTCAGCCTGGAAGTAATGGGGTCTGGGACTCCTCAGCCTCTCAGCTCTTGAGGCCAAGCCTGATTTCTCAGGAGTGTACAGGGAAGGAAGGAGGCTTGCTGAGATTCTGGGAACGTTGCTTGTGTGAGTCTAGCTGTCCAGTCTGGAGGTGGGAGTGCGGCTCTGAGGTCAGACCAGATTCGTGGCCCCAGGACTCGAGAGCAGGACGGGGGACACGTGGGGCCGAGGGAACATCTGCCTCCATCCACAGGGGCTACAGTAGCCCACCACCAACCCGGTGGCTGAAGTGACACACAGTTGCTTCTCACTGCTCTGGAGGCTGGAAGTCCAAGGCCAAGGTGCCAGCAGATCCGGAGTCTGGATTTTTGGCTTATCCATGGTATTTTCCCACTATATCCTCGCAGGGAGGAAGGAGCGAGGGAGATTTGGGGGATCCTTCTAGAAGGGCACAAATCCCATCATGGGACTCCACCCAATACCACGGCCTTGGGAGTTAGGATTTCAACATGAATCTGTGGGAAACACAAACATTCAGTCCCTGTCGGTGTCCCCCCATGAGCGATGGTGGAGCAGGCCCCAGGCCAGCCTCAAGGAAGCTGAGTCAGATGCCATGCCAGGCCAAGCCCAGGAGATACTGGTCACTCTGGGACCAGGCTCCAGGAAATGCTGGCAGGAAGGGGGCAGCCAGGTGTAGGAGGACAGCACTGTGGTCTGGGGAGAGCCCAGGACTGGAGGGCATCAGTGAGAGAGGCAGGAAGGGGTAGGTCACAGCAAGTTCCCAGCAGCCGGTGAGGAGCCTGCCATGGGGGGCGAGGGGAAGCCCCACAGTGGCACCAGAAGAGGTCAGAAGTGAGGCCAGATTAGACCCAGCAAGCACAAGGACGGGTGTGATGGAGAGGGGTGTAAGCAGAATCAGACAAGCCGGGATGGGAGAGGGTGGGAGGACATGCAGGCAGCTGCCCAGGATGTCTGGAGGAGGAGGAGGGAAGACAGGGTAGAGGTCAGCGAGGAGAGTGTGGGTGAGTGGGACACCTCAGGCAGGAATGGGCGAGAAAAGGAGGGAGTCTCCCAGAGCTGAAATATGTCCGGTCCCTCTCACATCTCCACGGGATCCCCATTCTCTCCTCGGCTACCACTCAGAGCCTGAACCCAAAGGTCCCCCTTGGGGAACTTCCCATGGGCCCTGGAGGTCAGCCCACTTTGGCCGACACACGCCTCTAATGCTGACAGCAAGCTGGGGGCTTGCCCGTGGCCGCCACTACTTACGACAACATGAGTGACGGTTAGAGATTGTCTGGAGTTTCAGATTACTTAGGTTGCTTCCTGGGACGCAAAAACCAGATGGCGAAGTCGAAATTAAGCAGGGTCAGGGAGAAGGTGCAGAACTCCAGCCACCACTGGCCCCAGGCTGGGTGAATGGAGCAGAGGGGAGCGCCGGAGCCTGGTCCCGTCGGATTGCCGCGGATGGGCGCAGCTCCCAGCAGGACACCCAGCCCGCCCTAACTGCTGGACAAATTCTAATCGCCAGAACCTCTTACACTGGAAGAAGTCATAATCTCTGAGCAGAACTGGCTGCAGACAGATGTCCAGGGACCCAAATCCAAGCCACCCCCCGGGGACACGGAGCCACGGGTGGCTTTGGGAAGGAGACGCTAGAGGGCAGCAGGCATCCCTGATACTCTGGGAAATGGAAGAGCGCATTTATTCACTTTTCCATGCTCTTGATAACCGTGGAATGAGACATTTGGCCCCCAGGAAGTGTGGAGACTTGGGGTGTCCGCATCTGCAGGTATTTGAGAGAACAGGTCTGCTTGCAATTAATCCCCAGCAACAGCTCAGCTGGTCAAGATGACGACGTGACCTCGTCCCTGTCCTCACTCTGCTTCAAAACAGAATCCCAGGAAGGAGGGGGCCGACGAGATGCTGTGGGTCATGGCTCCGGGCTGGGGTACCTCTTCTTGGCAGAGATGAGCGGGCAGGGGACGAGCCCCGGTGCCGGACCTCGACAGGCTCTGAGCCCCGACGCCACACCCGTCCCTCTTCTCCATGCTGAGGATGTAAAGTCAAATAGGAGACGGTGCCGTGCGGGTTCCTGTTTGCATCACTACAAAGCAGCGTTTCAGATTAAGCAGGAGACACTTGTCAGCTGGCTTGGGAGCCGCCTTTCCAGCTGCGGGACTGATCGCCCGTGACAGGAGTGTTCCATGATTCCAGCGGTCACAGATCTTGGATGTTAGCGGACAAGTCCCCTTCCCTGTCTCTCTGTTCTTTAAAATAAAGTTAACTGATCACACACATGACTCAAGTTCAGACCCTCGCGAGACGATGTGTATAAGTAAATTGAAACGTCAGGGGAAATGCTGTCAGAACACGCACAGGGTTTGACGCTTGGTTTTAGAAGGATAATCCGCACGTCCTATAGATGGACATCGCTTTCCAAAGGAGAAGTCTTTAAGTAAATGTTGTGGATAATTTCGTAATCACTGGACATAGCTGGAGAGCCCCCGGGGCCACCGAGCATGCGGCTCAGGAATCACCTTCACGGAGAGCAGGCTTCTTGGCAAACGCAAGGGGTCTTTCCTGGAAGCGTGTGGACACCAGCAAGGACAACGGGACACTCCGTCTTAGGGGCAACAAGGTAAAGACCCAACGTCCCGCAAACGGGAGTGAAATAGAGTTCTCCGTCTCGCAGTCACGGCGAAGCCTGACGGACGTCTCCCTTCAGAATCTACCTCAAACTTTATTTAGAGATTTGGGAGGGAGTCTGGGGGGGAGGGGTGGCAAGCAAATATTCCCCCACTGGCTTCCCCTCACAGTGAGATCTGTAAATAATATTCTGCAATAACGGAAGTTATGAACCAACCACCGTTCATATGGAGAGGAGAAAATATGGGCAAATAAAAACGCTCATTGCCCGGAACATAAACCATCATTTCTCCTGAGACTGACAAATGGAAACACTTACTTCGTCCACCAAGGGGTGCAGGGACCGGGGGCGGGGTGGGGCGGGGGCACAGAAGCAGGGAGAGCAGCTCGGCCCCCAAGCCAGGCGTCCATCCGTTTGCCGGCTGAGCACTCCGTGTACGCTCGAGGTGGGCACTTAATCGCTCATAAAAATGATTTGCTAGGCATTTAGCTTTTTAATAAACAATGGGGCGGGGGGGGCAGAGGACGAGAAGATGAAGTTCCACAGAACATGGCTCTTTACCTTTCGAATCAATAAGAAGAAGCCTGTGGTAAGGGAGGCAAGCCAGAGAAGGAGTCGGGGAGGTGGGATGGACGGAAAAAGAGGACAGACGTGGGCACAGCCAGGCTTGCTTTGGGGCTGTCCCAGCACTGGCCTATCCGACCCCACCAGCTTCCATGCCCTTCTGCCAGGCCACGTGTTCCTGTTCAGGTCCACACACGTGACTGTGTGTCCAGCATCATCCTCACTAAGGGAAGAGAAGGTTGATTACCCACAGGCACTGCAAGGGGGTGCAGGGCTGCACAGGCTCCCCGCGCCCTTCGTCCTCATGTCTGCCCTGGACACAGCTCGAGACAAGAAGGCAGGATTCCAGGGCTGGGAAGGAATCTGCAGGCGGAAGCCCCATCTGTTGTGCACGTGACTTCTCCTGGGACATCCTGCAACCCTGACACACGGTAGATACTGAATAAAAAAAAAAATGTGTCTGGGGTAATGGACACTCATGAAGGACCCCATTCCCTTTTAGGGCAATCACACTTGGAATTTTATTTTATTTTATTTTTTTAAAGATGTTATTTATTTATTTGACAGAGATCACAAGTAGGCAGAGAGGCAGGCAGAGAGAGAGGGGGAAGCCAGATCCCTGCTGAGGAGGGAGCCCGATGTGGGGCTCGATCCCAGGACCCTGAGACCATGACCTGAGCTGAAGGCAGAGGCTTTAACCCACTGAGCCCCCCAGGTGTCCCCACACTTGGAGTTTTAAATAAACTGCAGAATTCTGGGACCAGAAGGGACGATGGGCCAGCGTCCCACCCACCACCTCCGGTCTTTGAGCTGCTCCTAATCTCCCCACCACGCACCAGGTGCCCCAAGAGGTGCCCCGGACCTCCTAGCACCTCCTTGCTGCAGGCTTCCCCAAAAGGCCACCAGCGCAAACGTGTCACAGTTACCAAGCCCGCCTCACCGTCCTCTGAGCACGATTACCTTCTCCCCGTCCCTTCTCCGGGGCTGCCGTGCCGAGCAGCCACCGGGCAGAAACGTCAGCTCCTAAATCAGAGACACACATCACCGGCCGCCCAAATTAACACATTTTATGGTTCTGTAAACGATTTTATGATAAATAGGGGCTGAGGGTTATGCTTCAGGTTATGCAATCACTTTCCTGCCCTCGGCCCAGATCCCCGTTGCTTCCAATCGAGAGGCAATACAGGGGGCGTGGAATGACATTTAGTTACATTAAATTGCAAACGCGCCTTTTTTCCTTGCTGTTTTCCCCACATAAAATAAGGATTAATGCCCCTTCAGCAACTTGGAGGCCTTGCTCAGCCAAGGTAAAGGACTCAGTTGCCCCCGGGTCACTGCTAGTTAATGCATGAGGCTCTGGTCTGTCTCGGGGAAGCCTGAAGGCCACATCTGGACGGCGCGGGGCAGAACAGGCTGCTCGTTAGCAAAGCCGCTGACGGAAAAGAGGAAAACGGTGCCGCGAAATGTGGACATGCTCCCGACTGGGTTCAGAGAACTGAGCCCCAATTCACACATGGCCAGTCGGATGCTCCCGCAACAGCAGGCTCACGCCCACGCCATGGCTGTCAGGGGCCAACCCCAGAACATTCTCCCCGAAGGCCGGCGCACAGTAGCACTGGCTGGGGCACCACCAGGCACCAGGACTCAGGAAGGATGATTGTCCCAGAAGGAGAGCAGGAGAGGGAAGGAGAGGAGGGCAGGCGGAGAGGGGAGGGGCGGTAAGAAGCAACTACGGAGACGTGCGGCCCCTGGTTCGACGGAGTCAGCACCTGTCACACCAAGAGGAAGTCTCCCTCTGGGGGCTCCCAGAAAACTGATGTGCGTCCTGGGTGCCCTGATCTCCTGCGATCCGGAGAGGTCATCCCAGCGAAAACGCCAAGACTCAGTCCCGCGGCCAGAGCAAGGCGGACCTCGGAGATGCCCCGGGATGGCTCCGGGCCGCCACAATAAAGCAAGCCGGATGAACTTTTTTGGTTTCCCAGTGCGTGTAAAAGCTGTGCGCACGCTACGCCGTAGTCTGTGAGGCGTGCAATAACACTCTATCTTAAACACAACAGTGCTCGTACCTTAATAAAAATGCTTTTTTCCTACGGACTGCTAACTGGGTTTTCAGCACATCAGAGTCTTCTGGCTGGTGGACGGTCTTGCCTCAATTTGAGGGCTGCCGACGGATCAGGGTGGTGGTTGCTGGAGGCTGTGGTTGTCACGGCGATTTCCTAAAATAAGACAACAATGACGTTTGCTGCATCGATTGACTCTTCTTTTCACAAACAATTGCTCTGTAGCAGGCGATGCTCTTTGATCGCATTGTACCCGCAGGACGACGTCTTTCAGCACTGGAGTCGTCCTCTCTCCCCTGCCGCTGCTTTATCCGCTCCGCGCACGTGATGACCTCGGTCGTCCGCTGTTACTCCAACAGACTTCGCGGCATCCGCACCGTAGACTCCCCCTCAAGATGCCGCCTTCTCTGCCCGTCCGTAAGGAGCAGCTCCTCGTCCGTCAGTTTACCATGGGCTTGCCGCGGTTCCATCCCTGCTCAGGCTCCACGTCCCACTCTAGCTCTCTTGCGGCTGCCGTCTGCCATCACTTCCTCCCCCGAAGTCCTGACCCCCTCAGAGTCGTCCATGAGGGTGGGAATCTTCTTCTTCCAAACTCCTGTTCTTGTTGGCGTTTTGTCCTCTTCCCATGAATTGAATGTTCTTAGTGGCATCTAGATGGTGAATCCTTCCCAGGTTTTCCATTGACTTTGCCCACATCCGTCAGAGGAATTCGTACCTAGGGCAGCTGTCGCCTTATGAAATGTGTTTCTTAAATAGTAACTTGGAAGTTGAAATTCTCCTTGACCCATGGGCTGCAGGATGGATGCTGTGTTAGCATGCGTGGAAACGACATTAATCTCGTTGTACATCTCCACCAGAGCTCTCCACGACCACAAGCATTGTCAGTGAACAGTACTGTTTTGGAAGGGATCTTATCCCTATGCAGTAGGCTTAAAATATTCAGCAAACCATGTTGTCAACGATGCGCTGTCATCCAGGCTTTGTTGTTCCATGGACAGAGCACAGGCAGAGTAAATTTAGTGTGGTTCCTCTAGCATAGTTCTAGAACTTGCACAATGGTAAATGAACATTGGTGTCCACGTCCAGTCACCAGCTGCATTAGCCCCAACAGAAGAGGCAGCCTGTCCTTGGAGGCATTGAAGCCGGGCGCTGACTTCTCTCTAGCTCTGGAAGAGCTGGGTCAGCCTTCCGATGGCAGGCGTTCTGTGTACAGTGACGATCTCTTGTGTGGTGTTGCTGCCTTCTCTCAGGTGATGGACACGGCTTCCCTTAACCTCACGAAGCCACCTCTGCTGGCCTCAGACCTTTCTAACGCGGCTCTGTCCTCTCTTCTCAGCCTTCAAGAACTGGGGAGTGAGGGCCTTGCTCTGGATGATGCTTTTGGCTTAAGGGACGTTGGGTCTGGTTTGATCTTCTCTCTGGACCACTGGGATGTTTCCCGTATCAGCACTGAGGCTGTTTTGCTTTCGTACTCATGTGTTCGCTGGAGTAGCACTCTTCATTTCCTTCGAGAACTCTTCCTTTGCATGCACAACTTGGCCTTTTGGCACAAGGGGCCTCGCTTTCAGCCCGTCTCGGTTTTCAACATGCTTTCCTCACTGAGCTGAAGCATTTCTAGCTTTTGCTTTAAAGTGAGAGACATGGGCTCTTCCTTTCAGTTGAATACTTAGAGGCCACCGTAGGGTTATTAACTGGCCTAATTTCAGTATTGTTGTGTCTCGGGGACCAGAGAGGCCTGAGGAGGAGAGACAGGGAACATCTGGTCAGTGGAGCAGTAGGACATAACCAGCATTTATCAGTAACGCTTGCCATCTTGCATGTTTGTGGTTTGTGGCGTCCCAAAATAACGACAGTAGTGACATCAAAGATCACTGATCACAGGTCACCATAAAAATATAATAATAATGAAAAAGTTTAAAATACTGCAAGAGTTACCAAAACGTGACCCAGAGACACAAAGTGAGCAAATGCTGTTGGAAAAATAGCACCGATAGACATGCTTGGCGCAGGGTCGCCACAAATCCTCAACTTGTAAAACTCAATACCTGTGAAGCCCCGGAAAGCAAAGTGGGCCTATAAACTTTTAATTTGGAGAAAGAGGGAGAGGAACACTAAGAGAAATTAAATAACCATGTAGTTTCTTAGGTAAATGGATGCATTGTTAAGCATGAAGAAAGTAGGCAGAGAATCAAGCCTCTTCCATGAAAAACAGAACACGTTTCTCCAATCTGTGACTTTCCCCCTTAAGTAAAAATACAGTTCCCACTTGGACTGAAAACCTAGAACAGGATAAGGTTTCTCTCTTTCAGATTCTAAAGCCATAAATAAGTCACACAGCTTCTCACTCCGCACCTGCTTCGTACCCCAAAGGCATTGAAAAAATATCTTCTTGGCCAACCAGTCCTGAGAGGTTTCTTGGTTCTTGGGCTGAAACTCCCGTCTTTGTTACTAACATTCCACATCCTGAGTGGGCCCCGGACAAGGGAGCGAGGTGAGCCGCAGCCGGATTGGTAAGGAAAGCCAACACAAAGACTCCCAGAGGAAGTGACGGGGCCACGTGCTCCGGGAGGGCAACCCCAGGAGCATAAGCTCCAGGCACCTCAGGTAGCCTCCTCTAGTCCACAGTATATTTCAGAAACAGAAACAGTAAGTGAGAATTCTGGAAGGAATAGATCAGCCCTTGGGCCCCAAAACAAAATCCACCTTTTTGGAAATGAATCCCCAACTACGTGTCCAAGGACAGGTCTGAACCTCCCCTCTTTTGAGGTAGCAGGAAAGCGTTATACTCAGCTTGACATGCTCAGAAGTAACTTAAAGAAAAGACAGTGACAGATATGGGCAATACTGAGACAAAGCAAAAGTTCACAATAAGGGCACCCAGCACATATCTCTCTGTGGATGGGAACAGAGTCCCTCATCCAACCATCAACACCAGATCAAGTTGGCATTTGCCTCTTGAGTAGCAATGTGCATACTTGAAAGCTTGGGGTTCCTTATTCATTACCAATAGACATTTACTGCATGGTTACTATGTGCTTGTCTATGTCACCAGTGGTGGGAGGGAGAGAGCAAGGGGGTTCTGAAGAGCTAAGTCTTAAGGAGCTCACTGGGAAATCTGGGGTGTCATATGCCTGTCTTCACTGGTGACCTTTAACTGAGTATTAGAAACTTGAGACACAAAGAGACATCCATATTCTAGACAATACCTCCCCTGCCCTTCTGCCTCACTCCAGCTTTGCAGGAAAAACAAAATGCAGAATAGCTGAGGAGGCCAGTGTGTAGATAGAAGCCATAGGCTATTTCTGCAATCCCTACCACAAAGCCGCTGGGCAGTGCTGGAAACTAGGAGAGAGCCCCTTTCAGACACGCTCAAGTTTCCATCTATGATTCCTGCAGCCAATAAAGAGGTAAGATGCACCACTGCTCCAGACCAGCTTTTCCCAGCACGGTGTGCCTCTCCTGCTCCTGCACCACCCAGAGCACCTGTCAGAAGTGAACCCCCCAGACCCAACCCAGCCCTTCAGAATCAGGACCTCTGGGCATGAGTCCTAGAAACTTGCATTTATAGTTCCCAAATACATCTTCTGCACAAATGGGTTTGAAATGCTGCCTCTCATTCCCGTGGCTTCCTTTGAGAGTCCACACCTGTGCCAGACACACGTCCTAACACCACAGACACACCGTAGCTCTGGGCGTCTTCTCTACCCTCATTTGTCTATACATCCGAGAAATCTCATAGTAGAATGGGAAGATTGAGGGGGCCTTGGCCCTCTGCCTCCCTCCAGCTCCTGGAGAGGATGGCTCCTCTGGGGATTCTTCCCAACTCTCTGGCATACGTCACCATGCAACAGCTCATTTAGGGCTGTCACCCCACCTGACAGAGCTCTGCTTACATAGGGACAAAGCCTGGTTCATTCACTGCCAGATGGCCAGTACCTGGGGACGTGCTTGGCACCAAGGAGGAAATAGATGAGAGAAGGGTCATTAGGTGAATGAGCAAAAGCCCAACAACCTACTCTTACATGATTCAGTAGGCTCTGCCCCCAGTCTTCCTTTATGGTAACAATAACAGCATGTCCCCACATCTACAATGGGCTTTATAGATTATAAAGTGTTTTGTTGCACTTCATTCCATGACCCCACAATGGCTCAGAGCTCTGCCGGTCCGTGGGGAGCTCAGGGAGCACACTGCCCCAGAGCTGGCGGAGCTGACAGGTCACTATCAGTGCTGTGGAGGGGCTGGGAAAACACACACAGTGAGCCTGGAATGAGGCCTGTGCTCATCAGAACACTGTACCACCTCTAACCTCCACTGGAATGGTCTTCAGAAAGCCTGCAGGAGGAGGCCCTCTCTTCAAGCACAAAGGTCAGTTCCCCATCCCCTTCAGCACGCCCCCCAGCCCCAGGAGCACTTGAGCTGGACAACAAGGAAAGCCCATTCAGCATCAGTGCAGAATGTGGGGGAAGAAGACACAGAAGACCAGGTCCAGTGGCCCCAGAGTTAATACCCAAACCCGCCGTGGCCCCCAACAACCAAGCTCACCATCTGCCATGCTTATTTGGAACTAAATGCCCCGTGGAAGGGAGGCAGGGGAAGGACACAAGTGCCCACTCCAGGCAACCTCTTTCTGGCCAAGGGGCCATGAGCAGAAGTGACTAATTTCCCATCAAGAACCAGTAGAGGGCGCCTTGTCCCAGAGGGTGAAACCACAAGCGGGAAGCGCGGCTCCAGCCTGGATCCCTGTGTGGCCGCGTGGAGCAGAGCTCCTGCCAACCCGCCTGGCTGAGTGACAGCCACTATGGCTGAGCAGAGCTTTGCTATAGCAGCATGGCCTGGCCTTGGTACAAAAATAAACACGAGTCACCCTGTGAAATCTCGACCCGGAGTTTGCAGCTCTGTAATATTCTCTGCAGTCAAATACAAATGCCCAAACCAAGGTGGATCATTTGTTACTGGGAAAAGCGCTTGTGTCCTGAGCTGAACTCGCAATTTTTTTTTCTTTTATGAAACAACATTTTTAAAGAACATTTAAAGAACAGTTAAGAGACAAACTGTGGCCATTCAGACTTGGGTGCTTGGCAGAGGTTCACTCAGTATATATAGAGTCAGGCTGTCACTCCAAGGGAAACAACTGGAAGCATTCGTTACCAATGATAGAATTCAGTCTTTCGAGCAAGAATTAGAATTTTGGGAGACCGGTCTCCACCACCATGAGCTTGACAGCTTCCCAGTACTCACAGGCTTTTTGGAGGAAGCAGAGGGTGATATTAATTAACATGATTTCTTGAATAATGAGACGTGTTGACATTTGAAAGATGAGCGGAATGCAGTGAAATGGTATTTTGCAGATGACCCGCACACAATGCTACAAAATCACACGTGGATAACACCTCCCCTGAAAGAATGGATTTTCATGCCATAGGAAAGAAAAAGTTGTTGATATAGTTTCTGAGACCACACTGCAACCAGGCTTTAAAGAACAAGCACTTGCTGGCTTTCATTTCAGCATCAAAGCAGAATATCCACAATTATTTGTAGAGCATCACAGAATATCTGATAAAAGCTTTTAAAACACCCCTCTATTTTCCAACCACATACCCCTGTGAGGCCATATTTTCTTCATTTATTTCAAACAAAACAACATATTGCAACAGGCTGACACAGAAGTCATTGTGAGAATCCAGCTGTCTTCTATTAAAGCCAAACGTTGGGGAGGTTTGCTGAGAGGTGGAACCACACCATGTTTTTCACTATTAGGGTTGGAGGGGACACATAATCACTCTTCCAAACATGGTGTTTGTGTCAACATGTCGTTGGGAATGTTATTGTTCTTTTTTAAGAACTAATAAATATATAATTTTTAAATGTCTCCATTTGCAACTTTAGTAAAGTAAATAGGAATAGGTATAACCCAGTCAGAAGCTCTTTGGGAACCTCTCTAACTTTTCATGAGTGCAAAGTGCTCCTTGATTAACTGCCCACGCAGGTCCCCACATCCAGGTCCGAGCAGCCTGAGGTCCGTGGGGGAGGGGACCATGTTTCATCCTGGTGTCTGTGCAGGGCCTGGCCCTACAGCTATGACCATGGTTCATGCCACATGAGTGGACAAAGGAAAAAGAGAATGGGGGTTCCCATCCACGGGTCTTCCCTTTGGGTGGGAGTGTCAGAGATCTTCAAACTACAGCCTCCAGTGAGATCCATGGGAGTTCTTTGGTGTCCCTTCTGAATCTGGGTGGGAGATGGATCCACGGCTCTCCAGACCGCAGCATTTGGGGCCCCCCAGAGTCTCCCAGAGCTGAGACAGACAATCCAGGAGCCATCTGCCTCCCAAAACCTCAGCAGCTTAATGAGACTTCACTGAAACCAATAGGAATAGGAAATAAGGAAATAAGAATGTGCCTTTTTAAATTATGAAAAACAAGAATATTGCACTAAAGAGCTACATTAAAGTGTATGCGGCATTTAACTGATCCAGCGTCGTCACAGTTCAGTATGACTGACGGAGCAGTGAGCAGCAGATTAAAGGTTTTCCAGCTCCAGCTGCTCCAGGGAAAATCCTCCTGCGTCCCGGTGGACTGCAGTGCTGGGCAGGGCTATCTCCCACCCATGCTGGCATCCAATCCAGCAGCAGGAAAGAAGGATCATCGCCACGATGACAAAGGGCTGTACCTTTACACAGCACTCCTAGTTATCTGTCCGATGCCTGCTGTTTTCCCAAAAGGATTTGGAGGCTCTTTTCACTTTGCTCATAGCATTTTTCTTGCATTAACTTCTTTCCGATGTAACTCAAAGGGAACAAGGTAGACATGCCCCCTTCCTTAACTGGGGCCACACTCAGAGAACATGTGACCTATTTAAGAAATAGAAGAGCCAAATCTGACCCGGTCCCCTTCCGGCCCACAGACACCATAGAGCCAGGGATCTTTTCTGGTCTTTCAGGGGTGGTGAGCCCAGCCACTTCACCCTCCTTGACTCTCTTTGCCATTTCTGAGGGGAAGGTGTTGGACATGTATTAGTCAGAACAGTCCTCAGCAGCTACTGTAAAAACAGGGCCAAGATGCCTGTGGCTCAGCGACCAAATGTATTTCTTGATCACCAAAGCATAATTCGCAGTAGGCAGCAGTCCCTGTAACAATGTCTCATGTGTCTGGGCTCTGGCATCCTAGCTAGGGCTCCCTCGGGGTCCTCCCTTCATCCATATCCATATCCCATCAGCAGACGCGGTCACGGGGTCCTGTGCTCACAGCAAGGGAGGCTGGGGGATGTAGCTCTCCTGTAGAAGCGGCCACAGGCTCTTCCACAACCCGCCCTCTTGTCTCCAATATTCTCTTTGTCCTTTCTCCCACAGAGAGGAGACCCAGAAGCCCCTCCTGGTCACTGCACACAGCACAAGCATAGGCTCTCCAGGGAGGCTCGTAGCTGGAGGAAGCAGGTCTGGCTGGCAAGCTGTGAATGAGAAGGGCAGCTGGCAAAGCCCGCATGCACACACACCCCGAAGTACCCAGTATCTGACAACGGAGCAGGGCCAAGGTCGTCCCATCAGAGCAGAGCGGCTGGGGAGATGAGCGGCACTGCCCAGCAGCCAAGAATCTTTGAACATAAATCAAATCACGTTCTCTCCCTGTTCAAAACCCTGCCATGGTTCCTCACAGGTCCCCATGGACCTCGGTGCCAGACGGGGCCATCTCCATCCCCTAAGGTAAAACCCCAGCCCTGAACCAGTCATGGCAGGCCCTAAACTCATGTCTGGCCTCAACACCTACCTCGCTCCCCCTTCTTAGTCCTGAACAGCCACTTTCACCTTCCCTTCTTCCCACCTCAGCATTTTTATGCTCGCCTTTCCCTCCCCAGGAGCACCCGCCCTACCTGTTCCCACAGCCGGCAACCTCTCACTGTGAAGGTCCCCAGCCCAATGTCTGATCTTTAGAGGGTGTGTCTCTGGGAGAGCCCGCACGCTGCATCCCTGCCCCTGAGTTTACGCTGGGTCACGTACGCGCACACTGCGGATCTTCTGTCCACTCCACGAAGGAGGGCAGGAACCACATCTATCTGCCTCACAGCTGTGCCCCCAGGGCACACCTGACTCCCAGGGGTACTCGGTGAATGTTTGCTGAATGAACAAATGAGAAACAAAAGGGGCTTCACGGGCCCAGCATTTCTCAACCTGTTGGGAAATCTCTAGAAAACACTGAGGAAGAAAGTGCTCAGTGGTGCATTGTCCTGTGTTTTCCAACTCACTCAACTGCAGCACACGTGAAACTTTTGCACTCTGCCGATTTCACACCAACAGTCGCACTGGGGACACTTTCATCTCTGATAGTCTCCTAAGTGCCAGGCACCGGCAGATCTGGGCTTGCTCCGTGGGCCTCACAAGCTAGCGAGGGACACGGTGGCCTGGAAAGCCCCTTAAAATCCTGGCACAAAATAAAGTCATTATTTTCCATTTTATGGAGGCTTAATGGGGGCACATGGGTGGTTCCTGCAGCCCAGCATCCCCTGTACCTGAGCAGGGCACCCCAGACGCTCAGAGCCTTTATCTGCTGCCTGCAGACCCCCACACTACGTGGAGGAAAGCAGGGACAGGCGCACAAGTGGTCTCCAATTCTTCCACCAAAGCCGCCTTCACAAGGCTCTCTGCCCAGCACCTGCTCAATGGCGGCCCAGCCAAGACCTTCAAGACCCGCTCCAAGCAGCAGGCAGCAGACCTTCGGGGCTCCTCCAAGTTCACAGCAGCTCCCGTGTCTTGGGAACAAGCTGGGCAGTGATATCTCAGAGCCTGCTTTGACCGAGCAGGCGAGGGGCCCAAAGAGAGGCTGCCCCCTCCTCCTGCATGGCCCCAGCTCATCTGGGGCTTCAGCAGGGGCTGGACGAGCTGATCCAGCCCACACAGCCAGCCAGTGCTGGGCCCCGGGCTCAGATGGTGTCTTGGCCACCCCAGAAGCAGTAGCAGGTGGCCTCCAGCTACCTGTTCTGAATGCCTCTTCCCAGACAGAGAATCCGAAGGTACAGACACACTGTGCGGTAGCCCGGAAACTTCCTGGCTCAGAGGGAACAGGTGGAGGGCCTTCACCAGGGCGAGTTCCACCAGGGCCCGGGAAAGGCTGCAGGAAACCAGCCTGCGCTGCTCCAGGCTGACCCCACATGGCCCTTTTCCCTCACTGCAGGAGGGCAGCCCTTCTCTCAAGCCCTTTCTGGAAATCTGATTCTTCAGCCTCCTTGCTTTGACAGAAATATCTGACGCTTTCCCGTAAAATGAGGGCGATTCCGGCAGCATCTGCTTGAAAAAGGCCTCTGCAGACTGAACGGGGCCTCCCAGGCTTGGCACATGCCAGGCCTTTGGCCCATGCGCATTGTCAAGATCCGTGAGATCAGACTGTGTGCCCATGTTGTGCATTGCACAGAGACCGCCTTCCATAAACGTTTGCTAAGTAGAATTCCTGGGTCTATCTCTCCTGAGAATTTAAGCGAATGGAGACCCAAGCTGTGACCACTTAGCTTTTCTGTGATATGGCACCTTTGCCCCACGCTAGACTTCCTTACCTGCACCTGAGACTTGGCCACTCCTTCCCCATCACTGCAGACGAACTGGTATCCCCCCAGTAGATGGGCCACTGGTCATGAAGGAGACCCAGAAATCGCAGGGCACCCTCGTCCTGCACTCACTGGCTGATTTTGCCTGCCGCCTCCCTTGAGCGCCGCGACTTGCGGCCAGGAGAGCAGCTGGTGTCGCTGGCCACGTTTTACAGATGATGAGTTTGGGTCTCGGGAAGGTTAAGTGATTTGCCCGTGGTCACCCAACTAATTAGCGGGAGCAGAGCGGGGTCGTGATGTCGACTCCTTTCACCTGGGTCTCCTCCATGCACGCTCTCAAACCGCACTTCCACCTGGAAAATTGATTCGAAGTCGTCCGAGTCCCCGTCAGTGCGAGAAGCCAGAGCTGCCTTCCAAAAGATTCCGAGGGAAGTCACCTGTTCTGGGAAAAATAATAATTCATGGCGTCTAACTCAAAATGTGTGCTGGGCTGGATATGCCTCCCACGAGGGATGCCAAGGGCTGCTCAAAATGCTGGTGTTTCTCCAAATCGGGAACCAAAGCCAGCTGCTCCGCCTGGCTCACACCCGGCTCATTTCCACGTTTCCAGCTCATTCCACACTCCCAAGTCGTCACAAGTGCAAAGTACCCCCGAGATCCGTCTCCAGTGAGCTAACAGCCTTGTTAGTGTCCTGCACGGCACGTTCTTGGCTTGAATTCAGCTCTCGGCCTTTGCCGATGCTCAGAGAAAGCTCAGTGGCTGCCTCCGAGTTCACTGAGAAGCATCAGGACGTTTTAGTCTCAGACCCCTCTATTCTGTCCAAACAGATGAGCTTCCCGGGAACATCGGCCCACACCTCACGGAGAAATGGAAAGCTGACCACTTGCGAAGCTCATGGGTCTGGACACCTTCTCGATTAAACGTTGAAGACAGCTCCTCTGACAGTCGCCCGTCAGTCCCGCCTCCGCCCTCCCGCCCGCAGGAAGGAGGGCTCCCGGAAAGTCTCCTCAGTGTAGGGTCCCCTGAGGGCCTCACGCACCCGAAATGTATTGATTTGGACTCTACAGCTGAAGGGCACTAATCTGGGCCATAAAAGCTCAGACAGTGGTTCTCTGATGAGGGCCTCTTTGATTGGAGAATGAGTCATTGATCTTCCTTGAGACGGTTCAGAGAAGAGCCCTCAGTAAGATGATCCAAACTCATTCTGGCGTGGTGAGGACTTAGCCAGCAGGCTGTCGCCCTTCTCGGTGGAAAGAAGAGTTTCATCCCTCACCCCCCTGAGCCACCTGGAGGCCCACACTTTTAGTCTCAAATTCAAGAGGGGGAGAGATGACAGAGAAGCCCCCAAAGGGAGTTTTTGGCTCCAGTCCCCACGCACAGGCCCTAGGGTCATGTCAAGTGGCAGATTAACTGCCCAAACCCCTGTTTCTTGCCCCCTGTACTGAGTTGACCAGTGTCCCCCCCAAATTCACATCCACCCATAATTTCCAGAATGCGACTCTGTTCGGGAAATTGGGCCTTTGCTGGTATAAAGTTATCACAGAGGTCACGTTGGATGAAGGTGGATGTCCTCAGAGGACAAAGGAGGGCTGGACACAGACGCACGTGTCACGCAGAAATGAGGCAAGGTGGAGGTGTCTGCTAGCCGAGGGTCGCCTGTGGCTACCAGGAAGGACCTGGGTGGGGAGGGGGGTGGAATGGACTTTCCCCTCATCCTCCAGGAGGAGCCAGCCCTGCCCGCAGCTGCCTCTCAGACTTCTGGCGTCCAGGACTGGGAGAGAGTAATTTTCTGTTGTTTTATGCCCCCCGTCTGTGCTGCTCTGTTCCAGCAGCCCCCAAACCTTCACGACCCTCCTGTGCCCCCCAAGTACAGCCAGGCAGGACCCTCAGCTGGACCGCTGCTGACCACACGGCTTCCATTTCTGCTCTGCTTCTCCTCAGGGAGGGCCCTGGCATGCATCTCTTCATTCCTTGAGACCAAGGCTTTGGAGCCCCACCTGCGTTCAGGACCCCTCTGGGACTGACCCCAGCAGGCAGGGTCCCTCGGCTCAGCACCTCCTGCTGCTCCTCCCGCCCCTGATTCCTACATCTGTCCTCCCCTGTGGACACAGAGCTCGCGGGGCAGGGAACAAAGCCAGGCGAGGAGACACGGGCGCCGTTCCCCGGAACCTTCCACGGCCGCTTCCTGCGGGTCCAGGTCGGAAATGCATCTTCCAGTTCACCCTGAGAGCTGCAACACGGGGCTCGGGGCAGACACCGGGGAACCGGGCCTGATTTGCAAGGCCCAGAAGCACCCGGACACACAGGCACAGAGGGGGGCGTTCTCTTAAACCCTGGCTCAGCGGCCGCTCCACTGGTCCGGCACAGCAAGCTTCAAAGGCCTGGCTCTTCCACTTAATTAGCTGCCCCCCCCACCCCCACCCCCAAGGCTGGGGCCTAATTTGACAGTTTTGATCAGCAATTTCAAGACCATCTGGAGACTGAAACACTGGAAACTCCCGCCAGATCTTGAAATAACTCAGCCTGGCTCCACTCACCGGTGAGCAGCGGCCCCACAGCCTCGGCATCCAGGACACCGGGAGGGGCTCACAGAATGAGCCAGGTTCGGACACAGCCAGGGTCAGCCTCCCTGGTGCAGGACGGGGACGGGGGTCCAGATCCTGCCCGGGGCTGTCCAGCTCCCCCGACCACCTTCCTTGAAGGCAGAGTCCCCAGCACCCGAGAACAGTCGCTGGTTGCCAGCCGGCCTCTGTGCTTGCCCCCGGGGTAGAGCTCCGTCCTTCTGATGCTCCCCTCCACCCCACCCTAGCCTCTCAGGGCGGTGTCCATTCTGTTGGGGTCACACACCCTCCTGAAAGGTAAACGGTAACGCAGACTAGGGCTTCCCATTCTGCGTATTCATCCCAACAAGTGGGCTATGGGGGATTTCAGTCTGTGAGCAGGGCCTTTCCATCTGCTCATGCACATACCATGGTAAGAACAGCTTCAGAATCCAAAGGCCTGACTTCAGGTCCTGGTGTCCCACCTGCCTCCTCCGCTGCCTCCACTGTGCGTGGGGATTCTGGGGCCTGACTCACAGGTGTGGTATTTTGGAAAGTATCGAGTGTGGTCATCTGTGCTTTCTAAACCTGAGAGCGCTACACAGATGAGACAGCTAGTTTTACTCACTGACCAAACCTTATGGAACGTCCATGAGCTGTGCCGGGCATGACTTGGCTGGCCATTACCACGGTCCAGATAAAGACCCTCTGCATGGTTCTCCCCACTGGGAGTTGAAGGGCTGACTTCCCGAGGCAATCCTGGAGGCACGGAGCTGGAAGGTGAGCCCTCTTTAGATTGGAATGGCCCCAGAGCTAACCTGCCCAAGCAGCTGGGAACAACAGTGGAGCTGAAGGGAGGTGGCAGTCAGGAGAGAGGTCACAGCTCAGGATCCTGAGCCAACCAGGGGCGCTGGCCTGCCTCACATCCAGAATGCCTGTGGATATCCTGACGGAAACTCCTTGGGAAGCACAAGCAAGCCCAGACTGTGGCAGGCACTTTGCGGAACGTGCTCTCCCTGTCCTCCTGCGTCTTGCAGCAAAAACTTCTCTGAATAATTCAGAAGCATTATTTAGATCAGATCTCACATGCCTAAACCCATGTGGGTCTCTAATCAAATTATAGTGAGTCGATGCTGTTAAGCTCTTATTAGCAGTAATAGTATTTTAAAATAACAGAATTTTTTCATGTATGTGATAGAGTTTTTAAGTACTTTTGTCATTTCAGCTTCCAGCCAACATCTGTGGTTCCCCAGCCATTAATTTTGCTGAAAATTAATGTAATAGTCAGCTTCTGTTGCAGTAACAAACAGTTCCAATATCTCAAGGCATTACACTAGTTGTGGTTTTCTTCCTCATTTTCCATAAGGATTATATACTGACTAGGTTCTTCTGGACTCTGCTGGGTTCTTCTGGGTTCTGCTATGTTCTACTGAGATCTGCTGGATTCTGCTTAATTCTGATGGGTTCTGCCAGGCTCTGCTGGATTCTTCTGGTCTCTTCTGCGTTCTTCTGAGTTCTGCTAGGCTTTACTGGGCTCTATTGGGTTCTTCTGGGCTCTGCTGAGTTCTTCTGGGATCCACTGGGTTCTTCTGAGCTCTGCTGGATTACGCTGGGTTCTGCTGGGCTCTGCTGGGTTTTCCTGGGCTTTGTTGGATTCTAATGGAATCTTCTGGATTCTTCTGGGTTCTGTTAGGTTCTTCTGTATTCTTCTGGACTATGCTTGATTCTTCTGAGTTCTGCTGAGTTCTTTTGGGATCTGCTGGGTTCTATTGAGCTCTGCAGGATTCTGCTGAGTTCTTCTGGGCTCTGCTGAATTCTTCTGGCAACCACTGGGTTCTTCTGAGCTCTGCTGAGTTCTTCTGAGCTCTGCTGGATTCTGCTGGGTTCTGCTGGGCTCTGCTGGGTTCTTCTGGGCTCTGTTGGATTCTAATGGAATCTTCTGGGTTCGTTTGGGTCCTGTTAAGTTCTTCTGCACTCTTCTGTACTCTGCTTGGTTCTTCTGAGTTCTGCTGTGTTCTTCTGGGATCCGCTGGGTTCTTCTAAGCTCTGCTGGATTCTGCTGGGTTCTGCTAGGCTACACATGTGGGTTTTTTTCTAGAACCCAAGCTCAAGGAATCCCCAAAACCTGGAACCTGATCTTCTCATGGTGAAGGGCAGGAGTATGGGCAACAGAGCCAAGCCACATGTGCACATTTAAAGCTTCTGCCTGGGGGTGGGTGGGGGAAGACTGTATCACATCCACTTACTTTCCTTTGGCCAGAGCAAATTGCATGACCACACCCAAAGCCAAAAGCAATAAGAAAGTGTATTCTGCCTGTGTGGGAAGGAATAGGAGGTATCACAGGCGTAATGGTGCCCTCAAAATTCATACATTTAAGTGCTAACCCCAAGAACCTCAAAATGTGACCTAATTTGGAAATAGGGTCATTACAGGGGTAATTAGCTGGTCAAATGAGGTCATACTGAGGTAGGCCACCAATGTGACTGGTGTCCTTATGGAAACAGGGAATTGGAGCACAGACGTACATGTACAGAGAGAAAACTTTTCATTTCATTTTTAAACCATGTAAACATGAAGGCAGAGATAGGATGATGCATGTATAAGCCAAGGACTGCCAAAGATTACTAGCAAATCACCAGAACCTAACAGAGAGGCCTAGAGCAGTTTCCCTCAGAGTCTTCAGAAGGAGCCAACATTGCTGAAACTTTGATCTTGGGCTTCTGGCCACTAGAATTCTGAGAGAATGAATTTCTGTTGTCTATTCCACCTAGTCTGTGGTGCTTTGTTATGGCTTCCTAAGTACAATAACTCATTCCCAAGAAGGAATGAGTAATTGTGAGAAAAGAATGCAATGGACCAGAGGTGAGTAGCCAGGAGAAAATTTGAGATGGCAGAAGACTTGTCGGTGCTGAGCCTGCTGCAATATCATGTGAGCCCAGGGGAGTTGGCTTTTCCCACATTCTTCCTTCCTAAGAGTTTAAGTCTGTGTGTCTCTACCTGGTTGTGCTCTTCTAACAGTGAGTTTTGGGGGCAGGAGCTATATTTGCAGTCTAGTGTTATTACTGACAGGTAGTGACTCCAGCTTTTTGATATAACAGAGGCCTTGATGGTTGCCCTAGATGGTCCAAGATAACTCCACTGGAGATGCTTCTGGACCTCTGCTATGAAGATGCTATATCCCAAGGATGCACTGGGAACATCCAAGAGGCAAAGCATCCTAGAGGAACAAGCGGACTTTGAAGCACACAAGTCTACATCCAAGCCTAGCTCCGAGGTTAAGCTCAAATAAGCAAACTCCTCCCTTCCTCTCACACTGTGTGTAGCTATAAACACTGCCAGAATACGTAGAGTGGCTCTGTAAGGCTCTGGAACACAAACATCAGGCGGATGGGGGAGACCAGAGTTCAAAGTATCCATGAACCTGTGATGAGTTTACCATTTTGTCTTCCTCTTGTATCTTCCAGTCTAGACCCCATCCAGCCCAGAAGTGAGCACTGACGGAAACAGAAGAAGCTCCAGGAAAAGCTCTCTGTCTCTGTTTTGAGGCGCGGATCTTTAACATTCAGAGAGTAGCGGAAATGTCCCTTTTTTTTTTCTTTCTTCCATTCTCATACCCCAAACTTCAAGCATTCCCACTGTGGCAACAGCAATAGCAGCATCAGTGAGAAGCCAAAAGGGCCAAAAATCCTGCAGAGGAATCTTTTTCTCCTATTAAAGAAGTTGTGGTCTTAAAAGAGTGGAGTAGATCCCAATGCTTTCTTTCCTTGTCCTCCCACAATTTGACCCAAACAAAATTTGTTGTAAGAAGTACATGCCAGGGAGGATAAATAAAGCCCTAAATTTATGACCACAGAACCATAAAGGGGAGCCCCCAGAGAATCAGAAAGAATCAAGGATACTTCAGAGAGGGAGAAACTTGGGAAACTTCTGGGACTTTTCCCAAACTGTGCATATGTGGATCTAATCCTAACCCATGTGAGAAAAAGACTCTGAGAACTGAGCTAAGAGATAGACGACCTCCTAGGTCCCAGGCTGGTCACTGAGGGGCAGAAAGTCAGGACAGATCCAAACATCAATGCAAGGACATTTAAATGAAACAATGCAAGTTTCATTTAAAAATGAAACTTCATTTCAACCACCATAGCCCTTAATGAGCTGGTCATAACTTGTGGCCTGGACATAAATAAGTTGATAGTCTGCAAAATCAACAAAAAATATCAGCATTCTACATAGAATTTAATTATGACACAGAGACCCATAACATAATATTCAAAATGTTCCAAAAGCAATCCAAAAGTACTCAGCATATGAAGAAGCAGGGAAATCTTAACACTGGTGAAAAAAGACAGAGCAGACACTAATGCCAAGATAATACAGATGTTGGAATTATTTCACAAAATTTAAAGCATCTACTATAAAAAGTCTCTAACAAGCAAGGGGACACCCTTGAAACTGATGGAAAGGTAAGTTATTTCAGCAAAAAAATAGAAGATACAAACTGAAAAATGCAATCACTATAATTTTTAAAAAGCCATTGAATGGGGTTAATGGCAGAATGATGTTAGCAGAGGAAAGAGCCAATGAACATGAAGATATTTCAATAGAAACTATCCAATCTGAACAGAAGAAAAACAGAGAAATTGAAAGACATTAACAAGAACTCTGGGATCTGTGGAGAATTTCCAAACCAAGCTCTGACCCTTTACAAGCTGAGTGTGGTTGGAAAGGTTCTGAACTACAGTTTCCTCACCCCTAAGCAGAGATGACCTTTTGTCTTCCCACTAGGTGTCAACAAACATCATCTCAGTAAATCCCCAGAACAACCACCTGATACAAATATAGGCAACAACGCCTTCATTTTACATAGGAAAGCCAAGGATGGATCGAGTCTAGAAGCTTTATTCAACTCGTGCGATAATGATGAGCTTTTAACTTGACAGACCAGCACCAGCGCCCATATCCTTACTCTTGACAGCTATCCTGTTTCCCTCAACAAACAGCCATGCTTGTGATTGTGCAGGGATCGGGGGTTTGGCATGACGCAGTTTGGCAAAATGAGACAAGGGCTTCATGGAAAATTTAGAAGCCATCTTACCGCACACTAATAGCACGACCCAGAGCAAATTACCTTCCCCATTTCGGCTAAGCTTCCTCATCTATAAAATTAAAAGTTAGACTATATTCTCTTTAGGACCATCGTCATCTCTTACAGTTAAGGATTTCAGTCATCTTCCTCCAGTGACATCCAGCTACTGCCCGAATACACCGTTGCACTCCCCCATTCACTAGGGGCATGAGCTGTCCCGGGTGCCGAAGGGCAGACTTGCGGGCCCCGGGAGCTGGAGATTTTTCTGAGCAATGTCTTTCCCCCGGGCTTGTTCCAACCTTTCTGCGTGAGTTCCACTGAATGCTGACTCTGGTTCTAAGCGTATTTCATGCTGGAGGGAGCTGTTCGGGTTAATCCATTCCGCCCCCACCCAGGCTCTTGCCCCTTGCCAGTGTGTTTAAAACTTCTCCGCCCAGCCCTGAAAATGTTCTCTCCCAGGCCGCTTGTGTCAGCAACCATCCCCCTTCATACCTCTGCCCAGCTGCAATTCTCACAGTTCTCTTGCTCCTAATTCACTGTCCTTTGAAGACTTACCTGGGGTGGGGGGCTATAACAGGCCCCAGCCTGCCAGACTGGGGCGGGGGGGGGGGGGGCCTTGGATTTGTCTGACCCAGAAGGAAACTATTCAGAGGCATTAAAAAAAAAAAAAAAGGCAAGCAGGGGTTCTGTAGATCCAGCTGTAAATTCAGGTGCAGCATCTCATTTCCCACAACACAAGATTTCTGAGATTTCTAAGCCTGGCAACTGAACCACATTTGAAACCAAAGAGGAGTTGGGTGTGGAACCAGGAAAGCATCATCTGGGGCCAGAGAGCAGGAGATTGTGAGTCAGCTGGGAAGCTTTGTGTGCCACAGAGATTTCCATCTCCCCACCTTTCCTCCCATTCTGAATTGGCTGGTGGAAGAAACCCAACTCTAACCCACCGAAGCTTTGTTTGCTGAAGGGATCTAGGGGAACCTCAGAGTTTAAGGAAGAGTTGGTAGGAAGAGCAAGAACAGAGAAAGGCCTCAGGAATGGCTCGATCCAGGGACCAGAGTGCTTTAGGTCATCCTTTAAAATATAACATGCTCCTCCATGCTCATTTGTTTCACTCTCCTTTCCTCCTGAAGACTGTTTTTTTTTTTTTTTCCCTGCTTCCCAACCCTTATGGAAAAAACTGGGTTCCCAACAGCTCTGGGGTTTGACATGTTACCACTTCAGCCACCCAAAGAGAGACTCCCAATTTCTATCTTTCCCAAATCCAAAGCTCCCAGGAAAGGGATGTGCCACTAAAGGGCAGCAAAGCAGGGTCAGGGTGGGAGGGAGAGGAACAGGGGCTCAGGAACCCATTCCATTCATAATGAAGCATGTCCTCTCTTATTCCTGGCCTCCAGAATGGCTGCAGAAATGGGATTAGAAGTCTGCCCTGGAAACTCTTGAGGATGACCAGCTCTCCTCTCCGTGCTCTGTGGCTTCCTTGTCACTCATTCATACCCAGAATTATCCACAACCTGAAACAGGACAGATCTTGTTCACACAGGAGATTGGAGCAGCAGCTCTTGACTCTCTTCTCACTCTCCTGACTCAGTGTATTTCTGCACCTTCTCATGCATCTTGTGGTTGACCCACCCAGGAAGCTCCAGAAAGCTGGATCAGGGTCATGTCTCACTCCTTGTTAGCCAGACAGACTCACCCTCATGAGATGTTACCCCAGACCCCTGTCCTCCCACTTGCCATAAATCCACTGCCCCATGCCAGGGTGGTTTTCCTGGGATCCTCCCTGAGGGCCTTGTTAATAAGCCCCCTCCCCTGCCAGGGTCCTTCTCTGACCCATCTAGACTTCAGTCTACCCATAGTCACACTGACTAATGTACACTTTCTCATCAACTTCTTTTCCACTTTTATTGAATTGTTTTCCTTTTGGCTTACTTTTAAAGCTCTGCCTTCTCTTCTGCCTGACCTTTAACTTGATGTATTTAATATTACTGCTATAAGGATTTTAGTCTGCCTGTCCCATCTGTCACAGACATGCCCACGCACCCAAGGAATTCACGGTTTACAGGATGGAATCTTTGGACAAATGAAGCATCTTTCATAATGTGAATTTCTGCCCACACTGTTTTCGTGGGCCTGAGAAGTTCCCAACGTCAGTGGCAGTCTTGTCCTTCCTCCAAGCCATCACATTACTGCCAAATGAACTGAGCACGGTCTACAGCACGGTCACAGTCCTAGAAGAAGACACGCTGTTTCCAACAAGTCTCTGGGATAGAGGTATGATTGCTTCCAGTTTGGTCACAGTTTTTCTCCCAAGGCTCCCTCAGCCCGAGGATATGCTGGAAAGCCTGATGCTAAAAGACATCTGCTTCGTATCTGAGGGTTTAACATGATTTCAATGCCTGGAGGGCAGGCTGGTCTCCGAGCAGCACAAAGACGTCCGATGTTTAGACCCCGTCAACCCACCAAGGGCCCTCTAGGTCACCTGCTGTGCTGACCCACATATCCTCCAGGTGACATGAAGCCACCATGAAACTCTCTCACATTGCACTGATGTTGATACAAGCTCCTGTGTTACCAGATACAGGTCAAACATGGGGATATTTTACATCATTCAACTTCTTGCCTGGCACAAATTCAGAGGGGGGAAAATATGGCATCATAAGAGGTCGAGGAGGGCTTCACTAGGGCATTATTGTTTAAATTGGCTTTCCTGGAAAAGATCTGAAAAGGGACAAAGAGAGAAATGGTCCAAGAACACTTCTCTCTTCCTGCCCAGCCTTAACAAATGTTCATTTGGAAAATGCTGGAGTTGGGAATTAGATGCGATTATCTAAGTATGCTAGAATATTGAAGGACTCACGTCCACTCCTGCATGTGAAGTCTCTTTGGGGTTTCAAACAAAAAATAGAGAATCTGACTCCATCCAGGTATGAAGATCCATCTTTTCCAGAAAGCCTTCTTGGCTGCTCCAAACTCCCAGTTTCCCCTTTCTTGGAACTCCTGAGGTCTCCACTTGGGTTTCACATTTTCTTACCAGGAGTGGTCATTGTTTATTTGCTATGGTTATGATCTCCCTTACTGGATTATATACTCCATGGACGAGGCCTGGGTTGGATTCCTTTCTAACATACATGTGTGTATATAAGGGCACACTAGCAGACACGGCTCCTCGCATTAATCTGACCTTGTATTAATTGACACCTTTCCAAAGGCAAGTGATAAGGGGAAAAAAAAAAAACAACCAACAACAACAACTCGAACACCATTGGGTGAAAAGAGAATTCATTAGTTGACTTAACAGAGAAATCCAAGATGGTCTTGCTTCAGGTATGGCTTAACCTAGGTGCTCTTCGGGACTTGGTTTCTCTCCAGTTCTCGGCTTTCCTTTCTTGTGTTGGTGGCACAGGCTCCAGAAGGGGGCACCTGGCATTCTCCAGGTTCAGGTCATCCCAGTGTTCCCAGTGCCAGGAGGAAAAAAAAATGCATGCCCCGGAAATTAGCACAGGCACAAACTGGAACTCACCAGAAAGAGAGAACTGGTCCCTCGGCTTGAGTACTGGAGCGAGGGCACAAGGTATAGAAGCAAGACCCGAGGGGAGCCTTGTCCTGCTGACAGCTGCTCTCCTGGCCACCTGGGACGCAGAGGAGGAAGTGACCAAGGGCCCTGAGGCCCAGGAGAAGGAGCAAGTGGCCAGAACACTTGCCCAGGAAGGTCAGACTTAAACCTGGGACAGAACAGCTACTGAGCCCAGCCGTCCCCAAGGCCAGCCTGGGACGCCCCAACACCGAGACCTTCTCTGTTTGTAAACCCCCAGCTCCCTCCCAACTTGGTCTTCCCGGGATGTGCCCAGATAACTTATGAGCCATGAATTCCTTCCCCCTCCTCTTCAGATCATGTAGTGCTCGTGACCCCACACCATTCACTGTCGACGGGACCATTTCAGCCGATGGGGCAGAGTCCCTGAGCCTCAGAAGCCAGCACTAATTTCCTGCATGGTACTGTCCAGACCACTGACCACTTCTCGTTGCCTGTCTGTTACCCATCCCCGTGTGCTGGCAGAGCTGCCCCTCCCCTGCAGTGCCACCACAGGAGACTACATCCGTGTTTATTCATTTGGCTCAGAACCAGAGACTTGCGACTGCCTCCCAGTGAGGGGGGACATCACCGAAGACTTGAAGCCACACGGAGCAGGCAAATCTGCTGGGTCAGCACAGGTGCCATCCCGGGAAGGCCCTGGGAGAAGGTGAGCCTCCCTCAGCTCCCGGTTTGACAGCAGATGGCCGTGCCCTGCTGGCAAAAGTGAAGTCACCAGTCACAGCCGATGGAGGCACCGCAAGAGCACTTAGAGTCTCTTCAGTGACGTCTTTTCTGTGGACAACATTCCCTCCCCCTGCAGCCCCCGCTTCTGTCAAAGGGAGCCCTGCCCTCCGCTGCTGCTTTGCTCCAGAACAGCCAGAGACTGGGGAACTCCTGACAGGGGCACTTCAAGGAGAAAGGACGCTGACATAAATGTCCTCCATCCCACCACGGACCTTGCTGAGCACCCAGCTGGCGATGACGGCAGAGGGCCCAGGTCAGGCTGTAGTGTGGACTTAGCCTGGGGCAATGCGCTTTGCCCCTCTGATCCTCGGTTTCCTCTGTGGAAAAGCCCCCATGCGTGTGTTGATGCGCATATTGTCTGAGAATTAAATGAGATATTCTCCATGTGGCAGAGGCTCCCAGGGGTCTGCTGCATGTCTGCCCTCATCTTCTTCCTTAGGAACACGATCCCCATCTCATGTGGAGCAGCAATGTACCCCCCCCCAAACAACAGCATTTCCCAGCTGACCAACGGAACAAGAGCCACGTGTGTCCCTTCCCCTGAAAAGACATGCATGGGCCCCCACTTGCTTCTGTTCCTTTTCTCTCATCACCTGCAGCTGTGCTGGTTGAAGAGCTAGTAGGACTTCCAGGAAAGCCCGCCAGGGGTCGAATCAAAGAGAAGGTGCGTCTCTTTTCTCCTCTGCCGCCCAGGTTCTCTCTCACTTTGGTAGATGAAGGATGTGTTGGCTGGAGCTCCAGCATCCAGCCTGGCTCATGAGGTAACTTTAAGAATGGAAGTCTTATGTGGCATAGAAGGAATACAGAGGATCCTGCATCCCTGATGACATCATGAACTCCAAGGCAGCTCCTTACTCTCTATCCCTTTGGCTCTTACGTACTTGGGCCAGTGATATTTTGGGTTTATGATACATGCAACCACCTTTATCTTGATGATTACAATATATAAAGCCATAGGCAGTGCCCAGCACATAGTAAGCCCTCAATAAATAAAAGTAGCTATCATCAGGTTGGCCCTAGGACTCCACTCTGCCTCTGACTTGGAAACTTAGAATTATTTTTCCTTTGAATAAGTGCTACACACATGTCCATCATCTTTTCAAAATGAGCTACTGTTCAATTAATAAGTGGATTTTTTGGTACCGTCTAACCACATGCAGGAGGCTTTAATAAACATCCTTTCACAGCTCACAAACACCGTCATCTGATTCCTTTTCTTTTTAAGATTTTGTTTATGCATTTAAGACCGATACAGAGAGAGAGAGCACGCGAGCACAAGCAGGAGGAGAGGCGGAGGGAGAGGAAGAAGAAGACTCCCCGCTGAGCTGGGAGCCCAATGCAAGGCTTGATCCCAGAACCCAGAGATCATGACCTGAACCAAAGGCAGAGGCTAAACCATCTGAGCCACCGAGACAGCCCCTGTCATCTGATTCTTAACAAATCATCCTGCTCCCAGGTCCCTCATCCCCGCTTGAAACGCTCATCTACCTGTCCAAGTCCACCCAGCCAATTCCTTGCTGGGTTCTGGCACTCAGACTCCAGGTCAGGGCCTCCTGGGCAGCACCTCTGTCAGTGGGATCCCTGCCCTCTGGGAGTTCGTAAACAGCAAAGGCTCAATGTGTGCAAGCAGAGTCAAGAGCCACGAGCAAAGGGAGGGGGCAGGGACCATCCAGGCTCAGGGAGGTGGGGCGGACAGGGCAAGAGGAGCTGAGAGAGACCCGGAGGAAAAGACAGGCTGCTCCCCCCGCCCGTCCCCCTCCCCGGAGGCGCAGCGGCAGGACCACGGACAGTGGCCAAGCCCCTGTGAGGCAGCAATCCCACCCCCGCACCCACCCCCCACACTCAGCCCCCCACCCCACCCCCGTGAGCTGCTATTCAGATGCGGGTAGGATCACCCCCTGCAGGCTTGTTTTTCCTGCACTCCCCCAAGCCTGGTGGTTTTCTCTAAATGCACTCGGAGTCTGAAGATAACCCACTTCGGCCTGAACACGTGGCTCTGCCGTGTCCGCCTCTGTCCGCCAGCGGTGCCCGCCCAGCCACACGCACGCAGCCCCGCACGTGACTCTAGCCGCCAGGCCCTGCAGTTCTCCACGGATCCGCCCTCTGCACCCCCCAGCTCCCTGCGGGTCTTGCAGGGAAAACCTCTCAGCAGAAAACGTGGACAGGACCCATGCGTTTGAGGAAACGTTGCCAGGTCATATGCTAAAGGGCACTTTGGGAGTGAAAGATAGTCTGGAGTGAACAGGGTTGGGTTGCTGTGCTCGTCCTAAATCAGAAAGAAGAGCCCCTCCCCGTCCAGGGTCTGATGCCCAGGAAGGCCCCGGGAGCTGCTGGCTCTGTGCCCGGGGTCCTCAGCATCATCCCGGAGTGACTTCTGCTCTTCCACAAAACCCAGGGGGACGAGGCTACGAAAGCCCTCAACTTTGTGGGTGTGATTATGTGTGATCTATCGCTGGGTTCACTGGCTCTAGGGCTTTTGAAAAATTCATTCTGCATCTTCCCTAAGAGCATGGAGGAGTCCAGACTGCCTGCACCTCCGGCGTGGGGCAAGAGTGGTTTCAGGTGTGAGTCTCTGCAGCAGACATCCCAGGAGGAGTGGGCTCCTGTTTCTGAGAGCCTCCCTCCGTGTCCCGTGAATTCACAGAGAAGGGAAAGGTCAGCACAGGGGTATTAGCACGGCGGGCACCGGGCCCTCTGCCTCAGTGAAGGGAAGCGATGATGCATTCCTGACCTTGGCTGACCCAGCCCCCAGGCTCGTGACGATAGTCATTCCAGCATGATTTTGTTTGCTTTCATCAGTTTGTTCCTGCCTCTGACCTTTGACACAGCCCAACTTCAATCAGATCTTCAGAAACCGGCTTCTCCTCTGTACATCAAAAGCACAGACAGGCTGGGGGGAGCTGGGGGTGCTCAGCATCTTGGCAATGCCCTTGGTCATGCCTCCCGTCATTTGCGGAGCCGTGTGAGGCTAGATCCCACGGCTGCCGTGCAGCTGTCAGATTACGGAGTTAGAAGTCCACGCCGTGGAAGATAGTACTGGAGACCATCAAAGGCTGCTGGAGCAAACAGGGAGATGAATTCAGGCTCTTACAAAAGACTGACATCAGCTCCCACACCTCTGAGAAGCCATCGGCCTTTGGGGGAAATCCATGAATTAGCTTAGTGGCAAACACCGGCCAAGCACAGGGAAAGACCCCCTAAAGGGATTGAGGGGAACAAACCAGGCCAAAAGGACCACCTGGAGAACCCGAGTCCAGTCCAGGGAGCACAGGGCAGCTGTCCCAGGGTGAGAGGGTCTGTGGCTCAGGTGTGGGACAGAGCCATCCCCCCAGAGCAGGCACTGACCTGTTTCAGGACACCAAAGCTGAAAAGCAAGACCAGGTAGATAGGATTGTTTCCAGTGAACATAACCACACCCCAGAGAAAAGCCCCAGCCGGTCCCCACCCAGCTGAGGGGGCCTCCATGCCTGGAGTCCCTGCTGCCCGAGGGAGGGGTGAAGCAGGTTGCCCCCCACCCTCACCTGTCTCTGCTATGAAGAGCAAAGGGAAGCTCATGGGCAAGAAAGGTTTTCTGGTCGGTAAGGGAAGAACAGAGACAGACAGACAGACAAAGAAAGAAAGACAGAAAGGAAGGGAGAGAGCCAGGCAGAGAGAGAGGGTGGGGGCAAGGACGTGGTTTTGGTGCATTCTGTGTTGCTTTGCTGATTCTGCGATTCCAGACAGCAGCGAGTCTCGGGACAAATCTGCCTCCGCGGTGGTCAGTGGTTTCCTCCGGACCTCTCTCTAGGAGCACATGGGCCGGCTGGCCCTGGAGGCGACCGCGTGTCAATTAGAAGCAAATTATAACTTCTGAGCTCCCGACCGCGCCTCGGAGGTTGGAGATGCTGGGTAGAACCCGTCAGGGGCTGACTTCGCTCAAGCAGGAGAATCTATTGTGTTCTGTTTCTTGATACAGATTTATGGATATGTTTTCAATGCTAAGAATAGAATCCTTCAAGGTTTTTTGTTTTCTTTTTTTAAGAATGCTAAAGAGGCTCCAGGAGGAGGAAAGGCGTGAACCTGCCAGCCTGTCTCCATCATCAGGAAGACACAGTGTCTCAGGCTTGGGGAGCAGGTCTGCGCCCACCGCAGAGACGGTCAACCCAGGAGCCTCCAGGAGCCTTGCCCTTGGCCTGCAATTTGCTTCTCAAGGACCTTCTATGCCTGGTGGACTGGCCCTCAGCCTTGGAGGGACAGGGAGCCTGGGCCAGCCTGCTCACCCGCTCCCAAACAGCTGGACTGAGTGCGTCCTGCGTGACAGTCTCCCGGGGTGTTCTGAAGCCGCACAGTGGCGTCCGAGTCTCCATTTCACAGATGCCACCCTGAGGGTCCAAGAGGCCGTGGGAGGAACGTGAACATGGACTCAAGCCCGGGAGGGGACGAGCTGCGGAATCCATGGAATCAGGTAAACCTGCGAAGGAACAGACCTGGCTCCTACAGCTGTGGGTCCGCACCTGCTCCTGGGCCGGTCTGGGATGTGCCCATCTGTAGAATGGGGATAGTCATACTCGCCGTGCTGGGCTGGTATGGGGACAGCGGGTAGCACTAGCTGGGACCCAAAGCGTGCTCAAGAAGCTGGAGCTGTCCTGAAGGTCACAGCCAGCAGCTTCTGCATGCCGTGGGGTCCAGAGGGCAGGGGTTTTGGGAGAAAACAGAGGGAACCCCTAAGGGTTCTGAGCTGGGGGGCTGCTCAGGCCTGGCCAGTCGCAGAGTACGACTCCTGAGGCACCCCATGGACTCCACTCTCTCCAGGCCACCCATGCTGCCCACAGCATCGTATACCACTATGAGGGTGGCCTCTGGGATTGGAGCTTCCCAGACTGACTGGGTGACCCCAGATAGGTCACCCATACCTCCAGGCATCCTCTTTCCTGTCTGTGAAGTGGGGCCCTTGAGAGAGGTTAGGGGAGCTCCCTCTGCTCCCATACTCCCCCTGTCAGAGTATGGGATTCAGAGAGCCAGTGCTTCGGGAGAGGACCAGCCAAGTCCAGCCGGGCCGCGGTCTCCACGTGTCACCTGACCTGAGCAGTGCTCCTCGTGGAAAGGTGAGACCTGCTCTCCTCCTGCAGAATTTCTCTGGCAAACGTCTGCAGGGCAAAAGCTGGCATTTACAGAATGTTCCCATCTGTCCTTTGTACTTCTTCCTACAAGGCTGGGAAGAGGGCCTCCTTCCCAGCAAGCTGACAGCAAGATGTTTGGACGCTTTTAATGAAATTGAATGAACAGGGAAGAGTTGGGTCTGCAGCACGTCCGTGAAATCCTCTCCAGGTTCTGGTGATGAATGACTCCTTTCATTTAGGAGTAAAACCCAGAACCCGGGCAGCAGCCTGTCCTGAGAGGGGAGAGCACAGGTCAGGCGTCCGGTCCAGGCCAGGCGTCCTTCCCCGGCTCAGGAGCACTCAGGAGGCCGGAGAGATCTGGCGGGGATGAGACTACTGTTAGAGCCTGCAGAGTGAGCCCTCGGTGTGGAGCGGGGCAGGGAGGGGACGGGGGCTACGTGGGGGCGTTTCCATCTGTTCCCCTAAGGTCCTTCCCACCTGTCGCCCCCGGCCCCAAGTTCATGAATATCCACAAACTCGGTCTTGTCTCTACTTGGTTGCCCAGGCCCACGGACTGCGCCGTGAGGGTCTGAGGGTCGGGGTCAGCATCGGAAATGCCGGAGAGGACGCTGGGCCCCACTGAAGAGCAGAGACAACGTTTGCTGGAAGCGTCTGCCGCCTCTGCTGCCCCGGGGCCGCGGGAAGTCCCGTCCCACGGACAGGAGGGCGGGCAGACGGCTCCTGGGGGTGCTGGACCACAGACATGCTTCATGGGAGTGCAACTGTATTCCCGAGCCTCTAGCAGGCAGAGCCCCCAAAGTTCGGCCCCATCCTTTGCCCTGTTCAATGAGAGGACCCCCAGGAGAGGGCAGTGGGGGAAACCCCCCGAGGTCGCAGATCTGCAAGGCCGTGGAATCGGGGTCCAGGCTGGGCCGTGGCGGGGAGCTAACGTCCATGGCCGCCCCATGGCAAGCACCGTTCAGTCCCCCATCCAGGCTCCCGGAGAGCAGTTCTGCCTGCTTGTGCACCAGTCACCCGGGGCAGGGCGTGGGGTCAAGGTCAGGGGGATCCCCTGGGTAAGAAAAAAGCTTGTGGCCAGAAGGAAGGGCCCTTGGGAACTTCCAGATGCCCAAGAGGGACAGCCGTCTGCCCCCTGCTCCCTTTCTGTTTCCTCCACTCCTTCCCTGGCTCACAACTGGCAATTTTACTTTGTCTTTTCCACTTTTTTATTTATATGTTTGCATTTCCCCTTCACATCTGGTTCCCCAGTGCACAGGACGGAAGCTAGGCGCAGCTGTGACTAATCTAAAATGCCATTAATATAAATTGGGGCTAATTACTCAGTCCCTCTTGGCAACCCGGCACTGGGCTTCTCGAGACAGAAGCCTTCCAGAAAACTCTGGGAGGACGCTTCCATGGGGAGGGGCCCGGACGCCCCCTGGAATGCTCAGCAGTCCCCAGGCTCCTGCAGCTCGGTTTTCTTTGGAACCGCTTGTTTTGAGGATTTCTTTCCCCTGTGGCTGCACAGCCGCTGCCAGTGTACAAATCAGGAGCCATTAAAGATAAATGTGCTGGCTTCCCGGTGGCGGAACGGCCCAGCACAGGAGCGGAGCGCCGAGCCCCCTGCAGCCGGTTCTCACGGCCGCGGCCGCGCTGCTCCCTAGAGCCTTCCTGTCGGCAGACTTTCCTGTTCATATATTTATCAGGTCGGGTTTGAAGTGAGCTGTGAGTCCAGGGAGGACACTTAGCACAGAGACTGAATGGAGACATTCATTCTCCAGATCTTTCGAGTTAAAAGAGCCAATAAGCAGCATCCGAGCAGAGGCCGGGAGCCCCTCCCATCCCCCAAAGTGCAGAGGTCCAGGGCTGGCTGCTGGAGCCGGGGGTGGGGGCTCTCCATGCGTTCTGCTGTGCTGAGGGCCACTCCCCAAGCAGAAATCTGGGCTGGAGCTGGGGCTGGCAGGTGGCAGGGTGCAGAGCGGTCCCCCGAGAGAGAAGCTGGTTCATGCAGAGGCCCAGCCTCTGTCCTGCTAACACCCATACCTGGGCTGCCAGGTGGCCTCCTCCACCAAGCCATGGCTCCATTGCAGCAGGGGCTAAAGCCTGCTACCCTGCTGTCCCCCTAATCCAGCACTAGCCCTGGTGGGACGCTGCCGAGCAAAGGGACCAAGATGTGTGTCCAGCTCAGAGGCACAGAATGGAGTGCTGAGTCCAACCAATGCTACAGGGAGCAGTGGGCCAAGCAGGGCAGAGACGGGTTGCAAAGGGTTTTGTTCCTCAGGAGGAGGTGGTTCCATGACCCTAAAATGGCCCAGGGTAGGGGAGGAGGGCTTGGGAATTGGTGGCTTCAGACTGGAGCACATATCAAGCTTACGTGTCTGTCCAGGTCACCTCCTGGGATCTGGCTTCTCCACCCGCAAACTGAGATGCTGCCACTCAGCCCAGGACGGTATCAGGAGGTTGGACTGAACGTGGAGGGCCTGGCATGTGGCCGGCTCTAGTAAATGCTCTTTCTGCCCATCATGACATCAAATCCCATGGACCCTGGCTTCAGTCCCCCAAGCAGGGATTTCTGGAACCCATAGGTGATGTAGTGAGCATCAGGCTTGAATGCCAATCTACACATTTCAGTAAACTTTCTAAATAAAAACAATGCATAGCATTTAAAGACTATTTCCAGTAGCGACCCCTGAGACAGACGGTGTCTGCTCCTGCAGGCTCCCCCCTAGAGCGGACTTGCCCTGCGTTACCCCAGCTAACCTCTCTTCTCACTCCTTCCCACCATGCTGGTGGCAGCCGGGGAACCCACAGGCAACGAAGACCAGCACTGAGGAGCTTCTCACTGCAGACCAGTGCTGGAGCTGCGCGTGACAGCGTGTGATCCAAGGTTGGGGACTGACATGTCGCAGCCTGGGGGAGAGAGAGAGGCAGCTGGGTGGCTGCCCTGGACTGGGAGCACTCCTTCACAGTCTCATGCAACACGGGATGGGGCTTCTGACTATTTCCAAAACAGGTCCTCAATTTCCTGCCCCAGCCAGAGAAGAAAATCATCACAAGTGGGGGGAAGGGTGACATCTGGGGCATGGAGCACTTCCGCCACAGAACCATCTTCTTAGACAACCCTCGTGTCTTATTCTCTGCCGTCAACTCATGCCATTGGCCGTGGAGTGACAGCCCTTTCCTGGTGTGATGAACGTCGTGAAGGGTTATGAAGGGCTATTTCAGCCACCTCTCATTCCAAATGCCGGTGTGAGCACTGGCCCCTCGGGTTCCCCGTGGGTGAGCAGAACATTTCATCCTCTCCCCATTTCCTCGCAGGGCGTCCTGGCTGGAGACGCATCCTGGCCTCCGTGTCACTATTCCTGCATTCGCGGCTCTCTGTCCCTGTGCACAGAGCCACTCAGCGACTCTGCTCAGGACCCATCATGGCCCTCAGGGGCCCCGGCACCCCGTCCAGTGCTCACACACAGATGCACACACCCCGTGCTGACCTCCATCCAGCTTTCCGACGTTTTGTCACAAGTCACCAGAGCTGCATCAGCTACGCAAACTTTCTTCTCCTGCAGCCTGGACCCAGGTGTCCCCAAGCTCTTCTTGCTCCATGTGAAATGCTCACACACCGAAAGCCATTCACACCGAGCCCACCTGTGGTCCATCCCACCACGCTGTAACAGGTGTGCTGGCATGCACACACATTAGTCAGAGCGCTCACACTCACTGTGTGTCCCAGAGTCTCACAGGACAGATGGATGTGGCCGGTTTATCGTCCTGTCCTCTCTGAGCTTAACAGGTGCCTTTTCCTGGTTGTTTGAACTTCACAGGGATGGCACGGCACGCCCTGCTCGCTGCTCTAAGGGGCACGGGTTTGAGTGACACCTTCATTGCTTTGGTCTCCTCTCTGTCATGTATCGCTTGTCAGTTTTGTGCCAGGAAACGTAATTTAGGGTTTGTGAAGATTAGCTCCCTTGGTGACCACAGCAATCCCTCGGCTCTTCTGAAAATGAACTGAGAGCTTCCAAGATGTCATATCACCATTTGAAAGTCTCCTGAGAGATCACACCCGGGAACACGGGCAAGCAGATTCCATTCCAATAAGTTCTGGCTCGCGAAGTCCGCTCTCTCAGCCTCCCCTGCCCCAGCACCCACAGATCTGCAGGCTGTGTTTGCGCTGGAGTCCGCAGCACACGAGGTACATTGTTTCAGTCTTTCTAAGCTGTGGTATTTATGTTCCCATTTGTATCGCTACTTTTATGCTTTAATAACGACTTTTAAACATTGATCTGTCTTCAGGAACTGGAAATAGATTACACCACCCCCCAAAAGGAAAGGAAAAGCACAGATGTTTACAAACATAAACAACAACATGCCAATTACTAAAAAATGTGGTGACCTGAGAGTAACGGCATCCTGGTCATCTCTGCAGGAGGGAACCAGCCCAGACTTGTGGTTCGTGCCCATCCTGAAAGGCATAGCAGTTACTAAAAACATAGCGTGATTTCTGTGAAACACATGCAAACAAAGTTGTTTCACTGTTTTCTGTTTTGTTTTCTCTAAAACAACCAACTCCCCATGGACCCAGCCCTGTTGCCAGGATTGGCCGAGGGTCCGCAGCCAGAGCCCAGAGAAACATCCCTCTTACACGCCATGGCGATTCCTCAGGAGCACCAGCATGACCCCTTGTAAGAGGCTGCTGAGCTGGGGAGTCAGAGACCAGGGTTCAAGTCCTCACACCCTCGGAAGGAGGCCCTGGGCATCCTCTCTCGGCTCCTTGTCCTCGGGGAAAACAGCCATGGGACCTGCTTTATACTTGCAAGGATGCAGTGAGATCACAGGTACAGATTTCCCCACATGGAGTAAGCACGTGTGACTGGCCGCTATCATTTATTATGTAACAATCAACTGGTAATAATATTAATCACTCAGCGACTCATTTGGGGAGGAAAATATCTGCTTGGGAAAATCTCTGATTGTGAAGAACACCCATTATTTTGCTCTCACGAGCCAGCGAGTTCCCTGCCTGCCGAGAAACGACCAGCTGGGAGGTCAGACAGTGGATCAGGGATGGCATCTGTCCCCATGAGTGACGAGAGCCACCAACCAACCAAGCGTTTGCATTTGGAAATCTGGACGAAAAGGCAATTTGCTGGATGTAGCAGATGAAACCATTCACTGGCAGTTTACTTTTGGCTTGGAGCGTGTTTCTTGCTTGTTAAATATTTATGATGTGTTTTTATTTACTATTTATGAGGCGCTGGGGAAACACGCAGTCTGAGTTCAGCTTCGTGGATGGGATCCCTTTCATTCCAGGAGGCGGGCTCCAGGACCGTGACACACGAGCTTCAAGCCTCAGACCGCAGGCTGTCTCCCTCCAGTCCCTCCACACGGCGACTCCCCTCTCTATACTTCCTGCTGTGGCTACCACCTTCCAAGGAGGTGAGGGACCTGGCCCTCCCTGTCCTCAAGGCCATTTGCTGCCCAAGATGCCCCCATTCTGGCTCCTCCTGACCCCATTCCTCCCAAGTCAGAAAAGAAAAGCAAACTTCTTCCCCCAAAGTGTCGGTGTTGGAACTTTTGTCTCAGGTGTATTTGGATCCCCATCTTTACCCCTCCATTTAAATTGATTAATGACCTTTAAAAATGTACCCAGAAAATAAATTGCCTAATAAAATAAATTATCGCATATTCAGTGATGCCTGAAACCCACTGAAACTTGAGAAGAGACTAATGAAGCAGCAAAGGAATGACTAATGAAGGAAATAGGCTAATAAAGAATAATTGATTGGTGATCACAGGCGCCTCACGCTCCACTGGGGCTCTGGTGGGAGCCTAGACGGGAGACCCCAGGTAGGGGCACTGAGACGCTTCTCATATGTCACCACCCAACACCACCCTCTCCCCGGTGACAGAGGGGCACCACTGCCCCCCAAAGATCTGACACTGTGGGGCACCCTGAGCCTAGCAGACGTTTCAGCCCCAAAAAGGGATCATTGAACAAGGGCTTGGATGCAGATTCTGAAGGGGCTAAGGTGGGCATGGTGGGCAGTTCTCCCTCCAGAACGAACAGATCCTTCAGGGACAGCCGCAGGAAGGCCCACCCGGAACGCGGCCTCGGGACCATGGCCAGGGCCAGATCCTCATCTCCCTGACACGGAGCAATGAAGGTCCAAGAAAAAAGGACATCCGTGTCAAGCTGAATGACTGGGACACCTTCTTGAGGATGTCCGTGTCTGGTCCATGGCCACAAAGAAGAGCTGTGATGTTTGCAGGAGGGGATGGGGTTGAATGAATGAGTGTCCCGAGTTCAACACAGATGCAGCATCTGTGTGCAAAGGGGCAAAACATGACAGACATGGTGTTTGGGGAGGGGACTTACTCCCCCACACCCCGCCCACAGCAGGACACATCTGTTGGACATGGGCCAAACCATGGGACATAACAGAGCCCAGTGGAGCTTATAAGCACTGAGTACCAGCAGGGAAAACAAGAGATAGGAAGCTGCTTCTTTGTGAGAGCCTTGTCTTCACCAGATGTTGTGCTGGACATTTCACCTGCGTGTTTTCATCTGATCCTCACACAAACCTTGACCAGCCAGAGCTGGCCTCATGGCATGGGCTTCTTACCCCATGTTTGCCTCCCACATATCATGCTGCTCACACACCGTATCACTCTTCCATCCATCCTTCTCTCCATTCATCTTTCTATCCATCCATCCATCCATCCACCCACCCATCCATCCACCATCCATCCATCCATCTACCCATGCATCCATCCAACCATCCACCCATCCATTCTTTCCACCGACCCATCCATCCGTCCATCCAATGAACCATCCATCCATTCATTGTCTTCTCACTGAACAATGATCACAGAGTGAGTATCTGCCAATAGGACCCTGTCTCCATCCTTGTCTCCCCAGCAAGTTGGCTTCACATCACATTAGCTCACAGAGTTGTGCTAAATCAGGGCCCCCTTCAAGTTCCCCTTCAAGTTCCCATTGGTGACCCATCACTCCAAGCATTGTGGTGCTATTTGAGTCTACAGGTAGACATGCCCATATCAACCACCCCAGCAATCTAAACTATTTATTCAAATTAGGCTTTTGTTGTCAGGAAGTGGTCTATGACCAGGGTGAGAAAAGCCAACACGCCTTTCATAAGGGCAGGGAGTTCTTCAAGGGTTACAGGAAGACCATTCTTCTGTGTAGTGCTATCAGGTGGGAATTTTATCCTGACTCAGGGCTCACCCACCTTCCGTAAACACATGTCTATGAAAACATAAGGAGCACCTTTGAGTTCGTTTATACAAGACCCCTCTTGGCCAAGCTGAAGGCAGAGGCTTAACCCACTGAGCCACCCAGGCTCCCCGAATTCAGCCCTTCTTAAGAGAGGTCTCATGTTTTCCTTCAGGCCCTGATCTCTAAGCCCATGGAATGTCCTGTCTAGTAGGAGTGTCCTTGTTTACCTGGGGACCAGGGGCCATTCTGGATAGTGTAACCAATTGATTTAGGGTGGGGGTTTCGGGTCAGGTGGTATCAGCTCACCCTTAGAGGGACTGGAGACTGAGGTCAGCCATGTGGGTGGTCAGCCATGTCTAGGTGATGACGCCGAGCCTGCTGGACTTCCCTGGGGGGCAGTGTGTGTGTGGTCTTGACTTTTGCTAGAAAGAGTCAGCTCCATCTGCACCTCCACGGTGGGGAGGATGGCAGGGGCCCCACACATAGGACTTTCCAAGACTGCATCCCATGATCCTCTTCCTTTGGCTGATTTTAATCTGTGTTTTTTTGCTGTAATAAACTATAACCAACTTCAGATAGTTCTAGGAGTCCTTCTAGTGAATTATTGAACCTGAGGATATCCCGGGAGACTCCCAAAAGCTGCAGTTAGTGTCAGAAGCAAGGGTGGTCTCAGAGAGCCATGAACTCTGCTTTTGGGTCAGAAGCGAGGGAGGCTTCAGGGATGTTCTCCCGACCCTAAAGGCGGATTCTCATCTGAGTCTTCCTGGACTCGGTCCTGGGGGACCGGGGCTGAGCATCTACAGACAGCTGTTGGGAGGCACACCAGTCTGTGCGTGTGGCTGTGATAAATCCACAAGGCATGTGGGCGGGTGCCTTCTGCATGGCCCCGATCCCCACACGGCCTGCTCCTCCCTCGGCCATTATCACTGTCATGTTTTATAGGCAGAGCTCAGATGGGGTGAGCAGAAAGCAATTCAGCTCGAGTCCTATCAAAGGAAGTAATGAGAAATCCATAAGTCTTGTAAATAGGTGATAAGACAAGTCTTTAAAACAAATGGGGGGATAACTTAATCACATGTAAGGCAGAGGCATGAGGACAGCTTGCTGAGATCAAGGCTGCTTGCCAGGATCTGGAAACCCAGCCCCTCCCTAAGGGAGCCCTTCATGTACTTCTCCCTCAAGGAAGGAAGTGGGGGGGCCCCATTTATTACACCCAACCAGGAGGCTTAACACATCACTTCACTCAACTGTAGCAGTAACCTTGAAAGGGGCATTGACCTTCCCCATGAAAGGAGTAACCGCCCTGCCAAGGGGCACAGCCCTAGGGCTGCTGCCTCCATGATTAAGATCTCCTCCACCTGCCAACTGCTCCCAAAGACAAGTCCAATGTCCAGGGACATAAGACCCTGCAAGATCCATGGACAGGGAGCACCTGGGTGGCTCAGTAAGCCTCAGTCTTCAGCTCAGGTCATGATCTCCGGGTCCAGGGATCGAGCCCCACATTGGGCTCCTTGATCAGTGGGGAGCATGCTTCCCCCTCTCTCTGCCTGCCTCGTGGCCTACTTGTGATCTCTCTCTCTCTCTCTGTCTGTCAAATAAATAAATAAAATCTTAAAAAAAAAAAAGATTCATGGACAAACCAGTGGGATGAAGGTCATGGTAATACCCTTGCCTCCCCCATGACTCTCCGGCTCCACTGCCCCCCACAATCCAGGTTCCTGCCTCTTCTCTCCAATCCCACAGGGGTGGGAGTCCAGTTTCCTCAGATAGTCATGGTGCTGTGGGGGTTAAAACATACCTCCCCCCTTCTGTGGAATGAATGCTTATGTGCCCCCAAATTCCATATTTTGAAGCCCTAATCCCAGCGTGATGCTCTTTGGAGATGGGGCCCTTGGGAGGTGATTGGTCATGAGTGGCTCCTGCATCAGTCAGGGTCTTTAGAGAAACAGACCAGTAGAATGAAGACTGATAGACAGAAAGGTACTTCGGGTAGAGTATTGGCCCGCATGATTACAGAGACTGAGAATCCCGTGACCTGCCGTCTACAAGCTGGAGACCCAGGACAGCAGGTGGTGTCATTTTTTCTACACCCAAAAGAGCCAATGATTTAAGTCCCAGCCCAGATCTGAAGGTCTGATGTATGAGAAGAGGAGAGAGTGGATATTCCAGGTAAGGAAGAGAGAGAATATTTGCCCTTCCTCCACATTTTTGTTCTTCTCAGGTCTTTGATGGCTTGGGTGGCACCACCCACCCTGGGGAGGACCAGCAGCTCTACTATCTCCTGATTCCCATGCTAATCTCTCCCAGAAACACCCACAGACACAGCCAGAAATAATCACCGTGAACCTCTCAGTCCAGTCAAGGTGACCCATAAAATTAACCTTCACGAGCCCTCATAAGTAGGATCCGTGCCCTTATAAGAAGAGAAGCTGTCTCACTGCCCTGTGAGACACAGCAAGAAGGCAGCTGTTCATAGACCAGGAAGATGGCCACCGGCAGGCCCCGGCCATGCTGGCCCTCTGACCTCAGAACCCAGCCTTCAGAACCCAGAAACACACATCAGTGGTTGCAACCCCACAGTCTGTGGTGCATTGTTACTGCGGTCCTAGCCAACGAAGACGCACCCCAACTCCTAATTTGTTCTTCCAGGGAAAGGCATTGCTGCTCCCATTTTAGAGATGGAAACACAGAGGCAGAGCAAAGAAACCTGAATCGGCCAGAGCCTGGAGTAGAACCCATTGCTGCCTGGATCCATGGGCAACAAAGGCACCTGGACTCAGGCTCTGCCTCAGGTGCTCCATCAGAAGGAGGAGGAGGAGGGAGCTCAGACCCAACCCTGAGCTCAGGTTGGGGAGGACTGTGAGAAGCAGTCCAGGGTACTCATCCAATTCTTCCCCGAGATGTCCAGGAAGGAATGTGGGGAGTTTGCGGCAGGATGAGACCAGTGCAGAACAGACCGCCTCAACCCCTTTGCCTGTTAGGGCTGGGAGACCAGACCCGACTTGGCTTCCTCTTCCCTGAGCACGGCTATTCCCAGAGCACCTGAGTCTACCGTGATGATAAGCCCTCCGGGACACCTCGCCATGGGATATAGAAACAGGAAAGAGCATGTCCACTTACAGACCAGAATTAGTGAAATAAATGCTTTAGCCCTTTGTTTCCTGCATGCATTGGGATGGCATATTGGCCTGCTCCAGCTGCCATAACAAAGAACCACAGACTGGGCCATTCAAACCAGAGATTTCTCTCTCCCAGTCCTGGAGGCTAGAGGTCTGAGATCCAGGCGTAGGCAGGGCTGGTTCCTCTGAGGCCTCTCTCCCTGGCGTACAGACCAATGTCCTCTCCCCGAGTGTTCACACCATCGTCCCTCTGTGTGTGTCTGTGTCCCCATCTCCTCTTATTAGGACATCAGTCATGTCAGATTAGGGACCAACCCAGTAACTTCATTTTACCTTATTTGCCTCCCTAAAGCCCTTATCTCCATACATGGTCACATCTGGGGGTCAGGACCTCAACATATGTATATGGGGAGACAATGCAGCCCACAACAGATGGGTTGGAGTAAAACCCAAAATAGGATCCCAAATGTTTTTTTAAGGAACCAGTTTCTTGCCTGAGCTCCCCAAATGTCACCTTCAGCCTTCTTCCCCAAGCCAGATGTCCTCACCAATGCAGTCTTGTCACCACTTGGGACCTGAAGAAGTTCTGAATTATTCCCGACCAGTGTCTGAATTATCCTGGAGGGAGCATGGAAGCAGGAACAGTCAGCATCTCTGGGACTCGGGAAACTGGCTCGCCTGGGACCCGGGCTGCTCTGTGACTGTCAACATAACACACTTTCCTGAGCCGGGCCCCTCACCTGGGATGGGATGCTGGTCAGAGCCTAAAGACCTTCCCTCACCTGGACGAATGCCTCCACTCCACTGGTAAGGAGTCCAAGGCCCAAAGAGGGGTGGGCACCTGAGGCAAAGTCAAGCCAGCCCCACCCAATCTCCCTACATGAAGTGGAGCATTTCTCAGCTGTCTGGACCGTCCCTCCAAACCTGGCCAAGGAGCAGAGGGCTCCGTCCTTGCGTTGGACCCCCAGCACTTTTCCTGGCCTGGCTCCCACGAACAGTGCTGCAGGTAGAGGAGGGCATCTGTGCCACCTTGTCACCCCCGGGCATAGAGCTCCTCCTCTCCCCCAGGGCCTGCCCCTGCAGCCCCCACTGACAGTCCCAGGGTAGGGTCCCCACCATAGGAGTGTTGTGGAGCTGCCGTAGCAAATGACCACGGACTAGGGGCTTTAAAACAACAGAAATCTATCCTCATGCAGCTGGGAGACCAGGAGTCTGAAATCAAGGAGTCAGCTGGGATGTCGTCTCTCGGAAGATTCTAGGGCAGGATCTTTCCTGCCTCTTCTCTCTTCTGGTGGTTTCCAGTCACCCTTGGTTTCCTTGGCCTATGGGCAACTCACCCCAGTCTTTGCCTGCGTGTTCTCCTGGGCTTCTTCCTCTGTGTCTGTCCCACATGGCGTTCTCCTCATCTTTACATGGTGGCAAAGACACAAAGATCTTATTTCCAAGGTCACATTTGCAGACAACAGGGGTCAGGACTCCAACTTATCTTTGTGGGGGACACAGTTGAACTATCCACAGTCCCATCCACAGACCTAACTTGACAAAGGCTTAGATCTAGCCACACCCCACCTTATGGTGGGGACACCAGGGACCAGAGGAAAGAGTGGCACCATGAAGTGGAGCCAGCACCTTCATTGGATTCCATACTCCCATGGCCCTCCCACTCCATGTCTCCTCAAACCATGTCCCACACCTCCTCTGTGCAATGACCTGGTGTGCAAAGATGCCCAGGACCAACACCATTAAAGCTGGGAGCCTACCTTTGGAAACATTCATAAAATCCATCAGTGATGCCAAGGAGAAAAGGAAAGAGATGTATGGGCCAACAGAAGCAGAGATGAGGAGTGAGTCCAAAGTCTCCCCAGCTCAGAGCTGGAAAGAACCCTTGCCTCCCTAGCTCAGGGCTCAGAGTTCACCCCTGCATATCCACCCTGCACCATGACCATTTAACCCACGCTCAACTGTCTTCTCTATTCACTCCCACTTGATTTATTCCAAGGGTAGCTATTTGACAAAATTGACAAAAAACATTGTCAATTCATGTTTTAGGTTCAATCTAAAAACTTGCAGTGCTTCCATGTGGTGACCGTGCCCCAAGGTCAGTGTCTTGTTACAAGCAGGTGAAGTTGGTACCTCTCTGGGATTGGGATTTCTAGAAAGAGCTCCACCTGCTCCTGCTTAACATTCTTCTGGCAGAGTCCAAGGTCCTTTGGGGAGCCAATGGGAGGGAGTCTTAATGCAGGCAAGAAGGTTCATACCAGGAGGGGTTGTTAGCAAAGTCTTTGCATAAGGTGTGGTTCCGGATGAACCATGGACAAGGGGGTTTCCATGAGGAAAGAGAAGAGTTCTTGCATCAGGGTTCTGCCAAGAAAAATTACCGATAGGATATGTATATATAAAGGAATTGGTTCATGCAATTATGAAGGTTAAGAAGTACTGTGATCCGCCATCTGCAAGCTGGGGACCCAGGAATTTGATGGCATGGCTCAGTCCAGGTGTGAAGGTCTGAGAACCAGGGGAGCCAATTGTGTAGGTCCCAGTCTGAGGGCAGGAGATAAGAAAAGATACCCCAGCTCAGCAGGCTGAAGTGGGTCCTTCCCCGGTCAAGCCTTCAGATCAGACACCAGCCCTGACCAACATCTCCATCTCAGCCTGTGATAGACCCTGAAACAGAGGAGCCAGCTGACCCATGCCTGGACTTCTTTTTTTTTTTTAATTAACATATAATGTATTATTAGCCCCAGGGGTACAGGTCTGTGAATCACCAGGTTTACACATTTCACAGCACTCACCATAGCACATACCCTCCCCAATGTCCATAACCCAACCACCCTCTCCCTATACCCCTCCTGCCGGCCCCCCTCAGTTTGTTTTGTGACGTTTAGAGTGTCTTATGGTTTGTCTCCCTCCTGATCCCATCTTGTTTCATTTATTCTTTTCCTACCCCTCAAACCCCCCACGTTGCATCTCCACTTCCTCATATCAGGGAGATCATATGATAGTTGTCTTTCTCCGATTGACTTATTTCACTCAGCATAATACCCTCTAGTTCCATCCACATCATAGCAAATGGCAAGATTTCATTTCTTTTGATCATGCCTGGACTTTTAACCTCCAAATCTCCCATCACGTGTGTTCAGTTCAGGGTGATTTGTTACACAGCAGTGGAGAATGGATACCTCACATGTCTACACCATGGTGGGTCTGCACCCCCCCTTACACTGTCCTGACTTCCTCTTCACCCTCAGAAGCCACCGGGAAAGGCCACATGCACCTGACCATAAGCTCAGACAGGGCTGGGACCAGGCCTGACCTTTTCTCCAGCTAGGGCCTGGCATGCAGTAAGTGCTCTGTGGCAACCAAAGGGGACAGAGGGCGTCAGGACCTCACCTTTAAGAACTCCCATGTGCAGTGATGTAGTATGTCTACAGAGACTTCCCATGAACCCCCAAGTCCAGTACCCAGGAGGAATGTATGAAGTCCCTTCATTCGTTTGTTTTGCCTTCGGCTCAGGTCATGATCTCGGGATTCAGGATTGAGCCCCACATCGGGCTCCCCGCTTGGCGGGAAGCCTGCTCCTTTCTCTCCTCCCCACTCATGCTCTCTCTCACTATCTCTGTCTGCCTCTCTCTCTCAAATAAACGAATGAAATCTTTAAAAAATAAAAATAAAAAGCTATTTATTGGTCTCTTACTATCTGCCTGTTATGAGTACAAGCCACGGATAATTACAGGCTTCTCGGGAAAAAGGGTATGACCAGCAGGAGATTGACCAGCAGGAGAGTCACGTGTTCCTCACAGCCATTCCCACGTCCAGGCCTAGGGACTAAACGCCGCAAGAACCGTCCCGCTGGCATCGCCCCCTGGAAGCTCACTCCCGGACAATCGTCCCAACAGGGGAGCAAATGTTTGCTATTAGCTACCACCTCTGCTCCGCACGGCGGCCCCACCCTAAAACAGGCCCGGAGATTTGTGCGGGAAGATGTCAGCTCTGAGCCCATAACTCATGTTCAGTGACCAAATTATTTTCCTTTGGAGGCATTAAGGGTAAATAAAGGCTTAATGAATCAAGCCTTCTGAATCGCTACTGCTCCTTTAATTTGTAGTTTACAAGGTTCTTGTAAATTAAAAATGGGAAAAGAAATCCCTTCCCATCCTGCGTGCACCTCCTCTGGGCAGGAACAATTTGGTTGTTTTGATTTTCATGTCCCTACAGCCCTTATCTCTTTGAAAAATTATTCCTTAATTTTTATGAGGTTGCTGGTAAGACGGGTGAAGTTGAACGATTGTCCTATATCTTGTTCCCCTTCCCCTTCGAGTTCACTGTGAGTGGTTATTGTTCCCTGGGTAAGGAAGAAAGGTGGAAGTGCTCACTTTAATTTACTGTTTACAATAAACAAGGCTTTATCAACATCCCTCCAATAAATTATTTTTATTGCCAGCCTCATATTGCCAGGAGCAGTGGCCATGAAAATACTCGTACAATGAAGATGCAATCACGTCAGCTCGGCCCCGAGCAAGCTGGGACCCACCAGGTGGGCATGGGAAGAGCTGCTGGTTTGGGGGCCGTGAGAGTGGGGGAGGCCCGGGTCTCCCTGCCTTGCCACAGCAAGAGAGAGGGGCTCATCCAAGGGGGCCACCCACCTGTTCAGGACTCTCACACCCCAGTGGGGCGACCAGTCTTCTGTCCCACGGGCATATGTGGGGGTAAGTGTGGCCGGCACTGGAAATCAGAGTGCTCTGAAGCTGGGACTTCTCTGTGTCTTAAAACTCAGGGTGTGAACACCACCCTTCCCCAAGCCTGTGAGTGCACAGTGGTGGCCGTCTCCTGCGATGAGATCAGTGCCTTTGTATCGCCTGCCCTCCCTCCCTCGTGCCCTCCTCTCTCTCTGTCTCTTCTCAGTGTGGTGTATCACGCACCTGACCATCTGACATGGAGTCCAGTAGGAATGACACAGGACAGCTGCCCCACACTTTGAGCCTCGGGAACAATTCCCCTCGGGGTCCAGGGAGGAGACCCAGTCTCTCACCGGGAAGGGTGGACAGGAACTCTGCTTGGTCCTGCTGTCCTCTGGGTGTTTGCAGGGCAACTGGGGACATTTCTTCAGCTTCTTCCAGCAACGTAGAGAGCAACGACCAGCTGAGAACTTGCCTCCCGTCACTGCACCAAGACCCAACCTTCGCCATCCCCAAGGGTCTCGATTAGTGGAAAAACCGTCTCCGAAGTAACGGCCGGAGTGCACTATTTGTAGAGCGTTCATTACTTTGACACTTCCCCGGGTTCGACATCAGTGTGCAATTTAAGAACAAATCCATTAGGATTTTGCTCTCCTTCGGTGGAGAGACACTGTTTTCATTCACGCGTTGGAGTCACCGGAGCTGGTTAAGATCGGCACAGCGGGGCTGCACGCGGTGACGGCGTGCCCTGCCGGCGTTCTCCGGAGCAGCGGTTACCACCGGGAGAGCCCTGCTCAGAAGCGCGTCCTCGCAGCTTGTCTTCAGAAGGCCCCACAGGCTGACACCGCGCCCCGCGCCCCGCTCCCCGCTGTCCTGTTTGCATTCTGTCCCAGAAGTAGACGCCCACCTAGAAGCGCATGGCGACGGGACTGTCGTCCTCATGTGGTTCCCAGACGGCACGTTTCTCGAAGGCAAGGACCAGCCCAGGGCGCAGAGGTGCTATGAGGAGCTAGCACACAGGAGTGCTTAGCTGGCTGTCCTTGAGTGCACGGGAAGCTCCCTGGTGTACCGCCGCCCTGGGGAGCAGCAGCCCCTTCTCTGCAGAAAGCACACTGTCGTGTATGCTGTAAGAGACGTGGAGGGAAAGGGTCGTGTGTGTGTATAAAATACGGGGTGCGGCCAGAGCTCACCCCATCCACTGCGAATGTGAAGAGCGGATCCCCCTTGTCTGTCCAGATTCTGTCCCTTGAGATGGCGAGCATGATGCGGAGCTGGACTTGGGAACCAGAGAGCGCACCGCCCAGCCCCAGCCCTTCCTAGCCCTGACGGGCAGGTGTCCGCTGGCAGACGCCCAGGCAGGCAGAGCAGAAGGGAACAGGGCTGAGCCTTCCCATCCGTCTGCCTTCGCACCTGGTTTCACCCTCCCTCCTCCGCCCGCCCCAGGACAGTCCTCACACTGACCCCGCGACCACTCCTTCGGGGAAGGACCTCCTACTGCCCATTTTACAGATGAGTAACATGAGCCTCGGACAGTCATACGCCCGTGTCCGCCCGTGCGAGCGTATCCCAGCCACCCTCTCACGACATTCCGCGTTTCCCTCCCACCTTCCGCACAAAGCCTCGAAGTGCCATCTCTCTATGGTGACATCACTTTCTTGGCAGGTGCAGGGACGTATCACTGTTGTTGGCTCCTGGCCCTGCTGCTCACTCCAGAGGCCCAACCATGGGGGAAATCTGTCCTTGACCGTCTGGCCTCAGCAGCAGCCCCCAGTATCTCATGACATCCGTCCTTCCCCACCCTGCCAGGAGCCCCGACCCACGGAAACAGCACAGCCACCCTCGTGAGCACCTAGCCCATCGGCACAACCACTGATCTCTGAGGCTGACCTTGGGTCCCGGAGCCCCCACAGGGCTGAACAGCCGCACCTTCACTCCACAGTGGAGGGGCTCCGAGCATCCCACAGAAGCCAGCCGGCACATGCATTCCTGGATGGACCTGGGCCATTGCACGGACCCTCTCACACTCTTACACACGGGTGTGCCAGCAAGCACACGGCAGTCCCCCGGAGCAGGTTAGAGCGCCGGCCCCATGGGTGACTAACTATAGACTCTGGGCATGACTCACCTCCCCTGTGAGCCTCAGGCTCCCCCTCGCAATGGAGCTAAGAAGTAGCTCCAAACACCCAGGGCTGTGGCACTCCAGCCATGGAATGTGCCAGGTACCTGGTGAGGCTCGGTAGCATTAGCTCCTAATATTTTCAATTAGATCAGCACCAAGAAGAAATACCCATCTGTGTAGGGAAAAGCTCCTGAGAGATCACTGTTCAGGAAATACACTGACATCCCCACGGGGTCCCACTCTGTCCTCAGGGAGACGCCAGTGTCCCTGCAGGGAACGGGGCCCTTTGTGGGAAGCACAAGCGGGAAGCAGAGGGACCTCACTGCGGCGGAAGGGCCGGGGAGGAGGGCCAGGCCTCCAGCTCCTGAGCGGGACCAGCTGGGCCTTCTTGCAATCACAGTATTTGCTGGCTCAGCCGGTTATCCTCCCAGCGGCCAGATGGTTAGAACATCAGCGTTTGGCGTGTGGCTAATAGCAGTGGGATGAAGTCACCTATTACCCTCCAATGTGCAGGAGCTGTGCTCCCTGAGGGGACCCGCCACTGCCCTCTGACTCCATCCTGACATGAGTAATGCTCAGAGTCCTGGAAAAAAAAAACAAAAAACAATCAGAAGAAGCAGTGGGGAAGGAATAAAATGTCAACCTAAGAAGACAAGACACAAAGCTAAAGGTCACCAAAGGGCCAGAGGGAGTCAAATTCATGTCACAGTGTCACCTCCGGGCTGCCCTGCCCCGTGGACGCCGCCAGGTGAAGTGGTTTCCAAAAGGACAATTGGAGGCATAAGGTAGACCACCACGGAAATAAAATTAACCGCACAGAGTTGCTTTCCAGCAGAGACACTGTCTGACCACAGGACTTTGGCCAGCGTCAAGGTCGCACCTGCGGTGGGAAGTCACATCGGCAGCAGGCCCCCCAATGCGACGTGACGGGAAGGACCCTGCATGTCCTCCCAAAACCCATCACCCAGTCTAACCGTGAGAGAAACTCCAGACAAATCCCGATGAGGGACAGTCTATGAAATAGCCGACCAGTCCCCTGGAGAATTATCAAGGTCACCAAAAATAAGGGAAGTCTGAGAAACCATCACTGCCAAGAGAAGCCTAAGGAGACACGATGACTCAATGTCATGTGGCATCTTGGATGGAGTCCTGGAAGAGGGAAGAAGAACGTTATGTAAAAACTGAGGAAATCTGGGGGAAAAAAGTATGCACTTTTGTTTAAAATACCGTTATCTGTGTTGGTTCATTAGTTGTGACAAGCACACCGCACTGATTTTACTAAAGGGGAAGGAGGTACGTGGGAGCTCTGAGTACCGTGTTCGTGACCATTCTGTACACCTAAATCAAATTTAAAGGTGAAAGTTTATTAAGAAAACGGTTACCCGAGGATGCGGTCTATGGGGAGGGAAGAGTGGAAGGAGGACTTGATGGCCAAGATGCGGGGGTGTTCCCCGCGGAGCGGGCAATCCAGAAGTTGCCCTAGGATGCTGTCAAGCCCACCCGCAGATCCTGGGAGAAGGAACTTTGAAGGGGTTTGTTTTTTTAAGTGACATTCCAGAGACCTGTTAATATTGCAGGAGATGAAAGAAAGCAAGGTTATGCTAATGACGAATCATGAGAGGAAAAAAGAAAGAAGTCTGCAGGAAACAGAAATCTGCACAGAAAAGAAATTACAAGCATAGTACACTACATGGCTGTGCAGCCACGTGTGTACATAGTTACAAAAATGCGAGCACCCTCTACTGGTTTTTGACCTTCAGAGTTGACACACAGACATGCCTTGAAGACTTCGTTGCAGTTTCAGCAGAGGACACGAAGGCTGGGTCCCACGAGGCTCTCTCCCGGGCTAGAATCAACCCAGAGGGAAAAGGGAGGCTTGTCTCTTTTGCGCTGGTGTCTGCCTCCGTTGGTCTGCAGGTGGTATGAGGAACCAGCTCAGAGCACGGGCTTTGGAATGCCCACCCCCAGCTCTGACACTCACTGGCATTGGGAGAGTGAATGAATTCTGTTCTCCTCTCTGCCCCAAGTCACTCTCTGGGCATCATCGCCCGGTGCGGAGAGCACAAGGCCCAGACCCAGCAAACGCCCAGCACAGATTAGCTGCCCATGTTCCCATGTGCATTTTAAAACAGGAAGACAATTTACTTCTGTTTGGCTCGGAGGCTAAGGGGAAGAAGGAGTCCCCCTGGGGTGTAATTGACCCACGTCCACAGGTGAAGAAAAACAAACCTACAGTCCCTCTGAGCCTTGGCCACATTCAAGATGCAGGGGGTGGAGGAGCCTCCTCTTTGTAGGAAAGGGGCTCTGAGGCTCCCACCTTCCCCCATCCTAAAACTCTGTCTGCTAGTTACAGAGGGGTCCACAGACGCTGGTACCCACACGGCACCTCCACGAAGTTCGGCGAAGGTCCCTGCTGCAGACGGGAAGGAGGAGGCTCCTGCCAGTACACGCTCGCCCACGGCCTTCGTGAAACCCAGACTCGGCACATCCAGCCCAAGCGCCCTTAACAAGCAGACCTCCCCCAGGCCTAGAAGTCCCTCCTGCACCTGCCGTCCGCGGAGAGCCCCCGGGACACACCCTGATGACTGATGGAGGCAGAATCATGAAATTAGGTGATTATTTGTGCCCAGGAAAATGTGCAGGAACAAGGTTTCATTAATTATCCTAACCAGGGGGCTGGGGCCCCGTCGGAGGTGGAGACGTATGGACGTCCCCACAGTCCCCATTCAGCATACCGGTGTAATTAGCTCATTCATAATTGAACACTTCTGAACACGCAGTTTGTGCCCATTTGTCAAAATCCCCTCTTCATGACTCCACAGGTTGTTGTAAACAAATTGGCTTTTTGCTCAAAGCCTTGTTTTCATTTAAGAACGTGCCCCCACACCACATGTCAAGAACGGGACACTTTCAGCAAGATAAATGGAGCCTGGCCACAGTCTTCTCTTTAATGGTTTTGTGGCATTTTGGAGGGGCACACCGCAGCGGGATAACATGACAACGTGTCAGCACCAGCTTCCGTCCTCAGCAGACGGAAAGGCCAGGGTCCCCCTGGCCCTCCGGGGTGCTGTCTCTGTCCCTCCCCTGCCAGGAAGCGTCCTGTGGGTTCCCTGGCCCCAGCCAAGCCCTCAGCTCCATGCCCTGCAGACTCTTGCGGCTCCAGGCAGAGGTGAAGGCATCGACACGGGAATCTGGCGCGAGGGGACCACAGACCATGGCAGACCCCCCTTGATCATCTATCTCGCAGCTGAACACTCTGGTAATTGGGAGGCCTTCTTGGGGTCCATCTGCCTTTTTCTTGCTCTGCATTTAAATTTTTTTCCTGGGTACCAATCTGTGACGTTGCCCACTTGGGCTAGCATGACCCTGACTCCCGGCCCAGCAGTCCCTCGGCCGAGATGGGTTAGGCTTAGCTGGAGATGCCCCTTGACTCCCGCGGCTCCTGAACCCTGGACACCATCTGAGGAGATGCTTCTCACCTTCCCGAATCCCCGGGTCCTCTCCTACCACTGCAATGACCACCAGGACCCTCTGCCACCTGCCGCTATGTACACGCATGAGCAGAACCTCTCTTACGAGTCTCGAGGACCCCTCCCCTCAGGCTTCTTCACCTCAATGCAGACACGCCCCTGAGGGACCCTCCCTCACTCCCCAGACTCCCACCAGCCTTCGCCCACGCCATCTGACACCCCCCAAGGGCGACCCCTCCAGGCCTCTCTGCTGGACAAATGGAGGGTGAGCTCATAAAGCCGTGGGTGAGGAGTCCTGGGCTCCGCCGAGGCTCCGGCCCGTCCTGCCTAGCAACACCCGTGCCCCTCCTCGGGGGCCCCACACCCCTCCTCAGGGACCCCATGCCCCTCCTCAGGGACCGCATCCCCCTCAATTTTCCCCAAATCGAGGGAAACACCCTCCCCCAGTTCTCGCAGCTGTCAACCCGCCTGGCCCTGGGCCAGGCACGGCCACCTGACCCCCACCCAGGAGTTGGAACTTGACCCCAAGATGCCTGGAGCCCACGCCCAGTAAGCGCTGCCCAACCACAGAGTCCTGGGCCCCCGTCCTGTGGAGTCTGGACCCTCAGCCGAGTCTCACTTTCCACGAGCTTCCAGCAGCCACTGTAGCAAATTACTGCAGGTCTCGTGGCTTCAGACACACTTGCTTTCCCCCCAGGTCTGGAGGTCATAGGTCAGGGTGATTCTGGAGGAGTCTCTGACCTCCCTGGGCCACCGTCCCTGTAGCAGAACACAGAAGGGGTGCCCGGACCGTGACTCACAATGTGCTAGGCTTTTCTAGCCGGCAGAGCCGCCCAAAGGCAGACTGACCTCCCGTCCCGGGACCTGGGGACACTGAGGCTGATGCAGTGGCCAGGAGACTCTGCCTGGAGGTCACGCTGGGACCTGAGAGTCCCTCAGGGCTCCAGCCTCTCACCCTGCTATGGGGGCTCCCTGGTCGGCTAAGCCTCTGCAGTTCTGGGATTAGGGACGTGAGTCTGGGTGTTCCCAGAATGCCATGAGCCACACACCACTACCCACCCCTTCCTCCCCTCTGCTCAGCACCTCTGACCTCAGGGCTCATGGGGCGCCAGCCCACTCAGCACCATCCCCATCCCGGATCAGAACCCGAACAGCCCAGGGACCGTGGGACCCGGCCACAACAGCAGAGCTGGCCTCACCCTTGGGCCCTGCTTCCCAGGCCCTGTCACCCTCACCCTGAGGGGTTGCAAGGATGTGAAGTCCCCAAACAGGAGGAGGAAAATCACCCCGTGATGGGCGTCTTAGATCTAATAGGAAACGATGATGTGAAATGGGGGGTTTCACTCCTGCCGTCTCCGGTGATTTATAGGGACAGGCCCCATAATCAGAAACAAAGTGTCTATTTTCAGCCTTGGATTCTAACAAGTGAATATATTACAATAACTTTATTAAAAAAATCAATGCACATCAATTCAATTTTCAAGTTAATTGCCTTGCTCACGCTACCGCGTGAGGGGCCTGGCGGCTACATTACGCCTCTGATTTATGAAGAGCGAGCAGCAGATAATTCATCCGCGGTCTTGTTGGTTTCCACCAGAAAGTGGCGGAACTTGGGAGCGAGAGCCTGTCCTGGTAACAGGTGCAGCAGGTCAGGGCAGCCTCTGGCCCTGCTGGCGGCCCTCAGAGCCCCAGGGGCTCCGAAACGTCCCCCACAGGTTCATCGGCGAGGACTGACAAAGGGACGCCCACTGGACCGTCTGGGCAGAGGCGGGCCCTGGGCGCTGGGCCCCCCGAGCAATGCCCCCACTCGGCAGCCTCGGAAAGGTGGGGGACAAGAACCCCAGGACATGGGCATCTATACAGACCCAGCAATGCCTCCCACCGGCCATCACGTCATCGTCGTCATGTCCTTACCGCTGTTATTAAATCAACATTATGATAATTCGTAAGTATTACAGTTGTCTCTCTGCCAAGGAGACGAGAAATTCAAACGAACTAATGTGTGTGGAATTACTCCGCACGCGCTGTCAGATATACGTATGCAAATTGCCATCAGCTCCCTGAGAGCACTGGGTAGCGGGGAAGTGTTCCTGACCAACAGATCCCCGTGAATCAGGTTTGTCCGACAGGACACCGGTGTCCCCTCTGCTCTCCTGGGCACAAGGCATCTGTCTCCCCGTCTTGAAGAGACGTCGTTCCCCCCCGCAGCCCAGTGTTCACAGGTCTGTGGGTCCCCCCAGGTGGCACAAGCCCAGCTCTACCTTGGCCCCCACCACCCGCCTGTCCTGACCTTGAGCCCACCCGGCCAACGGAAGCAGGGATCACGGTGCTGGAGAGAAGATGTGGGCCTGGGACATTTTCCCCCCCAGCCCCTAAAGGGGTCCACCTGCAGAAGCTGGTTTTCCTGGCCTGAGGCAGCCATTTCTGGGAGCTCCACCAACATCTCCCCGAGAAAGCAGAGGAGAGGCTCACTCACTTGTTGGGACCCTGGCACGGTGCAGACGCTCCTCCTTGAACTGCCGCCCACCTGCCGTGTCACCACCGACAACACAGACTCGCCGAAGCCAGGCAGCAAGGGAGCAGAGACCTGGGCTTTGGAGCCGGGCCCGTCTGCCTCCAAGGCCCCAGTCCCAACCACGACGTCAGACAGCCGCCTCCCAGGACGGCACCCAGTGTGGGTCACCTGCAACCAGAGACGTGCCTGGGTAGTCTCTGGTTGCAGTGACCTGGGTAGAGCCCGGGGTCCAGCATCACTGGGGTAGAAGAACACAGAGGCCTCATCAGTTGGGGAGATGCTGACCCTTCACCTCTGCCCTCTGCCCTCCAGGCCACAGAGAACCAGGAGCTGGACCACATACTGGGCCCCTAAGCCTGTGTCCACGATGAGCTGATGGGCAAAGGGCTTCCTACTTCCGGCAGGGTGCTGGCCGTGACCCTGGGGGCTCCCTCCCCTCCCCTCTGCCCCTCAGAACCCCCCACTCCCAAAACAGCAGCCCCACCTAGCAACATAAATCCTGCCTCCATCGGCCAAACCTCTCTGAATGTAATTGGCCGTTTGGAAGGATCTCAGCACCCCAGTGGCAAACCTTTGTCCCGAGCATGTTCAGTCTGAGCAGAGGAACGGGCTTTTTCCTAAGTGTCTCACATCTGACAGCTTAATTATTTATTAAGGGTAATGGGCTTATTCTAAACAATTTCTTCCAGCTGGATCCATCCGTAAGTCGCCTGAGCTGGTGAAGAAACATCACGCACGCCCGGGCCAAGTGCCAAGCCCTGACCTCCCGCAGGCTGGAACTGACTGTGGCATCAAAGGCAAAAGAGAGAACGATGCAGGGAGGGTCGCCTGTGAGGGTGCAGCACACAGTGTGGGCGACGCGGGGAAGCGGGGAGGGGGCAGGAGGGCAGAAGATGAGGGAGGGTGACAAACAGGAACCATGCGAAGAAATTTGGACTACATCCCAGAAGCCCTGGGGCTTCAAACCAGAAGTGATACTATCACCATGTGGATATTTGGAAAAGGTTTTGAAGGGTGGGTAGGAGTTCCCAGAAAGAAACATGAAGGTTGGCCTCCCAGGAAGAGGAGGCAGAATGCACAAATATGAGGGTTCAGGAAAGAACCTGGGAGCTTCACAGGGGCAGGTCACGGGAGAGGATTGTGGAGAAGCTGCCAGAGAAACAGCTGACGACGAGGCAGGAGAGTGAGAGGCGCTGAACACCAGGTCCCAGAGCCCAGGTTCCAACCTGAAGACAGTGGGAAAGGGGAGAGGAGTCGGTGGTGTGGAGCCTTTTCAGCCGGAGTCACACACTCATCTTCATGGGTTAGAGATGACGCTCATGGGCCTATGGAAACTCAGCTTGGCCTTGGAGGACAGGGGTCACACGATAGTCCAGAAGACACAGAGAGGGCCTGCGGACAGACTTCTTTTTTTAATGTGTATCTTTATATTATTGACATAAATATAAAGTAACCAGAAAGAAACAGAAGAAAATCAAAACTGCCGCTGAGACGTACGGCTGTCCTCGGTCCCCGCATCGCCTTCCAGCAACGACCGCCCTTCTGCCCGACGAGTGAAGGATGGCAGCGAACCTGAGTGTATCGTAAGGTACCTCCGTGCTTAGTATGTTCCAAACACGTGAAGAACGTCTCACTGCCACCCCACGTGAAAGTACCATAACGTTCTCAAAGTCATTTTTCGCTATTTTAAACATCCTGGTGAGTCCCCTGTCCCTCCGGTCTTGGCGCGCATCTCTGATGGTTTTTCAGAATCAAAAACCCCGGTAGTGCAGTTGCCAGGTCTTGGCGTAAGGACAGGGGGGCAGCCTGGAAACGGCTGCTAAGCCTCGAGGAAGGTTGTGCTGGTGACCAGCCCCTCCGCCTCCGGGACTGCGGGTTCCGAGTTTGTAAATCGCCCCCCCGTGTCTCAGGTGTCAGGACCCCTCATGCATGCTATTGCCTGGCTCCCCCTGCCTCCATATTTTGGGGACACCATTCCCAACCATTCTAACTGCATGGGTGCCCCCTCCCCATAAACCCACTGCTATTCTCCACCCCAAGCCCCCACTTGTCTCTGCCCACCAGCCTCCTGCCCAGCGTGTGAGCTGCAGGAAGTCTCACACCAGGGGCTTAAACAGCGCCCAGCACGTATTAGTGATGGAAGCAGGCGATGCGTGAAATGGGCGTTTGTCTCTTTCTCTTTCCCGATCTTCCAGACGTCTCTCCGTTATTGACTCCCTGTGACCTTTAGGAAGAAGGCTTGCACTTCGGAAAACAGTGCAGAGGTTCCTTAAGAAATTAAAAATAGAGCTTCCCTATGACCCTGCAATTGCACTACTGGGTATTTACCCCAAAGATACAGATGTAGTGAAAAGAAGGGCCATCTGTACCCCAATGTTCACAGCAGCAATGGCCATGGTCGCCAAACTGTGGAAAGAACCAAGATGCCCTTCAACGGACGAATGGATAAGGAAGATGTGGTCCATATACACTATGGAGTATGATGCCTCCATCAGAAAGGATGAATCCCCAACTTTTGTAGCAACGTGGACGGGACTGGAAGAGATTATACTGAGTGAAATAAGTCAAGCAGAGAGAGTCAGTTATCATATGGTTTCACTGATTTGTGGAGCATAACAAATAGCATGGAGGACAAGGGGAGATGGAGAGGAGAAGGGAGTTGGAAATTGGGAGGGGAGGTGAACCATGAGAGACTATGGACTCTGAAAAACAACCTGAGGGTTTTGAAGAGGTGGGGGGGGGGGAGGTTGGGGGAGCCAGGTGGTGGATATTAAGGAGGGCACAGATTGCATGGAGCACTGGGTGTGGTGCATAAACAATGAAACTTGGAAGATGAGAAAAATAAAATAAAATTATTTAAAAGAAGAAGAAGAAGTCTTGCTTTCCTGGCGTGATTTCTCAGTCGCTCCCTTTGCAGAGGCTGGAGCCCCCTTGAAGGGCTCCCCCTATGCACCCCAGGCATCTCCACTGCCTCCCTCCCTTTCCTCCTCCTAGAAAGCCTAGAACCCGCCCTGTGAGAGGGGGTCTGGGCACCCGGGTCAGCTGAGGCTGTGTGGCCCAGCAGGGCACGGTGCTCCCCAGACACGGCAGTCGGGTCACGGCCGTGGCCAGGTCCCCGCAAGCCGGCTCCCACACACGCTCCTGGGAGAGTTTGCTGGGCCAGGCACCGGGATGGGTCTCTGAGAAACCCGATGGGATCTGAGATTTGGCCCAGACTCCTCAGGCTGGCTGCGGTGCGGCCCGGTGCGTTTATGAGACGAGAGCCCGTGTGTGAGCAGTTAACTTTAGGAACAGACTTTACAGTGAAGGACACAGAAATTCCTCCTTGTGAGATGAGCTCTCTGAAAGGCCCAGGGCACAGTAGGGGCTTGGGCGGGAGTCACATGGGGCAGGGTTGGAGGCTCTGAGCTGCTAGACGGGGGCCCGACGCCCCAGGGAAGCCGTTGGCATGCGGGGGCCAAGCTCCGCATGCTCCCAGCAAAAATCATCAACCAGAAGACCCGTTGCCCTCCTCCAGCAGGCACCTGGGACAACAGGTCCAGACAGATGGGACAGTCGGGGGGACTCCCCTCTCTGTGCACGGAAACACCCCAGCGCTGGCCAGGACGCAGGCGTGTGCACGTCCGTTTATCACTGCCCAGAAGGATCGCCTCAGACCGCCTGCTCCTGGCCATCACTGGGGACACATAGACCCGTGGCGCTGACTGTGGCTTGCTGGCTGTTCCAGTCCCCACCACACCCACGGAGGAGGATGAAGGAGCCCAGGATGGTGTTTCCCCCTTTCCCTCGAGAAGTACAAAGTCACCCTCTATTGAGGAGGTCCCCCTGTCCCCCCAGCAGGCTCTGCATCCCTGCCCGCCAGCCGCTGTTCTGGACTATGGCATGAACATCGCTGGAAGAAAGCTGCACACTGGAGGCCAGACAGGAGGTGACACTGTGTCTCTCCTCCACAGCGGGCCCGAGACGGCCGCCGAAGCCCTGACCGCCATCAGAGGCTGGCTCCTGTCCGCCCGTGCGCACGGCCGCAGAGGAGGAGAGAGAGCGCCTCGGGCCTTCTCTCGCTCTCCCTCTTGGGGATGCCTGGTGTGAAGGGACAGGGAGGACACTCTGTGGAAGCCACACGTGGGCGTGCACACACGGAGATTCACACAGTCCTGCCTCAAAGGGAGCTCGTAAAGTGCACAACCGTGCAGTTTGTACCCGGGGTGGCGCTCAGGGTAGGTGGACTAAACCCGGCATTAGCCTAATTCATCACAATGAGGAGGGCCGGCCTGCTGCGGACGAGATCCGCGGGTCACTGCGAACCCAGACGTCACTGACGTGTTCTGGGTGATTCAAGCAGGTGCCCCTCCCCCCACGTCAACTGTTCAGACCCTAAAGTGAGCCCGTCTCCTGCCCCGGCTTCCTGCCGCAGAGGCCTGGCCCCTCTCTTCTTCCAGCTGCTTCCCCTGGGTTCTGCCTCCCCCATCTCCCCCTCCTGCTCCTTCCACCTCTCCCCTTCCTTCTTCCTCCCGCCTCCCCCTTCCCCTCCTCCCCTCCTTACTCTTCTCCTCCCCGCTTCCCTCCCCTTTCCCCTCCCCTGCCCCTTCCCCCCCATCCCTCTTGTAGCCTCCCTCTGCCCACCTGCCTGGTGCCCATCCTGGGTCAGGAAACACACCCCTGTTAAAGTCTTCCCGCTCTGGTCCCCCCCTCCCAACCAGGCTCTGCCCTCCCAGCCCCTCCCAGCCTCCAAAGGGAAACAGTTGGAGCCAAACCAGCTGTGGAGCTGACCGGCACCCCCTGAATCAGTTCGCCACAAAGTATCGTTCGGTCTTGGTGTTGTGAGAGTTATAAACCCGGGAGGGGGGTGTGTGCTGCCGAGGGAGGAGGAAGACGCTGGGCTGGCAGGGGTCAGGGGTCAGACCTTGTGCAGGTGTGCAAGGAGCCCCCAGCCCCTGGGGAAGAGAGAAGCAGCTGCCCTCGGGGTCCTAAAGCCTGGTCCCCAGAGTAGGTGAGGGAGGGGGGTCCCACCGGCAACCTCAGTCCCACAGGCATCATGGCCTTCTGCTGGAACTGGTCATGGTGACACCTGGCTCCAAGTCAGAGGCCCCTGGGGTCTTCCAGCCCCTGTAGGTGCAGACAGATGAACCTGAGACCCTGTCTTTGTCAAGAGGAAGATGTTTTTGCAGGTTCCCAGGAGATCCCACCCTCTCGGATCCCGGAGCCACAGAAGGAGCGTCCTCAGTCCCTGAATCACTCTGGGGCAGGGCTCCCTCCTCTGTGCAGGGCCTCCAATCTACACCCGCAGGTGCTCTCTCTGCCCCGCGCCAACCTGGGCGGTGGCAGTCTCCCCAGCAGGGGTCACAGGACGCCTGTGCATGCAGGAAACTGGGCTGGCGTGTGGGGAGACGGGTGGCCAGAGGGACCACACGGGCAGCTCACAGTCCCTTACTCAGCCTCCAGGACCTCCTGACCCACCAGCCCCCTTCTCTGGTGTTGCTCTCACCGCACCCCAAGTCCCCATCCCTTCTCCTCTCCCGATGGCCCTGGTAAAAAGGCATTTTCCCGAATGAAGACAGTTCCCTTCCAGAGAGGAGTTGTGGTGCCGATGGTCAACATGACACAGAATTTTTCGTCTGCTGCCGATTCCACATGGAAACTGTGCCCACATTCAGAGCCTGGAGCATAAGGGTTTCTCCAGGCAGGGCTCTCGGAGAATGGGGGAGTTCGTCTTCCATGCCCCTCACCTCAAGGCTCCGTGTGGGTCCCGGGAGCACAGGGCAATCGCGGCCGTCGTCCTGCCAGTCCAGCTGCATAGCCCCTGCTTCGGGAAGCCTTCCTCCCTTCCTGGCCAGCCTCTCAGCACCCGACAAGCTGCGCTCAGGGAGCACCTCCTGGGAGGTCCCCCGTCATCTCCAAGTGGACCCACCTCAGGCCGGTCCCTTGTCATGCTCCACGGCGTTAAGGCGAGATGTGTGTCTGCTCTTCTGGTCTTCGAGCCCCTCGAGAGAAAGGCTGACAGAGGGGAAGGGAGGGTTTCTCATCCATCCAGCCATGGCTCCTGGGTCTGTTGGCCGCGTGGACATCCTCCAACAGGGAATGGAGTGGCAAAGTGAGGTCAGTTCCTCAGAAAATGAGCGGGTTAGCGCTCACGTGCCCTGTTGGGAAAGCCTGGAAGACAGGTGTCTGCGCTCCCCGAGGGCTGGGTCTGGAACCCGCACACTCCCGCCTCTGTCTAGAACCACGCCTTCCACCCAAAGGCCAAGTTGAGGGCGGCTCTCCCCATGGTGAGGCAAAGGCATCTACTTGTCACTGAAAACCCCGTGTCCCCTGGGTCTCTCAGCACCTCGCAGTTAGAGGCCATAGTGGGCTTTGCGCAGGAGCGAGGCCACTTCTAGGATGAAGACCCTCGGCTCCCTCTTGCCCTGACTGGACGAGCGCAGTCCCCTCGTGTTGAGATGCACCAACCATGGAAGGGGCCCGGGCCCCACGTCATTCTGTGGAAGAGAACGGCCCTGGGAGCTGCCCGGCTCTGAGGCAGACGAACGTGAACGGGACGTCGTGTTTGCTGGGTTGAAGCTGTAGGGTGCGGGGACTGCTGGTTCCCGCAGCGTGGCTGGCTCTCGCAGACCGAAACACGTGGGGTCCGTCCCCGGTGCACACCTGGTTTTCCAGCCCTGCTGGCTCACGGCACAATCTCCTTCTCGCTGTGTCTCAGTGCAGCCCGGAGCCCAGGGAAAGCCCGAACGAGGGCAGGGAGGGCCGGAGACTGGGGGCACCTATCCCGTGCCCTACGGGGCCAAGGCACCCCTGCTCTGCTTCTTGACCAGCGTGGGCAGGCATCTGGGTTTGGAAAGTGATCTTCAGGACCTCGAGCCTTGTTGAGTCTCCCATCAGTGAAATCCACTCGGCCTGCCGCGCGAGGGTCGCCCACCGCAGGATCCCGGCTTTGCCGTCGAATGCAGACTCTCGACCCTGCCGCTAACTGCTGAGTCTCCTGCACCCGAGAGGCCCCGCGTGGGCAGCCCAGCCGAAGCCCCTCCCCACGCTGCAGCTGCGGACCAGAAGCAAGAAACCTACACTCAGGGCCAGGCTTCCTGTTCTGTCCCGAAGAGCAGGCTTTCCTCCAGGAACCGTGAGGGTGAGACCAGGGGACAAAGGACGCACGTGACAGATGCTCAACACAGGATGGTGTTCAAGGGACGGCAGGTGTGTATGCACACAGGCCCACACACACGCGCACACACGTATGCGTACACACATGCACGCCGGCCCTCACATATGCACGCACATGCACACACTTGCACACGTGCACAAGGCACACACACACCACGGGAATTGGCCTTTCCCAACAGAGGTCACCCTGTGCGGGTCCCTCCAGCCCTCCAGATGACAGTCCTGGGAGTGGGTGCACAGCCCAGTCTGGGCCAGTCAAGGCCTCTGTCGTGAATCCGGACTTTGGACATACCGCGCCGCCGTGAGCAAGTGGGGCCACACAGAGCGGGGCTGGAGGGAGCCGGGAGGAGAGACGGCGCTACGGCAGCAGGGAGTGGTGGGACGCATTCCTGGCCCCGCGAGCAAGGCTTGAGCTGCTGTGTCCCGACGGCGGAAGGTTCCGGTCCTGCTGGCTGGAGTGCCATGCGCTCGTTGCCACAAACGCACCCTGACCAAGACAAATGGGCTCTGCTCCCGGCATCCTGCACGTCCTCCCCAAGGCTCCCCCCCAGCCTCCCCCATCCCAGGCAGCTTTCCGACGGGCCCAGATTGTTCTGTGTATGTTTTAGAAAGGGACACACCCGAACACACTCGCACACACGTCCCAGGCCACTCAGCTGGTCACACCAATCTGTGCTCCCTGGAAGCCAGGTCCTTCCACGAAGCCCCCCAGCATCTGTGACCAATGGTCGCACTTTCACTTCCCTCGTCCCCGTGACCTGGGTCCTCCAGAAACAGTACTGAGAACCCAGGCTCCCACATATCCATCCAGAGGCCAAGGTCCAGGGGTCAGTTACAAGGGCACCCTGCTCCCTTGACCCTGAAGCCGGGCTCCAGAGTGGTTGTCCCCGTGGGTCCCTGCCCATGGGCAGCAGCCTCGGGGCTCTGGAGTGGACTCAGCCAGCCAGCCCCAGCCCCACGACCGAGCGGGCGACCCCTGGCCACAGGCTGATCAGCAACCAGGGGAAGAGTGGTGTTGGGGGCAAACGGAGGGGCCCCGGGATGACGATGGATTTCCAGGGGCTGGCAGAGACACGTTCCTAATGTCTGTCCACGTGGAGACCATTCCCCACTCATCTCCTCTCATCCTGTCCTGCCCAGCTGCCCCGCAGTGGACGCGGCCTTATGGTGGCCCAGGGAGTTTCTGATCCTAGCTGTGGGCTGACTGCTGCCCTGGGTACTCCATTAAACGAGGTCCTGCGGGAAGGACGGAACCACAGGCAGATGGAAGCTCACCCCACTTTTAGGAGGAAGATTGTCATGACCCCCAGCTCAGCTGGGTCTCATAGGAAACAGAGCGGGTCCAGCAACTGTCCATAATATGAATACAAAAATCCCCGAAGTCCCTCCAAGCCCTCCCAGAAATGTCCCCAGAGAAGGGTCCCAGCCTCAGGAAGGCCCCCTGCCCCCAGCTGGGCCACAGAAAGTGCCACAGTCCGACTCAGAGGAGCTCGGGCTCTTGCCACAGTCGTGCCGACCCACGGTCAGGGACAGCGGTCAGTGCCCCTGCAGGCTGGCGCTCTGTGCCAGGGCCAGGATGACTCAGACACTCTGGGGCTGGCACGGGCTTCCTTGGCCTGCGTCCACCCTCCACCTTGGTCTGGGACTGAGGACACAAGGCCAGGATCTGTGCCTGTTCCGCCTTTTCTTGTCTGGCTGCAAACAGACCCAACCGGCCACTGAGCCCCAGGTGACCTCTACTCATGCCCTGGGGCTGCGGGAACAAGAGCCGCGGACGGGATACCTTCAACAGCAGGCCCTCATTCCCGCCAGTGCTGGCCGCCAGAACTCTGACATCCGGGTGTGGGCAGGACTGGCTCCTGCTGGAGGCTCTGAGGGATCGTCCGTCCCAGGCCCCTCTCAGCATCCGGGGGATCTTTGGTCTTCCTTGGCTTTCGGCCGCATCACCCCAATCTCTGCCCCTGTCTTCACGTGGCCTTGTCCCCACTGTGTGTGCATCCAGGAGCCCCTCTTCTTACAAGAACGGCAGCCCTGGGACTTAGCCCCCTCATGCAGGATGAGCTCGTGTTGAGCTGCGGTCACCTGCTCAGCTAGTAGGTGGGCAGTAAATGTCTCCCCCGGGCCATGTGAGCTGGTGCAGCCTTGACAGGGGGCCGCGTGCAGAGTGGGCCCCAGCCAGGTGCAGGCCGCTGAGCCCACGGCCCGTTCCAGCCTGAGCATCGTTCCCGGGTCCAGTGCTGGGTGGGGCGGTGCTGCTCCCCCTCGAAGACGCCTCAGGGCCGGTCGGCTGCTGATGGTGATGGGGTCTTCGCTGTGCCGGGGACTTACTTGCTGTGAGCCCCGAGGGTAGAGCCGAGGGCGGGAGTCGCTGCCCCGAGAGGCTGGCATTCTGGTACAGAGAGAGGCGGAGGTGCAGCCCGAGGCGAGGGGGCCCTGGAGCTCGGAGGGCGCAGGGCGCAGGGCTGTTTTGCTGAGTGGGGGGGGCGGCCCTAGGGAAAAGTAGGGAAAATTCTCTCCCGGGAGCCTTCCCTCCAGGGAAGCTCAGCCCCACCACCTCCCCCACGAGCCAGCAGAACCGCACAGATATCCCCAGAGTCTCCAGTGTTCCTGTCACCTCGTCGTCCTTCAGTTGTTAAATGAACACAGGCCCACATCCCCATCCAGCTCCCTTCTGCCTTTTCATGAAGCGTGTCTCATCAGGCGGGGGCTGGCCTGCCCCTCCCAACCCCGGTCCCACCATCTGCTCTGTTCCCCACCCCCATTTGCTGCCTCGCGGCCCACCTGCCCCCACGGCTCCTGAGGTCGCCCCAGCCAGGACACCAGTCCTTCTGAAGCCCCGCCCACCACGGCTGTGGGGTGACTTCCCAGCCCCAGGCTCGACTCATACCGGCCATCCTTTCTAGGAAGGGCACCTCGGCCAGAGCAGCAGGACCCTCTCCGGGCACCTTGTCCAGCCCAGGCTCCTCCCACTCCTGTACACGCTCTCCTCTCATTCACCAAGTGCCCCCCTTCTCCTCCAGGCCCAACCCGTCCTTCGCCCCTTCACACAGACCTCACAGGGCCTTGCAGTCAGGTCAGCACGCGGGGGTCTGCATGGTCCAGCACCATGAACAACCAGGATGCTGTCTGTCTGTCCCACGTTAAGCTCAGCACACCCCGGGCCCGGGGGGGACGTGTGGATATGGAGGGGTTCCCGGGGCAGGGCATGGCACGACCTTCCAAGGGGCCCTGGGGGCCTGAACCAGGGGTGGGGGGGCGGAAAACAGGAAGGAGACCTGCGATGCTCCTTCTCCACGGGGCCCGCCTCCCCCCAGCCTCCACCTGCCCCCCAGAGCAGCAGGGGCGTCCCCAGAAAACGGCTTCACCTGCCGCTGCTCCTTGGCGAGTCTCTCAGTCACTCCCAAGGCCAGGCTCAAGCTTGATTAAACTGCTTTCTCTCCCTTTTTCCTCCGCCTGAGCTCGTCCTGCTGAGGTGACACAACAGAGCCCGGTGAGCGGCTTGTGCAAGAGCAGGAAAGTGATTTTCCCAACAAGAGCGGAGGGCGGTTTCGGTTCATCAGGTCCCTGAACCCATTTGCTGGACTTGGAAGGGCTCTTTGAAGCCTCAGCTGAAGTATTTCCTTCTCTCCCCAGATGTGAGATTTCAGCTGCGCGCGTGATAATAACAAGCACCAGGCGCGACAATCTTCTGTCTCCACGGGGAATGAAAGGCGCGCGCCGCTCCTTGCCGGAGCACGGCAGGCGAGAGGAAACACGTCCGCGGACTCGGCAGGATGGGGGCAGGGCCGCCGAGGAAACGGTGGGACTCTTCATTTGTTTCTGATGAAATGCCCCTTGTGCTCCTGAGGTCGGGGGTTGGTTCAGTAGAGAAGAAATATGTGGTCCTGCTGGGACAGCGGAGGGTTCTGGAACACTGCCCAGCCTCCCTCCTGGTGCCCTTGCCTCCAGAATCCTGTCCCTCAAGGCCGTCCTGCCATCACTCCCATGAGCTCCCAAAGCACAAATGGACTAGTCGTGTCCCCGCCTAGGAACTCAGCAGCCCCCGTGGCTCCCAAAGAGAAGACCAAACCCCACAGGAAGCCACCTGCAGCGCCCTCCACGCTCTCCTGTGTGCGGGCTCCGGGCGCCCCTCCAAGCACCCAGTCCCCAGCACAGAGCCATGCAGTCACCAAGCCTCCACAAGGTGGGTCCCCGTGCCGGGAATCCCTGCTGCCCCGTCCCCCCAGCCTCCCTGCCATGTAGGACCCACTCGCGGTCTGTTCGGCCACGGATACACGGCTTCATAAATATTTGCTTCTGTGTTTCTTTCCCCCGCTCACGTGGGGTCAGCTCAGGTGGCCATAAAACACGCCACCGCCATCACGACACGTGCTTCCCTCCACTCCGGGGGCTGGGCAGTCCGAGATCAAGGGTTCCTGGAGAGGCCCACTTCCCGGCCCTCAGACAGCGCCTTCTCTGTGTGACCTCACGTGGCGGGGGCAGCGGTGACCACAGGGTAGGCAGGGGTGGAGGGAGAGGGAGAGAGAGCTCCCTGCTATCCCTTCCTATAAAGGCACTGATCCCACCAGAGGACCCCACACTCGTGGCCTCACCTAACCCCACTCCCCTCCCACAGGCCCTGCCTGATGCCATCACACTGGGGTCGGGGCTTCCACATGTGCATTTCAGGGATACATAGATCAGTACAGAGCCCCCGTCCACCGTCCCCCAAGCCAGGGGTGGGCAGCACCCTCCCCTCCAACATCACCAACACGGGGTCTCCAAGTCGGGCTGCGCTTCCTTCTCGCTGGGCCCAAGGTGTTCTATGTCTCCCTCTATAACCTCCTCCTGGGGCAGCATGATGACTATAGTGGATTAAATGGTGGCCCCCAAAGAGATAGGTCCTCGTCCCAGTCCTTGGGACCTGTGAATGGGACCCAATTTGGAAAATGGGACCTTATTTTGCATATATAATTAAGGATCTCAAGATAAGAGCATCCTGGCGTAACCAGGGGGGCCCTAAACCCATGACAGGTGTCTTTACAAGAGACACAGAGAAGTCCTTGCGAAGATGGAGGCGGAGACGGGAAGGGAGCGGCCACAGCCCAGCAGCTCCCCGAGGCCCCCGAGAGCCCGGAGAGGCAGGCAGGAGCCTCCCCCAGAGCACTGGAAGGAGCACGGCCCCGCCACACCTGGGTTTCAGTCCTCTGCCTCTGAGAGAGCGAGAGGATACAGCCCTGTTGTTTCAAGCTGCCTGGCTTGAGAAATGCATCCAGCAGCCTGGGCGGCGAGGGGCCCAGCTGCCAGCACTGCCCACGGGACGCTCACCCCGCCTCGCCCTCCTCCCGAGGATCCAGGCTTGGCTACCACCAGAGCTGAGGAAAGAGAAGCCACGATCGAGGCACCAAGGTTAATTTCCTGAGGAAACCTTGTTTTGGAGAGTTTTTAAATTTGGGCTGGGGGGGAGGGTATCCTTTGGGAAAAGGAAGAAAATAGATTTCTCCCATCTCGGCCGGAAAATGTGCATCATGTGAACGGCAGAGGCCCTACACCATTCTGTCCTCCCAGACTGTTAAAATTTTTAATCAAAGTTTTCGGCTATCAAACTGCCTGAGGTTGGCAAAGGTTTGCTGTTATCTCATGTTAAAATCCATCACGAGCCACATAAAATGAGATTAATTTGCGATGCCAGAAGAAACACAGGTCGATAGAACACTGAGGTTGGCCGCTGCCCGAGCCAGGGTCCAGGAGAGGCCCGCAGGGGCTGCAGGTGGCACGGGGGCCCACTCTGGACCCACGTGGCCTGCAGGTGGCACGGGGCGGGGGCAGGCAGGAGCCAGGAGGGAGCAGACCACAGCTGGGCACTTCTCCTCCTGTTGGAAAGCATGACTCATGTGCAGATGCCCAAGAGCGTCTCTCCAAAGTGACCTTCCTTCTCCTCTGCCTCCTTCCGGCAGGTTCCCCAGGGCCCGCCTCAGTACCCCAGGCTCCCATCGCCCTGACAACGACCCCAGCCAGCCTTAAAGGGAGCCGCTTGGCAGATGGAGCGCAGAACTGTCCTGAATTCCAAAATCTCGACGTTCAGCCTTGTGTTCATGGACGGAGCCAGCAAGGCCTTCCCAGCCCCCAGTGGAGACTCAGCCACGTTGCGCCCCCACACATGCTGGAAATCAGAACCAAGAGGGTCTAGTTTATCCCAACGGGCTGTTGAATCCCGGGCAGGCATCATCTCAGCAGATCGAAGCCCGCGTGTGTCCGGCGCCCGAGAGGTCCCCAGCCCCTCCATGCACCCACCTGCCCCCCACCCAGCTTGCCTCCAGCAGTGCTGTGCAGGAACTCTCTGGTATGCCCCTGAGCTGCCCGGGGCTGGGCCATGCTGGCCCAAGCACCCACCCTCCCTGCCTCTGGGACAGGAATCCTGCCAGTCTCTGTCCCTTCCCCCGTGCTGGGCACCACAGCTCCCGGGCTGCAAAGGAGGGAAGAAATCATCAGGTTGTGAGGGGACCCTGCCATGCCTGAACCCCACAAACACTCAGTCGGGGTGCTCTGGGCATAGATGGAACACGGACTGAGAGGGAGGAGGGTGAGGAGAAGGCAAGGCCGAGCTCACGGGACCTTCTGGCCAGGCTGAGCAGCTGCGGGAGGGAGTAGTTTGGACAAGTTAACATTTTTATTTAAAAAACCATTAACGTAGGATGCTCAGACTCCCCGTTGCAGATGCGCGGGGTTAGGGGTGCAGGAGAGACTGGAGGGAGGGAAGGAGGGAGGGCAGGGCTGGGTGGGCGGGAGGACTTGCAAGGGCTGCCCGAGCAGTGACGAGGGGCCATGGCGTGGATCGTGGGTGATGGGGACAGGGGACAGGGTGCACCAGTGGGCCTCGGGCAGCTACCAGAGGACAGGGGTATGGGACAGCTCTGGAAGGCCACTGAGACACTGTTCTTCAGTGTGATGTGACTCTTCAACGGGACATGGCCGTCAGGCTGCATCCCGCCCTTGTCCTGACCTCACACACAGCGCTGTCGGAGGCTCTCGCTGCCTCTGGCTCTTCTCAGCTCAGAGAGGCGCTGGGCAGCCACTGGGACACGTGGGTGTGGTGCCACACCCGTCACTCCCCGAAGCCGGGGCTGGGGCATTGCAGGGGAAGCGTGTGGAGTGGCACCTTCCCAGCCCCACGTGCAGCCCCTCTGTTCACCTGCCAGCACCTGCCCCGTGGCCCCACAGACCCTCGTCCCAGTGAGTGCACCCGGGCCTGTCGCAGAAGTGCCTCCTTCACAGAGACAGCCCCGGGGTCATTCGTGTGGAGCCCTGAGAGGCAGAAGCCGGGCAGGAAGCAGGCATGGCGGGTGTCGCCTCGGGAGATGAGGGCGACACGCGGCACCTGCGAGGGTGGTCTGCGGCCGAGCCGAGCCCGACGCGCCTGCTGTAAGGGCAGCCCTAAGCAACGGGAGCAAACCCTCGTCTTCATGACTCATCCTCCTGGGTTCTGTGTGCCTGATCAAAGATTCCAAATTCAACAAAGGAATTTGCTGGGCGCCTGGGTGGCTGCGTCGGGGAAGCGTCTGCCTTCAGTTCAGGTCAGGAGTTCAGGGTCTTGGGATCGAGCCCCACATTGGGCTCCCTGCTCAGAGAGGGGTCTGCCTCTCCTTCTCCCTCTGCCCTCCCCCCACACACCGGCTCGTGCTCTCTCTCCCAGATAAATAAATAAAAACTTTTTTAGAAAAAGGAATTCGTTGAGGTTACCTCATCTGGACACAAAAACAGAGCAAGATCCCTGGATCCTGCCCCCCTTTCCCGAGCTGAGAGACGTGTCCACATGTGCGCGCGTGCGTGTGCGGAGCTGTGCAGCGGGCACGCGTGGCTGCGCCGAGGCCTGTTTCAACATCCACGTGTCAGGAATTCACCGACGCGCCAGTGTTCACATCCCAACCCCCCCCCCCGTCTCCGCCACCCCCCACCCCCAGCTGCGAGGCGTCTTCGCTCCACGGCTGGAAATGTGGCCGCGGGGTCCACCTGGCTGCTCCCGGTCCCCGGAACCCGATGGGGGAGTCCATCCAGTTATCGGCTGGAGCATAATCCCAGCCCTGGCCAGGCGAGGTCCCCACACCCCTTCACCGTCCGGGCACGCATTCGTCCTTCAATCCCCGCCTGCTCCCTTGGCCTCCCCTCCCGGAGGCATGTCGCTGTTCTCCCCACACCAGCGGGGCGGCCTTGCATGAATGACATTCACTGGTGCGCGAGGCCCGTGTCCTGTGCTGCTCCCTCTGCTTCTGCTCCAGCCCCTCGGTGCTGCCGTGCGCTCCCCTGGCCTGGGGTTTCCATCACCCGCACAGCCCTGCAGAGTGTGCACCTGATGAACACAGCGGGCGCGCTCCCCACGGAGCAGGGGGCACCCAGGCACGCCCCCGCGTGTAGCCATACCTGCCGCCTCCCGAGGGTGCTCCAGGCTGGATCTTCGAGGAAGCCGCTGGGGCCCCCGACCTTCCCGGCATGGCTACAGCACCCACCCCGCCATCCCCAGCCGTCACGGGTGTTCCCGCAGGCCACGTGCACACCGACACTTGGCTTAACCGCTTTGCAAGTTTTCCTAGTCCCACAGATGTGCAGTGTTGTCTCGTCCTAGTTCTCCTCTGTGTGATTCCCAAGGACTTTGAGCTTCTTCTGCTTATTAGCCTCGGGGTTTCCTCCCCATTGATTATCTGCCCATATCATTCGCCCATTTTTCCACTGGGGTCCCTGGGCTCGTCTTTCTGAGCTGCAGGAGTTCCTTGTAAATTCTAGGTCTTAATCCCTTGTCAGTGTTTAACATTGTGGATATCTGTTCTCATTTGCTCAGCTGCGCATTAGCTCCGTCCGTACTGCCTTCCACTGAACAAAAATCTCTGCCCTGATATCATGAAACGTACAGATTTTTTGCTTTATGGCTTGAGGTTTTGAATTTCCATTGAAGGCGTCCCTGCGCCGGAGTGACAAAGACTTTCTCCGACATTTCCTTTAACTCCTGCTCTTCCTGGAGGGACTTTACTCTCCCCAGATTCCTTTTATGTGTGTGTCATCCGGAGGGGAGTCAGTGTTGAGTCTGGGTTGTTGTTTCTTTCATATCTTATCACAGACGGGTGTTAAGCTTTATCGAATGTCCTTAGCGCACAGATCGGGTTCTCCTGGGTCTACCCCCACCGTCAACAGCACTGAGAGCTTCAGATGTTCCTGGTAAAACCCTGTTTCATCAGGTGACCTTCCTCTGACACCCTCTTTGATTTGGTTAACTTCTCACTTAGGATTTCTGCAACTTTGCTCATAAATAAAATGGGCCTGTAGCATTTTTTTAATCTCCTTATCCTTGTTTGACTATGAAATCTGGGTGACACCTGATCCACGAAATGCGCCATGCAAATTTCGCTCATTTTCAACTTTCCCAAATATGTTGTATAAAACAGAAATTACCTGTTCTTAGGAAATACTGTAGAACTCTCCCCCAAAAGAAAAAAAAATCATCTGGATTGGGGAGGGAGGGGGTGTCGCTGGTCGGTGAGGAAAGGTCCTGGCCACAAATCCCCTCGCTCGCTGCGCTTGTGTCTTCAAGCTGGCTGTTCCATCTGACACCAGTTTGGGGCATTTTATTCTCTTTATAGGACTTTATCCACTCCATCTAAGTAGCAGCATAAAGGAAAATCTGCCTCTTCACGATACTGGTTTCTTACTTATTCCAACTTCTCGATCTTTTTTTTTTCTTTTTTTTAACTGGTATTTGTGGAAGTCCAAAGTGTTCATTTCTTTTTTTTTTTAATTTTATTTATTTACTTGACAGAGAAAGAGCACAGGCAGAGGGAGAAGCAGGCAGAGAGAGAAGCAAACAGGCTCCCCGCTGAGCAGGGAGCCCGACGTGGGACTCGATCCCAGGACCCTGGGACCACAACCCGAGCCGAAAGCAGACCTTAACCGACTGAGCCACCCGGGCATCCCATAAAGTGTTCATTTCTTTTAACTAGATTTTGGGCTTAGTTGCCCTCTCTGCAGGTTTTGTCTTTTTCATTTGTGTCTGCTCTGACTTTTCTTTCTTCTCCCCGGGGTGGGGGTGGGGGGAGGGCTGGCGTTGCCTTCAATGCCTCGTCCACTTCCCACACCCGTGGCTTCCTCGTAAGCGCACTTCCTGCCTCCAGTGTCTTCGGCTCTTTCCGGCTGCTTCTGACCCGTCAAGTTCTGTCATCATTTATTCTGTGTCTTTCTTAAATTCCTCGACCATCCCCGTGAGTTACTCAGAGATATGTTCATGAGCTCCCCCTCCCCAAACTGGGGTTCCTGAAAAAAGGCCCTTTTGTTCATTTGAATGCCATCTACCTGTGGCTAGAGCACGCACTTTGTTTCATGCTGGTTCTCGGGAACAGACCGAGACTTCCCCTAAGGCCCAGTACCCTGCCCCCACGGGTGGACGGGGGAAGGACACTGGCAGCGCTAGTCACGACTCCCGTTTCTCTCCTTTGCTTTGACCTGTCATTAAAACCCCATTACCGGGGCGCCTGGGGGGCTCAGTGGGTGAAGCCTCTGCCTTCGGCTCAGGTCATGATCCCAGGGTCCTGGGATCGAGCCCCGCATCGGGCTCTCTGCTCAGCGGGGAGCCTGCTTCCTCCTCTCTCTCTGCCTGCCTCTCTGCCTACTTGTGATCTCTGTCTGTCAAATAAATAAACAAATAAACAAATAAATAAATAAATAAAACAAAGCCCCATTACCATCTCTCTCTGGTTTCCGCCAGTATTGCTTGGCATTTTTTGGAAGCTGTGCAGCCAGGTGCCTCTGTCCGTGTGACGGATCCCTCTTCTTTATTTGTGGTCAGTCAATGCTCTTTGTCTCCCTTGGCAATTGTTTCCATCGTACGTTGTGTTCACGTCTCTCTTCTCTTAACTTCAAAAGAGTGATGCGAAAACTCCCTACATCATAGAATTAATATGAGGATTAAATATGTTGGTCTGTGTCGTGCATTTAAAAGCGTGTCTAGCGCAGTGAGAAGGGGAGCCTGCACCCCCGTGTTCGTGGCAGCAGTGTCCACAACAGCCAAACTGTGGAAGGAGCCGAGACGTCCTTCAGCAGATGGATGGATAAAGATGTGGTTCATATACACAATGGAGTGTTGCTCGCACTCAGGAAGGAGAACACGCACCACTTGCATCAACATGGATGGGGCTGGATAATGGCAAGTGAAGTAAGTCAAGCAGAGAAAGACAATTATCATACGGTTTTGCTCATATGTGGAACATAAGGAATAGCTCAGAGGACCAGAGGGGAAGGGAGGGAAACTGAACGGGAAGCAGTCAGAGAGGGAGACAAACCATGAGAGGCTCTGGACTCCCAGAAACAAACTGAGGGTTTCGGGGGGGGGATGGGGTAGCAGGTTGGTGGGTACGAAGGAGGGCGTGTGTTTTGATGAGCCCCGGGGCTTATACACAATTGACGAATCATTGAACTCTGCACCAAAACTAATGACCTATCATATGTTGGCTAATTGAACATAAAAATAAAATCCAGCTTAAAATAAAAATAAAAAAATAAAACCGGGTCTAGAATGTTAATGCCCTGTTAAGTGTTAACTTTCTCCCCCTCCTCCCACCCCCGTTTCCGAAATTCCAGCGGCCTCAACAATTCTAGGTGGCCAGGGCACCTCTGCCTGCTCTGGGGGTCCTGCCTGACTCTCCTCCGTCTCTCCTCGGAAGTGAGCCACCCGCTGGGTGGAAAGTACGTGCAGGGCTCAGGGACGGGGAGGAAGGACGGAGCCCCCCACCCCCGGCGGAAGCTACAGGACGGCCCCTCCAGAGCCGGACGGATGAGCACCGGCCACAGCGAGAGGAGATTCTGTCTAGACACGGTGAGTGTCACGACATCCCGGAGAAGCCAGCAATGTGACAAGCAGTTGCAGCCAAGAGCCCTGGGACTGGAGTCATGGAGGAGTGGCCCAGCTTCCGCATGGATGGAGGCTTCCAGAAGGTTTGCCCTGCTTTGTTGGTTAGACCACAGGGTGGGGGAGAGGAGGCAGAGCCCTGCCCAGGGCCTCACCTCTGCTCCCAGGTCTCCAGGCGTGCACGTGGAAACCCAGTGGCCCACAGCAGCGGTCGACAGCTGGCATCAGGGACATGGACATGGGCCTGGGGATTCGCCATAAATCACCCCCCTCCCCCGGGACGGCGCTGACAGGACTCTGCAGCAGGGAGCATAACTCAATTACCACTGGGAAGGCCTCCGCAACGCGGTCATCGATCTGAATTAAACCCAGCGCTTTAATAACACACTCCTGCCTGGACCCGCCCTTCCCAGCTTTATCATCTCCAGTGCCAAGTCACTTCCAAACGACAGCGCCCGGAGCCAAAGGGGAGGACAAGTAAGAGCTTTTTAATGTGTTTTTTTCCTGGTGGTTTACACAGGAGAGGAGCCACAGCCTCTGACAAAGGGTCCCGGGCGGGTTCTGGGCTGACGCACCCCCAGGCCAGGAAGGAACCGGCTTCAGCAGGCCCAGTGCTTCCCCAGGCCCAGCAGCGGGGCATAGGAATGACCCCGGAGCCTATAGGACACGCAGTCCCTGGGCCCCTGCCAGCCCCACAGAACCAGAAAGTCAGGGAGAGGAGGCCTTGGCATCTGCATTCTAGAGCCTGACCCTGCCCCCCATTCCCATGCTCGGCCCGGTCCATCGTGTCCTGCCTGCCCCGTCATGTGCTCCCTCCAGCCAGCCCAGAGAACTGTGGTATTATGACTCACGATAAGAAATATATACTCAGTCTTGACCCATTTCCTGGCACAGAGCTCCTAAAATCTTTGGAATTTCCTAAGTGTTGAGAGCAATAAAGCTGTCTCCTGTTGTATTAATACGATGACTTTGGGACCACACCTGAGATTGGGGGCTGGAAGCTAGTGCAGCCCCCCATGTGATTAGAGGTTTGGAACTTCAGTCCCACCCCCGGTATACCCCCTCCCCGCTGGCCCCCGGCGAGGGGAGAGGAACAGGAGGCTGAATCAGTCGCCATTGGTCAATGAAGTGATCGATCGTGGCCATGTAATGAAGCCTCTGGAAAAGCACAAAGGACAGGGTTTGGAGAGCTTCCAGTCGTTGGTGCAGACGTGGAGGCACAGGGAGCTTGGCTTTCTCCGGGTCGTGGACGCTCACGCCTTTGCCATGCCCCTCACTTTTAGCATCTCCTCCCTGTGGCTGTTCCTGAGCTGTTTCCTCGTGTAATAAACCAGTGATGTCCTAAGTAAACTGTTTTCCTGAGTTCTGTTCTGAGTTCCGCTAACAAATTAATCAAGCCCAGGGAGGGGGTCATTGGAAACTCTGATCTACAGCTGACTGGTCGGAAGCACAGGTGACGGACTGGGCTTGTGAGTGGCATCTGAAGGGGGGTCAGACTTGCAGGCCAGAGCCCTCTAATTAGTGGAACTTGACACTAGTTGCAGTAGACAGTATCAGAATGGAGCTGAACTGAAGGACATCCCGCTGGTGTCTGAAATGTGGTTGGTGGGTGGCGGTGGGTGGCGCTGGGTGGTGCTGGGTGGGGAGGGCATCCCACACATATGGGAATTGGAGCCAGAATTCTAGAGGCTTCCCATGGCCCAAGCAGTCTGGGAATTAATGCTGGTTGCCTCCCCAGTTCCCAGGCAGGAAGGACGCCCCATGCTTCAGGAGGCTCATCTCTAAAAATACACAGAGGAAAGTTTTCCAACCCTGCAGTCCTGAAATCCCTTCTTTCTCTGAAGATTGAAAATCGTAAGGTTGTCCATAAATCTACCTTTTGTGTGCCCTCTGGAAAATACTAATTAGAATGTGCTTGCTTACCTAAGTCTTAGCTAGGCTCTGGCTTTCCGAACTACTCAACAGGGCTCGCTTGACATAAAATATGGAAATTGGCAATAGTTTGGCTCAGAGCAGCTCATCGCCTATCAAAGGCCACACAGCGGGATTTGAACACAGCCCACTTGATTCTAAAACCCAAGGTCCTCCCCCCAAGTACTTCCTGATGACCGGTACCAACTGAACTGGAGAAGCAGTACTCAGGGAAGGAGGACCCCGGGACGATAAGAACCAGGGACAAGAGGGAGACGGAAGACTGGCTTCTAGAGTTGAATTTGGATGTGGATCCAAGCTCCCCAGAGGACAGACAGCAGGGTGTGAACTAGAAAGAGTTGTTTATCCGAAGGATGGAGGGAGCACATTCCTGAAAGAAGGGAGCCCCGGGAGATACGGGAAAACTGTCCTTGATAACATTTTTATGGAAAAGGACCATGGCTGCCATCACACAGCTGTTTCTCAGAAAGATCTCGCAAACGTCGGGGGCATAGCAGAAAACATCACTCAGTGAAGACCAGGCTTTGCCAGGACCGGGTCCTGTGGTCTCTGTATGCAGGCTTCTTGCTCCAGAGAGAAGATGTAGAGGACCCAGAGGCATGAACAATTGCGTCGCCTGCACGTGATCATCTATTTTTTAAAAAGTAGTTACTGGGCTTTGTTGGGCGGCGCAGAACACACGCACAGCGGTGGCTGCGGATGGATGGGCGGTGCCGGTTAGGTTGACCAGATGGCCAGATGAGTAGTTTAACCAAAGCTCCCACCCTGACCAAGACCCCTGCCTCCCAGAGAGAGTCTGCGGGGACCAATTCACAGGGGTGGCTCATCTTCCGCTCCAAGGATAAAACGTCATGATCACATCTTCCAAATTCTACACCGTCGAGCGTGGCCGAGGGGACGTGGCTGCGGAAACGCCGTGAGCCCCCCGCAGCTGTGGAGAACTGCATGCCTGCCACCTGGACCATCTGATTTAGCAACGGGAGTCCCCAGGCACCCTCCAGATGAAAGGAGCATGAAACGGGCCTCTGACAGTTGAATAAATCAAACTTCCTTACAGAGCTTTGTTCATTTCAACGTAATTAGATTCTCAAACATTTTGCTTAAATTTTTAAGAATCCAGCAGGATTCACGGCGGGGCGGGGGGGGGGGGTTTTCTCTGGGTTGGTTTGTTTGTTTTTCCTCCATTCTTGTGGGAGAAGTGAAACGTGCTCCTGCTTTTCTTCTGGCTGCTAGTGAAGAAGCAACGAACACTTACCTTCAAGCACACAAAGACATTGATTTGAATATTATTGCCAGGGCAACACATTACCCATTCAGATGCCTTATCAGAACGCAGCCTGCTTTGAAGACAAAGGTTACTTTCTGGAGGCACAGGGACACTCGTCCCCAGGGTCCCCCAAGGTGCCTTTGTTAGCAATGACATCTGCAAGCATGGCATGCCATGCGTTGTCACAGGTGCGTTTGCTCTGTCTTATCTTTCCGGGACATCCTTCACCAGAAGCTGCAGCCTAGAAACCCGACACCACCGGGCGGAGAGAGGAGTTTGTTCAGCCTGGGCCCCTGTTTTCTTCTTCTTTGGGGCCAAGTGTCAGCTCCGGCCACATGCGCCCCACCTCCGGCCTTGGCACTCCCCCTTACTCTTCAGGCTCCACTGGAAAAGCCTCTTCCTCTACCAAGGAAACCCCCCCCCACCTCCCTTTTGTTTCTGAAGGTGAGGGGTAGAAGGTTCTGGAGCCACAGTGATTGAGAGCAGAACAGGGGACAGACAGAGAGTGCAGAGTTGAAGAAGTGGACGCTGGTGGGCTGGGCATCTGGAGGCTGTTGGGCAGCGGCAGGGGGTGGTGCAGAGAGGAGGTAGGACGGGGGGAAACTTCCAGGCTCATGGAGCACACAGGACTGGCCACGGTGCAGACTTTCATTCTGGCAGGAGTTCAAGGTTCAACAGGAAGGTCATCTGGGGCCTGCCACAAGGAGCCCTCCACTCAGCAGCCCCAGCATCACAAGGCACCCCAGGGAGGTGGCCCTAGCGTGGCGGCCAGTGGCTCAGTCGGACACTGATGCACGTCCGCAGGAAACCGTCCCCAGAAGCCACCAGGGGCTGGACCCTGCCTCCCTCGCCCGTCCTCGCATGGATGAGGAGCCCGAGCCCCAGAAAGGGCCTGGTTTCGCTCAGGACCTGCCTCCAGGCTCAGCACGGACGCAGAGCCACCCCGCAGCCCGCTTAGTTACGACTTCTTGAGATCTGAGGCTTCTTCATGGCCGGAACAGGCGATAGTCCCGGTCCTTGTCTTAATCTGTCAACTTTGAGACACGGGCTCCTAGTGATGATATTACCTTCCTGTCACTGCTCTCAGGAATCACCGTAAACTTGGTGGCTTCAGGAGACATAAATTTACTCTTTCCCTGAGGCCCGAAGTCCAAAATGGGTCTCTGGGCTCTAAGCCAGATGTGGACAGGACTGGTTCTTTCTGGAGGCTCCAGGAGGGTCTGTTTCCCAGCTTCTAGAGGCCGCCTCTCTCTGGTCCCGTGTCTCTGATCTCCGGTCCTGCCAACCTCTTCTGTCTCAGGGACCTTTGTGATTACACTGGGTCCACCTGCGGGTAACCCGAGACCAGCTGGTTTGCAGCCTGACTCCCCTGTAGCGTGGAAGTGGTCTTGGGATCCAGGGCTTAGTGCCTGGACATCTCTGCAGACCATCAGTCTGCCCTCTGCAGTGGCCAAACGTCTCCGGCTGGCGGGAGTTTGGGGTTTTGGCTGACGTCTCCCCCCAGTGAGTTACACAGAGCTGCGCTGCTGACTTGTACGCGAGATCACAGAACGGACTGACCCTGCGTTCCAGGACTGACCCCACTGCTCCTTGCTGTGGAAAAGCAAGCTGTGTCCCAGACCCCACGCCCTGGCCCAGACAATCTCGCCAGAGCAGGAGAAGGGGCAGTCACCAGAGTCACTGGTCACCGTGAGCGTGCAGCCACAAAGCAGCTACCCCTGGGGCCTTACCTCCCTCTCTCTGCCCTCCCCAACCCCTATTCAGAGTTATTAGACCTCCTCACGCAGCACAAACTTGAGCCATAAGCCATGAAAGATGCCAGCGGCTACTTATGTGACATAGCTGAGGACGAGCAGCTCCTGGCGAGGCCACTTACAGTATCGTCCTTGCAAATGGCTCCCCTGGGGTTGTGCAGTGCTCCTCCTGTGAAACTGTGTATGGCAGCCCTGAAGACAAAAGTAGGGAGTAGAAGAGAACAGGACATTCTTCACATGGGATTTGCAAGGAAATGATGAAGCCCACCTTCTGCATGTCTTGGCAGGGACACGCCCGTCATCTAACCTGTCTTATCCCCATGACTTCCAACTATTTCTCCGTGGGCACCTGAGTGTTCCCCGGGTGCCAAAACCTGACCGGTGACCTTTGCTAGGATCCACGATAGATGAGAAAAGCTAACCACCTTCAGGCCAAGGCTGCCCCACCTCACCGCTGAGGGCGGGTAGGGAGACAATAGTTTGCCCAGAGCCACACAACTGGTAGGAGACCCAGGGTGACAGGTGAACATTCAGGTTCTTCTGCCATCAAAATGGTGTGTGACCCTGTCAGAGACAGTGTCCCCATCTGGAAAATGAAGTCAAAGTTGCCCCCAGCTCTAGGGCACCCTCCACACACACACACCCAGGCCTGCAGACAAAGGACAGGGCCAAGCACAGGCAAAGGTGTGGTCCTCGTGAGAGCCACACAAGCAACAGCCCCTTTGACAGCAGCTGGTATCCACGGGGCCTTGGCTTCGGAGGAGCAGTGAGGGGAGCGGCACCCGTCCCCCTGAACTCCGCTGCTGGAATCATTAGCTGAGACTCTGCGGGGTGGCAATGTAGCACATGACTCTGCCCCGAGATGTGGGCTGGTGGCAGGAAGGTCGTCCACTGGCCTTGGGTCCCCAGGCTGGCAACGCTGCCCCAGCAGTGTGGAACTGCCTCCCGGCAGGGCGGGGAACACGACGGGGCCCTGGTGCCAGCAGAGCCCCATGGGAAGACAGACACAGAGATCCAAGCATGTGGCCGGGTATGCCCTTGTAGAAGCAAGTTCCCACCCAGCTTCCCACCTTCCAATCACGTGGCGTTACCCCCCAATGGGGTACTCCAGGCAGGGTAACTGTTCCACATTTTACAGAAAGGGGACCTGGACACACTGATGCTCTGTCCCCCTGCCCACCAGCTCCCGGCCACCAACAACCTCACCTAACTCACCTGGCCAGCCTCTACCCCTCCTTGGGGTTGGCGACCCAAACCCACTACCCATCCAAGGGGCCTCCCTGACCGTGGCCCCAGCCAGCACGACCAGGTAGAGGACAGACAGAGGCCACGAGGTCTGCATGCTCGCCGGCCGCCCCAGAGTGGCTCTGTAGAAATGTCTAAGCACAGAGCCTGCCTAACCAAAGCATTATATAAAACCTATGCGGAAATCGGAAACCGTGTACTTGGTATAGTCCACACGGCCCACGTTAGCCAGGCGCTGTGCTGGCCCTGACACCTCCCAGCTTCAAGGTTGGACACTGTGACCGTGTGGGACAAGGGCCCAGGTGGCAGGTCAGTACCAGGGAACAGACAGATCGCGCCTCCTTGGGGGCTCCACACGGGAACATTCTCTGTCATTTGGGACCAGTGCCAAATGGAGGCCTGGGGACACGTTCTCTGACAACGGTCGCTGCAAGCCTCCATCCTGTCTCCTGTTTCACAGATACTCGAGCTCATCTGCTCAGTCACACCCATCTTGGCAAGACCCTGAGCGCCCAAGGAACAGCATGCCACGTGCACTCCCCTGCTTGCGAGGAGGAGTCCCCAGGCCCCTGCCCCTGGAATCTGCCCCCGGAATCTACCTCCGGGGATCTGCCCCCCAAATCTGCCCCCGGAATCTGCCCCCAGGAATCTGCCCCCAGGGATCTCCCGGACCTCCATCGTGCCAGCAGCATGCTGGGGCAGGGTTTGCCCCCTGGCATTAGGGGACAGATATCCTCCTTACCAAGGCTCCGGGTACCCTTTCAGGTCACGGGGGCTTGCAGTAATTAATCCCCATCATCTTGGTGACCCCATAGCCACTGAGTGTACTAATGCAGAAACCACGCTGGGAACGGTCCTCTCTACGGCCCCCTCCATCTCCCACACGCCCGGAAGCCCCAGAAACCTGCCAGACAGGAGCTCTTGCCATTTTCCTGGTGGTCAGAACATGAAAACAAAACCCTGAGGTTTCACTGGCAGTGTGGGGCCCTCCGCCGGCCGTCTGGCCCCAAACCAAGCCCAACATCAGAACCAGAGAAGCTGTGGTCCAAGGGTGTGGGTCACCACCCCTCGGTAGCCTGCTCCTATGGGGAAGCATGCTGACAGAGAGACAGGGTCCCTCGGGGTCAGGGGCCAGCACCCACATTCCTGGAGAAGCCTTGCATCTTCCAACCCCGGGAGCAGCCCCTGGAAGGTCTGGCCCCTCCACAGAGGAGACAGCTGGGGCTCTGACCATCGTAGGGCCCTGCCCTGCAGAACCGGAAGCAGAACCCAGGGATGGCGCTGCGGGCCTGTCTGTCCCTGGGGAAGGCAGGTGGTGCACGGGGGTGTGAGCACTGCCCAGAGGAGACCAGAAGACTAAGGATGGACTCAGGGAGCGCAGAGGAAACATGGACCATCCCCTTCCCTCCCTTTCATCTCAAAACCACACGTCTTTAGGACACAACAGGGAAGCCTCACCCGCAGTGGGTGGTGGTTGGCTCCTCTGCCGGTCACATGTCCTTCTGCTCAGACCTCAGGGCAATGCAGACTCAGGGACACTTGGCTGATTCATGCTGGTCCCAGTCCGGCCGTGGGGGCCTGGCATCTCCCCCAGGGACACGGGGACCCAGGGTCCTGCACCCAGTTTTCTCTAGAACTGCTGGGATCCTCCCCACCAAGCATAGGTGTGGCCCCTCACCTCCTCCAGTCTTTACATACACCTGTCCCTGGGTAAACCCCCCATCACCCAGTTCTCGGTCGCAGCCTCCCTCCCAGACCCTGGAACTTCCCTCCTGCATGTGTGGCAGGTGACAAGGCTGTCATAGAGTTAAGTGAGTTAAATCACAAAGCAAAGGTACGATTGCGCCGGACACGTAGCAACTGTTGCTATATTTTACTGAGAATGTTTCATTGAATTTAAGATGCGGTCCATGGCAAAATGCTCCGTTACTTTATGTACCACTAAGAAAGAAAAAACACCGCCAATTAAACTGACACGATGTTTCCTATCCCTTACAATTTTTATTTTATACGTATTGAAGGAGTTCTTCTGGACTTAATTAGAGCTTTTTACTGGCTATCACTTCGGCGCACACATAAAAATAAAGATATAAGCAAGACGAAGTGGTTAGATTCCTAAAACTTGGGCACACTGAAGTCCACGTCCTCTGACTTGGTTGTCCCCACATTGGCATCCTCTGAGCGGTCAGGGGCCCGCTAGTCCTGAGGAAAGCCACAAAAGGAGGAAAACCAGATCTCACCGCAGGTCCCAGAACAGCCCACTGTGCCCACTCAGGGAACTTACTCCCCTTCCCCGGTCGCCACCCACAGCCATCTCTGGGGCCACACGTGCTCCACTGTGATCTCTAGAATTACCGCCCCCCAGGCCCACAACCACCTGCAAGTTGGGGCACAGTTGAGATATGCAAGTGGACATCTTTGCCTCATCCTCGCAGAGTAAGTCTCCTGCAGGACTGACAAGAAAGCACAGGGCCTCTGGGTCTCTAACTCGGTCAGCTGAGCATGTTAGAGCCAAAGCAGACAGGTGCTCAGCCAGCTGCCCTGCTGCCCATGCTGCGAGTCTACAGGGCACTCGTTCCATGCCAGGTGCAGAGACAGGGCCGCTCCCCCAGGCAGGTGCAGGCTGAGATCGGGTGTGTACTGGGGGTCATGGGGGACCAGAGAGGCCCTCCCCGAGGGGGTGGTGTATCTTCTCAGCAGGAGAGGCAGGTGTGAGCCAGGCAGAGGGAGCAGTGTGGGGGAGGGGAACGTCAGGGAGACTGAAAGACAGGGGTGGGGAAGGAGGAAAGGCGGGCGAGCTTGCTGTGATGTGGTTGGTCCAAGGACCTACCAAAAAGGGCTCCGCTGAGCACAAAAAAAAATCCAGGGCTGGTGTCAGGGCACAGGGCACACGGTGCTGCCCAGCGGGGAACCACGGGGCTGAGGCGAGACTCCAGACCGGTGACATGCACGTGCTTGTTCTGTCCTCCTGCACCTGCGCAGGTAACAAGCCAGTCACAGAAGGACGAATGTTGAGTGACCCTGTCTGGAGGACTCAGATCCACAGAGATGGAAGACTAAAGGGCAGGCACAAGGAGATGGGGAGAGTCTGGGAAGATGGGAAGTTCCGGCAGATGGATGTGTGCGCAACAGTGTGAACGAGCTTAACGGCCCCTGAGCTGTGCCCCCTGGGACTTCAGGCCAAAGTTGAGCCGAGAGCCCGTCCGGTCCAGCCTCTTAAGACTCACGGCACTCGACATGGCTGGAACCCAGTGGACGGTCCTACTCAGAAAAGCCCCAGAGACCCGCTGGTCGCGGGCAGTGCCAGGACCCTGACTCTCTCCGTCTCCTCTCATCTTTGCAAGGATGAATGAGGCCACCTCTGGGTCTTCTTTCATTCCCTGCTGTTACCCCAAGAAATGCACAAACTGGGGGGCCTGGCACAACAGACATTTTCTTTCTCCCAGTTCTGGAGGCTGGACGTCTGGGGTCAAGGTGTTGGCATATTGGTTCCTCCTGGAAGCTCTGAGAGAGAATACGCCCCGTGGGCCCCTCCAGTTTCTGGGGACGACCCACAATCCTTGGTATGTTTTGACTTACAGACATGCCCCCCGATCCATGTCCCTGCTGTCATGGTGGCTTCTCCAGTGTCTCTTTTGTCTCACAAGGACCCGGGTCATCAGATCCAGGCCCGCCCTCATCCAGCTTGGCCCCATCTTACCTGGACGACACCTGCAGAGACTGTATTTCCGATATGATCACATTCTGAGACTCCCAGTGGACATGAATTTGGAGGGGACACTGCTCAATGCACTACGGGGCCATCGGCAGGTGGGAAGGTTGAGGAGGTCTTAGGGCTGGAGGTCACACGTTGGTATCCACAGCTCACGTGCCTCGAAGCCCCTGTCGTCTGCAAAATTAAGGCCAGTAATTCTCATTTTATGGAGTTGGGAGGATCCTAAGGAGGAAGCAGGGAGGGGATGTGTGTCAAGGCGCCTGGCACAGAGTTGGTGTGGCGTAGGGGAATGAATGAATGAGCGAGTAGGTGACTGGCCCCACCTGCACCAACAGCGAGGCCTGGCTGGCCTGACCCCCCCCCAGGGCCCAGCACTGGTGGCCCGTCAGGATCTGACCCTCAGCGCAGCAGCGTGGGCTCCGTTGCTGGGGGAGGTTAAGTCTGTTATGTAACTGCATTTGCGTGTTTGTCAATCTCTCCCCGGCCAGGGATTTGATTCCTTGAGTGCCGATCAGATGTTTAAGCAAACTCCACCATCGTCCTGATCGTCGCTATTACGTTGCAGTTGGCATCGCGTGGGCCGAAGAAGGGATCTATTTTCTCAGCTAATAAGGTTTATTTTTACCCTAGCTGAATAATACATGATCAGTGTCAAAATAAATTACAATCCTTCCATTATAAACCACTTTGCTGTCCTACATCCGTGTGGCGTCTGCCTTCCCGCGACTCCAGCCGCCTTCCCTTCTGCAGCTCCCGGGAAGCCGCCCTTCCCCGCCTGCCAGCAGCTCTGACATTCATTCTCTCCGCGGCGGAACGGAATATAGATCGGGGCGCCTCCAGGACCTGCGAAACGGGAAAACACATTGCGTTAGGAATTGGTTTTGTGGCTATAAATTATGTAACAGTTCCAATCCCAAACCAAGCTGGTATTTTCATGTATGGTGTAAATAAAAACATTAAAAGATTTTTCTAAGTGTTTTGATTTTTCTTCTGTGGCTTATTCCCCTACTAAATTTCTAAAAAGGCCCATTTATTCAACTTCAGAGAAAAATATATTAAGCAGTTGTCCACTTGGTATCGATGGGGTCGGAGGAGCTCCTGGGCTGGCCCCTGCCTGTGCCTGACCCACAGGCCTCCCTCCGAAGCCTCCCTGCTTCAGTTTACCCTAATGATGGTGTGCACAGGTGCTGTTTTCTGAAGGGCTCTTTTCCAAGTCAGAAAGAAGGAAGCAGGAGCAGCTTGTAACAGAACATCTGACTGTATGAAAAGTCGATACAGGCTCAGCCCTGACGGCTCTGCACCCCGGCGCTGGGACTCACTTTAGCTACAGTGACATAGACCAACGTGGTTGGGAGCCAACCGGACAGAGAACACGCTCTGATGTGAAGGCTAAAGGAGTTTTTCTTTAAGACCCAGAGGAAGAATCTTGCCCAGAAACTCCCCCAAGGACTTCATGGTGTTGCCTCATCTCATGTCCCACCAGCAAACATCTAACAGGTGTCAGCCAGACAGTCTTCTCCAGCCTAAACGTGCCCTATCTGCACTTCCGTCCCCCGGGGCTCCAGCCAAGCTCACAAACTCTGGTTCCAACACAGTCCTGGGTCCAAGTCAGAACTCTGAAGCTCACCAACTCTCCATCTCCCCAGCCCGGCCCTGCAGCCCCTCCTCATGTTGTTGGAGCCGTGACGATGCCCAACTTGCTGGCAGGCCCTTCGAGAGCAGGAGCCCACCTTCCCCTCCCGGGATCTCCTGCCAGGGCTCAGGGTCCCACAGCCAGGGGGCAGTCGGTGGCCTAGCAAGGGTTCCCATTACCCTGCTGGGGATGCGAACACCTAAACTGTCAAAGTTCTGTGGAGTTTTCATGTGCTGGGAGCTGCGCAATATCGTCATCTTCCCCTCAGAATCCCCTTGGAGACACCCATAGAACAGACTGCCACCTCCCACCCACTGTGCTGCCACCTTGCTTCCAGCTCCAGAACCCAGCGAGATCCAGAGCTGGACGTGCAAACACCAGGATTGCTTTTCTTTTAGCCAAAAGCTTAGCTAAGTTTTCTTCGATATAGGCTGGCTTCCGAGGCTACATGGACGTTGCGAAGGTTTGCGTCCATGTGGTTCCATTTGTCTGGCAGGAATCGGGTCCTACATTTCCAGGAAAGTCAGGTGCAGCTGCTTGGCCACGCGTGACCTCGTTTGCTTAACCTGGACACAGGCCAGCAGATCTGCCAACGTCACTGTCGGTGCAGACGCTGCGGGTGGGAAGATCTGTGTCACATGTGACCGTCTTCCTTTCATTAACCATGACACACTCGATTGCTGTTATTATTAAATTATTAACTATTATTCATGGGAAGCAGCTCCCCCAGACCAGGAAGGACAGTGGGAGCCCAGCGGCCGGGGCGTGGAGGAAGAGCTCCCTCCCTACCTCACTCTCCCCACCCCCACACCCCACAAAGACAACGGGAGCGCGAGGCATGGACGACTTTCCCTGCCACTTTTACCGATCTCAAGGTTGATTCATTCGGCAAGTCAAAACACTCTTCTGAGATTAGGATAACCTTATTTCTTTGGAACCGAGGTAATGGCTCAAAGACAGAGAACTCCCCGTTGTGTGCTCAGCCGGACCCTCTATATGGAGACAGGTAGAAAGTCGGGCAGCCTCCGAGGCTGTGGCGTCCATGGAAACTGCCTCGCGGAGCTCGCCAGCAGCGGAAATGCACCCCCTCGGTGCACCGCTCCTCCGGACCCCTGACAGCAGGGCCCCCGCACAGCGCAGCTCCTGCTCACATCCAGCCCGGCGGTGGCCGCTGACCCTGTCCTTCCTGCCGCGTGTGGCTTCCACAGTCACTGTTCCCTTCGCCACTCCATCCTTGTCTCGCACTTCCAAGAACAGGAGGAGAAACGTCACACGGACAACGATGTGGTGTCACTGAGCTCTGCACCCTATCCCACAAGCCAGAGAGAGTGAATTTTTCACACTTAAAATGTGACTTGCATCTTTTAAAAAGTGAATTTGGTGCTTTTAACGTGGGATGTGTACTTCCTCCTGATCCTAAAAAGGACTCGAAGCAGAAGAGCTTTATAAAAGGGGTTTGTGTGTCTCCACCTCAAACAAGAACAGACCTGGGGGTCGATGAGGGCATGTTCCCTCCACAGAAATGCTTTGCTTCTATTAACCGCAACAGGGAGAACGACCGAGAGTCCTCGGGCTCCCATCTGCCCTGGGCATCCGGAACGGCGCCGTACCTCCCGGAGGCAGGCAGAGACTCTAGCCAGTGATATTCAGTCTGTAGACACATCGGGAAAGCTACGTTGCCTCCTGCCTGACATGGGCATGGATGGGATTTACGGAATGACTTTTGGCACAAGCTGCTTTAAAACTCTGAGCTGAAATGACTGTAAGCTCCCGAGTCCCAGTGACACAGTGATGGATGTTCCTGGCGCGGCTCTTCATGACAGAGCTGCAGTGGCCGCTGCATTTGGAGTCCTCATCCTCGTCTCAAGATATCTCTATTTGTTTGGGTCTTTAGATCGTGTTTTATGAGCACAGGAAGGAACAGCAGAGGTAGAAGTGGCCCCTCCAGGAGCCAGTGGGGACAGGGAGGTGGCAGCGGGACCAAAGCCTCTGTGTCCCTCCACCCAGCATGGAAGGCTTTTAAACATGTGCGTGCACTCTACAAGTAAAGACAAAGAATTTTAAAGGCTTGGTCTTGTTTGGGTCTTCTGCTTGTTGATGAAAAGCTCACAGAGCCTCTCGCTGTTCTTACAAGGTCTTTGGCTGCTCAGAAGTTCGATGGCTTCAGGGCAAACGTATGAGAAGTGAGAAGCCATCAAAGCCTTCCTTGGGGGAGCCTGTGTGCAGAAAGCTAATTACTCAACAACAAAAATATAACAATAGACATCCTTTTCGGGAGTGGGAATAAGTAGCAGTCACTTCAAGCTGGAACTCAGCTCGGCATGGCAGAATGTTCCTCCACCAAAGATCAAGGCTTGGCCAGTCCGGATCATGCCCAGGCGTGGGATCCCCCAGCTGGTGTGACATGCCCACTCAGAATGCTTCCTTCACCTTAAACAAGGGAATTTGGGTTGTTGTGGAACCCCCGTCCCCAAACACACACAAATTCAGTTCCCCAGAGGTTCAGGTTGGGGGACCCCCCTACCCTTTCTGTCTCGATTGTGCCTGACCCAGAGTCTGATCCAGGGCCAGACTCTGAGCTTCAGGAGAACAGCATCAGACCACCCCAGGAGACAGGCGAGGGGGCATCTCTTTCCTGCAGGCAGCCCCCCCCCCCAAAACCCACTTCCAACAGAGAAGGTAGGACCTGCTTTCCAATAAAGGAAGATCATCACCATGGAGTAGGTCAGCAAGATTTTCACCATCTTCCCCATTCTTGGGCAACGCTTCAGGCCAGAAAGTTGCCATAATCATAAAAGCAGCTCACATTTACGGGGGGCATGTGGTACACCCAGAACAGCAAGGATATGACTTCATTGCCGTCCTTAATTGAAAACCCCAAGAAGGTGCTATTATGTTCTTCATTTGCAAACAGGGAAATGGGACCTCGGGCAGACCATGTGGCATGTCTGGGTCCCCATAGATTCAAGTGACAAAGAGCCCAGTGAGCAGACACCAAAGTCTTGTCCCTCCATCGCTTTCTCTACCCAAAAGAAAAAGCTGTGTTTTTTCCTAATTTTATCCTTATTACTAATATAACATTTTTAGATAATTTTTAAAATAGAGATGTAAACAGATTTAAACTTCACCCACCTGTGCACTGCCAAGCTGTAACTGCCATGACATCTGGGAGTCTATTTGTTCAACATTTCCTACGTTTCCTACACTGTATGTGCGCCTTTGTTCCTCGTCTTTTCTCCCCCAAGATGGCGTTGGTGTTGCCTGAACAGAGGCCTCAGTGGAGCCCTGCCCCTCCTCCTCCCCACCTCCTCCCCGTGTGGAATACCAGATCTCATCCTCTGACCTGGGTGATCGGTCCTGCCGGGCCTCGAGAGCGGTCTCACCTGCCTCCCTGCACCCCTGCGGGGTCGGCTCCCCCTCTCTCAGGCCCCAGGAAGCAGGCTCTGCCGGTCACCCAGTCTGGAGGTGGAATCGGGCCCCACAGGCCCATCACCTTCCCCCCAACAGCGCTCTGACCTTCAGAGTCAAAGAACAATCCTAAAAAAGAATTTTATAAAGGAAAAGAAGAAGACAGGGGTGAACCAAGTGAGGGGCAGGAACATCCATGGGGTCACTTGCTTTCTCAATCTGCGTTGACACCTGTCCTGCCTTTGTTTCTAGACCAGGATTCTGGGCGCACGTCAGCCACATGCCGGCATTAGGCAGCAGGTGGTTTTGGGCAGGTTGGTTTCCCTGGAGGCTCCCCTTCCCAGCGTATAGGGTGGCCATCCCCTCTCCTCTGAGCATCTTGGGCTGGGACGCGGGCACCCTCACATCTTCCCTCTGCATGTGTCTGTCCCCCAACCTCCCTTTGATACATTACACTGAGTCGGGAGGCCTCCCCCATGACCTCATTCTACCTCAATTACCTCTTCAAAGACCCCTTTTCAAGATACAGTCATGCTCTGAGGTCCCGGGGCCAGAGATTCAACACTTGAATTTGTGCGAAGGACACTATTCAGCCCGTAACAAGGAATGAAAATACTTTTTATGTCATCACAGTGCCAAACACTTGGGAAATAAAGCAGGAGAAAGCAGTTATGAGGCTGTGTGCCCTGGGCCATCCAGGACAACCCCTGAGACCCCCCACACACAGCCCTCTTCCCATGCACAGAGACAGGGACCCTCAAGAGAATGTGTGTGTCCCCAGACAACCAGCTCCCAAGCATGGCAAAGGTTCAAGTGCTCCTTGCTTCTCTACAATTTAAAACCTAGACCTCCTGCTGGGGTTCCACCAGAAACCAGGACATCCCATCCCTTCTCAGTTTCCTTTGGGGACCCCACCGTGGGCTGGCCGGGTCCCAGGCAAGACGCCAGTTGGACAAGCTCTTACACCGTGGGCTGGCCGGGTCCCAGGCAAGACGCCAGTCGGACAAGCTCTTACACCAATGGCAGCATCATGACTCAGTCCCACAGGTCAAAGCCCTGAGTGTCAGTCGCACGCCCCGAGCTTCCACCACACCCTTTGCAAGCCACAAGCAGGAGCAGCGATACTGATTACATGGTTATCAGGCCCAATCACCCCCTCCCTGCAGGTCCAGAAAGAGCGGGCCCCTTCTCCCAGGTCCCACTGGGGCTTCGCACCTAACCCAGGGCAAGATCCGAGTCTGCTGGCTCTCAGGCTCACCAGATAGCACGGTGCTCTGGGCATCGACTTGCTCCTCAGTGGGGACACCTCCCATCAGGGACCACAGCAGGCTGACCTGGGTCTGGGCCACATTGGCCAGCTGAGGAGCCAAGACAGGACCTGTCCAAACATCAGAGGAAGAGCTCAGCAAACCCCCAACCCATCCACAAGCAAAGGGCATCTCTCTCCCACTGCCTAGGAGAGCCACTGCCTGTCCCAGAAGGGGCATCACCCTCCAGCCAGATGCTCCAACATATCCCTGGGCACTGCCTCCAGGAGAGATTCCATGAGGTCATCCAGGCCCCACAGAGTGGACACAGGGTTTTGTTTACTGGAACAGGAGTGGAAGCTGCCCGACAACCTTGCTCAGAGTCCCCTGAGCCCTGGTGCCCTCGCTGCCCCCCATGCACACTCAGGTTGGGCAGAACCAAGGCCCTTCCCATCACAGACCCCCCAGGACACCTTGCCTTGTGTCCCTTCACTGGGTACTCCATCAGGACACCGACAGGAAGAGAAGAATTACATTTGGGCCTTGACTCCATAAGAACAATAATGATAGTTCCCAGGTGCAGGTGAATCCAGAAAACAACATAGTTTTAACAAATGCCGTGGTTAAAATATACATTGTTAAAGCTCTGGGGAGGTCGACCTCCAAGGGCCTCCAGGGCCCACAGCCTGGCCGGGCGTCCACGGAGAAAGAGAAGACAAATTTGCCTGGTTTTGAGAAAAGCTCCCTTTTTTTCAGACTTACGGCTCCCAAACTGCAGAAGCTCAGGGCCCATGGAGGACGGCGCTGGAGAGACTGGGAGCCCCCGCCGACAGGGCTGAGCTGGAGAGGCTCCATGTGGACGGTCTGAATGTCGGGTCCCAAAGGTGTACACAGGCCTGTGCCTGCTCTTGACTCCGTACTGGGTCACTCTGGCAGAGAATGTGTGTTTCCAGGAGGACCTTCAGCCTGTCCATTGGGTGAACACTTTACCCGGGGTGAGCCCTGCTGGAGGAGGCCGGGCCCCCAGTGACCCTCAGGAGCCTGTTGAAAAGGAGCTGCTGCTCAAGGCTGCGACCCTCCAAAACCCAGCCCAGCAGTCCCTCCTGCTCAGAGTCCGCCCTGGAGATCCACCCTGGAGAGCTTGGGAAAGGAATCCTTAGCGATCGGCAAGCAGGATGGGGAAGCAAATGCCACAGGGTCCTCTTCATGGACTTGGAGGGATGGAGCAAGGGAGACCATGGAGCCAGCGTTAAGTGTGGGGGTAAGAGGGAAGACACTGAGGTCCTGCCCCTCAAAATAATTACACAACATGGGGGCTCAGTAGGGTCCAACTGGTACAATTAGAAGACATTTCAACACGACAAACAGCACGTGGTGAGGTCGGCGGGGGAGGAGGTGAGCTGTGGCCCATGAGACATGCCCCCTCCTCACACAAGAGCCTTTGTTCAGCCAAAGGGGGAGAAAGATCCGCAGATGCTATGCCAGCCCTCAACCCGCTGACAGGGGCAGGGGTAGGGGAAGTGAGTGTGGCTAATAGCCCATGGTAATTCTGCACTGAAAACGTGAACCCAATGCAAGAGGGCAGGGGAAGGAGACGGGAGCCCCGCCTGGGATAGGGGCTTCTTGGATTGCCTCCCTGTCCTCCTCTACACCCAGGGCCAGCAGGTTAGAATGGTGACTTCCCAATCTTGCTCCCAGCTAGGAGGGAAAGGATTGCGTCATATCATCCTGGCCAAATAGGTCTAGGCAGAAGTTCCTAAGGAGTGTGTCCCTTCCAAATCAAAAGAAAAACCTTCAAGAAGAGATGATTTTGTCCCTCCTAACTTCTTCCTGCCTAGGATGTGTGCACAATGCCTGGAAGCATGGCAGCCCTCTTGCAACCTTGAAAATGAAGGGCATCTTCTTTGGATGATAGAATAGGAAAAGAGACAGAGCCTGGTTTGTGTCCCAGCCCTCCACTGCCCTCCTCTGGACCTCTTGTCACAAGGATTTAGAAGCAAACAAGGAGAGAGGGAAACCAGTCAGGAGTTAAAGATGATACCAAAAACAAGGAGGAAAAAGGGTCCAGTGCTCAAAAATGATCTTCTGGGATATGGCCTGAGAAGAAATCAGGGGATTTTTTTCTGTTCTCCAAGTGGCTGGTACCTCCTCATTCTTCGGGTCTCAGAGCTAATCACTTGATTGGAGAAACCCTACCTTGACCCTTGACCATCCTGCCTAAGATACCCAATGTTAGCCTTCCCAGGGCCCTGTGTGCTCTGAGAGGCAGGACCCCTTCATCTCCTTGACCACTCTAACCCCATCCACATGGATAAATGCGGGCATGGATGGATCGACGGGTGGATGGATCAACGGGTGGATGGATGGATGGATGGATGGATGGATGGATGGAT
>NW_019154122.1:17680053-17680384 GCF_002288905.1 Enhydra lutris kenyoni
GATGGATGGGTGGATGGATGGATGGATGGATGAGTGGATGGATGGGTGGATGGATGGATGGATGGATGGATGAGTGGAGGGATGGATGGTGGATGCACGGATAAATGGATAGGTGGTAGAGTGTGTAGGTGGGCGCATGGATGGATGGATGGATAGATGGATAGGTGGAGGGATGGATGGATGGATGGATGGATGGATGGATGGATGAGTGGATGGATGGGTGGATGGATGGATGGATGGATGGATGAGTGGATGGATGGATGAGTGGATGGATGGGTGGATGGATGGATGGATGGATGGATGAGTGGATGGATGGATGGTGGATGCACGG
>NW_019154122.1:17680784-17689450 GCF_002288905.1 Enhydra lutris kenyoni
GGAGGGATGGTGGATGGATGGATGGGTGGGTGGTGGATGGATGGATGGGTGGATGGATGTCCAGGGATCTCCTCATGTACCACACTGCCCTTGAAACACAAACTTGTTTAAATAAAATATTGTGATTGTTACACATGGAGAGCAAAGCAGTGAGAGAAAACTCCTTCTCACCCATGAAGACATGGCTTGCACAAGAAGGACACACCAGAGAAGGAAGCACACAGGGCAAGCCCCTGGTCCTCTCCGAGTCTCAGATGCCCACAGGGATGTTCCCAGGGGCCTTGATGGGCTGTAAAGTCCAGTCATTTAATGATCAAATTAAACAAGTTTTCATTTTCCAAAACCAGAGGCTCAAAAAGGCTGTCACTCCAGTTCCTTGAAATATTAGTATTTGGCCTCTGGGTCCCCTTATCCCTGTAGACTATGTAGTTCGGGAACCTTGCCAGCACCACTCCAGAGCAAGAAGCAACTGGACTGAGGTTGGTTCAGGGAGCCATTCCCCTCCAGGAGGTCAGTTGGGGGCTTAGCCTCCAGACATGAGGGGACCCCAAAATGCAGGGTCACACACCTGACCAAGGCCTCCACCAGCCTGCTGGATGGACGTGGCTCTTGTTTATAGTTAGGGCCAAGTCCCTGCTGAGAGCAGGTCCTCTACCTTCCTGGACAAATGCCTCCTTGATGGCACTCAGGAGAGAAGGGACTTCATTATACCAAATTAATAAAACATAAGTACGGGCTCTGAAATCCAATAATAGCTGGTTTACATGCTAAAGAGGCTGCAAGGAGGAAGTTCCAAGACCTCCCATCCCACCGAGTGCCGCCAGGGCCTGGCGGCTCACTGCAGGGGAGTCCGTGTTCTTTTGGTTGGACATATCCCTCAGAGGTAGCCCTCACCTTGTGGAACAGATTCATTTATAGCAACGAAAATTTGTTGGGTGAATCTGATTTCCTTTTGACTTTGATACAAACAATACAAACAAGGACATGTTCCCACAGAGAGGAAAAAAACCCATTAACTATTAGGGCTGGCGAAGCAGCAAGGTCTTTGCCTAGTCGGGGCTGGGGGGTGTACAGGACATGCCCCTGCAAGGAGGGAAACTGCTTCCCAGCAGAACGAAGGACAGAGTCCTACAACAGCCAGCCTGTGCCCGGCACCTTGCACCCAGTGAGCCCTCAGGACGTATTTATGGACTGGAATGAGCACAGATCCCAGCACACCCAGGTAACTAACCTTGCCCCCCTCATCCCCATGGAGGCTGGTTGCACCCTTTGCTGACCCCCGTGCCCACTCTACCCCAACTCTTAAAACCCTCCCGCTGTGACTTTGGAGCCCATAGCCAGTCATCGCCGGAATGCCCCATATCCTCAGACTCTTGTCTGGAGACCCCCCTCATGCTCTTGCTCTGTGGGGTCTTGGCCCTCCCCTGCAGTCACTGCTTCCCCCCACACCCTCTGACCACACACCTGAGGTAGGGGAGGTGGCCTCCTTGCTTTTCACTGTGGCTTTCTGAAGATACCAGTTAGTTTTGCTGCATAGCAAGTGACCCCAAAGCCTCGTGGCACTAGAATTAACACGCGTGTTCTTTCTTGGGATTCTGTGACTGGTGAACTTGGTGGTCTAAGCTCTTCCTGGCTGATCGCCACAGGGCTCTCTTGAAGGTGTGTAGCTGGCTAGCACCTGGATGGCCCGGCGTGGCCTCCTCACCCGTCTGATGTCTGGCAGACTGTCTGCCGGCTCCTTGGTTCTCCTCCTGCTACAGCACCTCGTCTTCCAGAAGCTGACCCGGGGTTGTGCAGGTGGTGGCCTCAGGTCTGTGAGCACAGAGAGAAGACTCACCTCTGGGCACAGGTATTTCTAGCCATTGCTGCTAAGTCACGTGGCCAAGCCCAGTGTCTGTATGGAGCCCCCCACATGGATTCAGGGAGAGGAATTCCTGGAGTCTCTTTTACCAGCAGCCTGTCCCAGAGACCCTATTCCCTCCTTCTGGGTCAAAACCATCCTCTTCAAGTACCAAGTCCTCGTTAAAGGCAAATGCTGTCCCCTGACCTTTCTGGAATCTGCATCATGTGGCTCAGAGAGGATGTAGAAAAACAGACCGTGAAGACACCTCACCTGGAATTTACGCCCAGTGGACCACTAACCCCCTGAGAGTGTCTCCCGCGGGGGCCTGTCACACCACCCCCGGCCCACTCCGCTGTGATGACCACTGTCCAAATCGCTACAAAAGTCAGAGCAATCCAGAGGGAACCTGCAGAAATGTCTGCCACCTCCCTGCGTGGGTGGCTGCCCTCCCTCCCACCTCCTCTCTGGTCACCGCGGACGGCCCCCTCCAACGCCAGCCCCTCCTCTATCTGCACACCTCCCCTCCTACCCCCATCAGACGTTCAGCAAAACTTTCTCCTCTTTTCTGCGCCGTCAGTGACTCCTCTCCGCTGTGTTATTCCCGACAATACGGGAAATTTTCTGGGCATCTTTTTCCCCACCTCGGAAAACTGACAAGCACACAGGGAGAAAGCTCGCCTTCCACTCCACGTGCCTGTCTGCTCCCCTCCACCGAGGAGGGCCGCCGGAGCTGTCCGCCCTCAGCCTCTCCACCTCCCCTGCCTTCCTGTCCAGAGCCCACCACCTCCAGCCACGCCTCCACCACAGCTGCACCTGTGGCGGCGATCAGGTACCTGCACCCTTCGGGTCAGCCATCAACTCCCGGTCCTGGTGCTCTGTGACTCGTCAGCAGAACTTGACCCGGTCCATGGCCCCCACCAGCCTGGCATGTTCTCCTCACCTGGCCACCAGGACACCACACCCTTCCAGCCTCCCAGCTGCTTCTCTGCTCCCTCCTTCAGGGTCTCCTCTGCTCCAGACCACCACATGTGGCCACACAGGTTGTGCACTGCACAACTCCAGGGGCATAATGTGCTCGGCAACGTGGATGCCCTGCCTTTGCCCGCTCCCTCCTGTCCCAAGGTTGGAGGACCCAGGTTTTCATTCTTGGAGCTCTCCTTGTCTCTCCTCATACTCACTCCGAGGGTGGCCTTATGCAATCTCATGCCTGCCCTCAGGACCCCAAATATGTATCCTCTGGCCTTGATCTTCCCCAAATGCTTTCCTGCCAATTGTCCAGTAACTTTACTTGGATGTTAAGCAAGAATTTTGTCTTTCACATATCCAAAATCAAATTCCTCATCTTTATCCCCAAAACGGGTCCTTTGACAGTCTCCCCATCTCGGTCATTGGCGACTCCATCCTCTCAGCAACGCCAGCCCAAACAGTGAAATCAGATGATGTCACTCCCTCTGCTCCAAACCCTCATGTGGCTTCCTGCCTCACTTGGAGGAAGAGCCCGGCTCACCAAAACCACCCTGGAGCACCTGACCTCCACGCCGCTCCTTGAACTGGGTGGACACAGTCCTGTCTCAGGGCCTTTGCACTTGCTGTGTCCTCTCCCTGGAATACCCTCTCCCCACATGTCAGCATGGCTCCTTCCTCGCCTCCTTCTGTCTTCCTTTAACCACACTTTGCCAGAGAGGCCCCTCTCAGACACCTCGTTTTAAGCTGCAGTTCACCTCCCTGCCTGCTGTTGCGCTCCAGCTTCTCCACAGTGCTCACCGTGGAACAGGAACATACATTTACCTTCTCAACAGCTGTTCTTCCCCCACCGGAATGTCAACTCCACGAAGGCGGGGACTTGTCTATTTTGCTAATCACTGCATCCTAGATAGCAGTGTCTAGCACACACAGTAGCACTCGGTAACTTCTAAACGAACGGTGAAATGAATGTCTGAGCGAACCGTCCGGCTAGAAGCATGGCCGGCGGCCTTCCTCCCAGCCTTCAAGGACGCACCATCGCCAGCTGGCACGGTGCGCTGGCTCCACCTCCCGGGATTGTCTCCTCTTGTAACCCTGGGAACAGCCAGCCAGCCTGACCACCAAGGGCATCAGACGCTCAGCCCCACCCAGCTCCCAGTGTGGGTCCTGGAGTGTTTGTCAGCAGCTGAGCAAGGGCACCGAACCTTAAAGGAAGCCCTAGAAGCACTCCTGCCCTGGGTGTCTGGGCCAAGGGAAGGCGTGCGTGGGCAGGCGTGTGCGTGTGCTCTTGTACACATATGTGCGTGTGGGTGTGCACAGGTGCCTGTGTGCACATGTGTGTGCATGTGTCCGGTGTTAAGAGGCAGCCTGCTCCTTACTCATTCCTGGCTTCATGCTGTCTTCATGTCACCTCACAGTCCTGAGGGAAAAGGACATCCTGGTTGTCCCCATCCTAGGATGGATCTATAAGGTATCTTGTCCTCTGGAGCAATGAGAAGAGTCTGCTGCCCTCCCTGGCCATGCTCCCTGGCATAGGAACCACTTCCCGCACTGGCCACACTGGGCTGTGGGTATGGTGCCCGATGCCCACTCCGGCCACACTCTCTGCTGCAGGACCCACTTCCTGCTCCGCCTACCTCCCAGCTGTAGGATCCACATTGTACTCAACACACACTTCCGGTCCAGTGAGCAGGTCTTCCTTGTGATGTCCTCTCTTTGAAGACAAATGCTTGCTTACCTCACAGCTGATGGTGGCCTCCTCCAACCAAGTCCCCACTCGCCCCATCTGCTCACTGCATGCCAGAGCGGGAGCCCTCCTGCCCCCTTTGGACAGAAATAACAACACACCTGATGGCTTCTGGGCAGAAAAGCTTGACTCACTCTGCCGTTTTGCCATTCTTTTAAAGTCTGAATAAAAATGCTTCCCCGCTCTGTGTTTAACCTAGAGCCCATCCTGGCCCTCAATGAGCAGGAGTTTCCCAGCATCTCTGAGATAACGGCAGTGGGTGCTCAGGCCCCACAGCAACTGATTCCCCAGGACATCACAAGTCGTGGATTGCTATGTGTTCAGTCCCTGAGTCTCCCCTGGATTCTGTGTGGAAGTGGTTCCCAGAAATGTGCTAGGAATCTCAAACATCTGGACAGCGCAGTGAGGAGGTGGGGGCCTCTGAACCAAGGTGGGAAAGACATTCTCTGCAAAAGGGCTTGTTCTGGACAGTCGAGTTGAGAACATGTCATCAGTTAAGTCCCTGATACTTCAGCAGTCTGCTTATGTCCATACAACCTTGGTCCCAAATGCCACTGACCCTCCGCATGATCTTAGGTGAGCACTTCACCTCCATGTGCTTCAGTTTCCCCATCTGTGTGATAGGGCGACAGGAATTGCCACCTACCCTATAAGCTATTGTGAGGAATTAATGCATTAATGCATATAAAGTATTTCAAACTGGGGGTGCCTGGGTGGCTCAGTGGGTTAAAGCCTCTGCCTTCAGCTCAGATCATGATCCCAGGGTCCTGGGATCGAGCCCCACATCGGGCTCTCTGCTCAGCAGGGAGCCTGCTTCCTCCTCTCTCTCTGCCTGCCTCTCTGCCTACTTGTGATCTCTGTCTGTCAAAGAGATAAATAAAATCTTTTTTAAAAAGCATTTCAAATTGTCCTTAGAGCATATAAGCATTTATAACTATTATTTCAGAAATGCAGGGGTTGGATCAGGTACCAGGTGAACACATTTTCCAACTGGTCTGGAGCCCAGATACACTATTCTCAGTTCTCATGAGCCAGTCACCAGGACTTTCAACCCAAACCTCTACAAGATACGGACCAGCCAGAAAAGGGAGATGCTGCCAAGAACTAGCTCCTTTTTGATCTTTATTTAAAGGGGATTAGGAAATCCTGCAGTATTGAAAAAGCCTACAGCAAGGCTACTGTAAGGATAGAACTTTTAAAGCAGACAGATCAAAGAGGCAGTATCTCCTGGTGCTTCCAACATCTGAAGCCATCCTTATAATCACTTCTCAGACTGCCTCGAGGTCAGCGGACAACTGCGTGGTTCATCGTCCCCAAACCCGTGGACTTTCCCAGCGATGAAACCACAGAGTTTGGCTTTCTCCCTACAATTAGGAAAAGGGAAAGGAACAAACTTTCACTGAGCACTCAGTTGTGTGCCCCATACGAGGCCAGCATGTCGCCTGTGTCACCTCATTAATCCCTATGACAACCCTATGAGATGAAGAGTATTGTGCCCTTGATTCAAATGAGGAAGCCAGCACTCAGAGAGACTTAATAACTTGCTCAAGGTCACCCTACTTGACTAATGGCCGGCCAAGACCATTCCAGGGTTGCCCCCAGCACACACTTTCTTCCCACTGCCCACTGGAGAAATAGCCTTCGATCTTGAGCTCTGAGGAAAGTGAAAAGCAGATTGGGAATTATTTACATTCTTAAACTCCATATCCATCATTTTTCCTCACTGGGTCCCAGGGGCTTGAGAGCCAAGAAGCAATGACCGGCTACCCCTGCATTTAATGATGTGCTCAGGATGTCCCACCCCAGCGACCACCTGCTCACAAGTTTTCCCTCTGCCTGCACCGTCTTCGCATCCACCCGCATCCTGGGTGCTCAGTCCCCTCATAATGGGTCTTCTGCAGGTAACAAGGTCAAAGCTACTGCACATTTTTCATAGAGCCACATGCAGCCTTTAGCAGGTGCTCCAGGGCCCCTCACTCATGAAAGGTGAATATTATGTCTCTTTTATAGCTCGTAGACCTATAACTCAAGGGTGCTGTAGGCAGAAGGAAAAACTTGGGCAGACTGCAGAAGTGGAAGAAAAACTAATACCCTTTATCGGTGAGCTGTTAAAACTCTCCCACAGGGGAACACTTTGTTTTTGGTGAACCAGCTGATGTTTGTCTCCAGGAGCCCAAACTGAGAAAAATGGAGCAGCCACTACTTATCCCAGCCAGAGATTACAGTGTCCTGATATGACACCCCCTGAGGTTCTAGAAGACTACTCGACCAAAATACAAACAAACAAACAAACAAAAAACAAAAAAAAACCAGAATCGACATGATGTTTTCTCCACTGACAGATGCAACAGCTGGTTGTCTGATTTTTCCCCGCCACAAACAAGAGTTGACAAGCAAGTTACAGACAGACTCCCAGCTGGTGTACTGCCCTCTGCTCTCCTGGCACAGATGCTGTGTGCCACCATTAGTGTAAATCCATAGGGATTTAGAGGTTGGGCTGAAGTGTCAAGACCATAGGTAAAGGAAATAAAATTTCTGAGGCAAATGCATAGTGTACGGCAGGCAAGGCATAGTGCATCATCAGACTGATGATGTAGGCAAATGTTTTTGAAGCATTTTGGATCCAAATCTACTTGTCAGGAGTAGCAGACCCTGGTGGTGTTCCACACCTTAGCCCCTCAGCACACCTGAATTCAGCACTGTGGGTGTGGACAGATCCCCTGTCTCCCCCAGACTTGTGCCCCTCAGCATGCCTGACTTCAGCACTGGGGGTGTGGACAGTTCCCCCAATGTCTATCCTCCCCAGTCTTTTACCCCTCAGCACACCTGACTTCAGCACTGTGGGTGTGGACAGTTCCCCCATGTCTCCGCAGACCTGTTTGCACCACGGCTCTCTGCCCTGGCTTCAGCACAGCCCATGATGTGGGAAGATTACACCCTAGAGGCAACCTTAAAAAAACTCTGATGAGAGTGGATGGATAAATGGCCCCGTCTCACTCTCTTCAGAGGCACAATAACAAGAGGCATTCGCACAACGCTTACAGGGTCCCCAGTGGGATGGAAGGTCAGCTGAACATAATGGTAATTATCTTCGTAGCAAATTCTTTCATCGGCTTTTCCTCCTGCCCTATTGCATCCCCACTATCCCTGCTCCAACTCCTTGGGATCACTTCTCCATTAAAGTACTCATACCCTTTCTGAGGATTCCAAACCCAACTTAGAAAGCTGACCCTCAGAATGGAATCCTGGAATTTGATTACTCCCTTGTAAGACAGCAACAAGGACCCCGTTTGTGGGTGACAAACAGAGTGATGACAATTCCTGGTATGCAGTAGCACCACAGCTATGAACACTCTCACCTGTAGAGCGTTGAATAAGCTACAGGTGGCAGCACTGGCTTATACAGTAACTGGCCCTTGTAGTGGGTAGAAGCAATGGTAGTTGTAAGGCTGGGAGTTTGCTGGCTTTTGTTAACTGCTTTAGACTTGATGAAAGAAAAGGACAAGCTCAGGTCAGCCAACTGTCAGCTCAGGGTATGCCATCAGAGGCAGAATGCCTCCATGACCGCATTTAAAGTGACCTTCACCCCCATAGCAAGAGGACAGATGGGATTCAAGACCAGGCATGTAATTACACTGAAGGTCAGAAAACTATAAGGGACTGAATGCGTAGCCTTGAGAGGTTTCCAAGGTCCTGGGCTGATGGAGTGGAACTCTGAGCCAAGGGTGGAGATATTTGGATGAATGCACCTAAACATCTTTTTTCTTTGTACTGTTCTTACTCATTTTCCCCATTCCCCTAACCCCATCTCTAGCAACTACTAATCTGTTCTCTGTATCTATGAGCTTGTTTTGCTTTTTAGACTCCACATATAAGAGAGATCATAGGATATTTGTCTTTCTCTGTATGACTTGTTTCACTTACATAATGCCCTTGAGATCCATCCATGTTGTTGCAAATGGCAGTATTTCATTCTTTTTATGGCTGAGTAATATTTCATCATATATATATATATATATCGTTAAATATGCTTCAGGTGGCAGCACTGGCTTATACAGTAACTGGCCCTTGTATTTTTTTTTTTTTTTTTTTTTTTTTTTTTTTTTTTTTTTT
>NW_019154122.1:17689550-17724740 GCF_002288905.1 Enhydra lutris kenyoni
ATATATATATATATATATATATCTCACATCTTCTTTATCCATTCATCCATCAATGGACACTTGGGTCACTTCTACATCTTGGCTATTAAAAATAATGCTACAATGAACAGATAGGTGCATATATCTTTACTATTTATTGTTTTTATTTTCCTCAGATAAATACCCAGCAGTGGGATTGCTGGGTCATACAGTGGTTTTTGTTTTCATTTTTTGAGGAACCCCCATAGTTTTCCATGGTGGCTGCACCAATTTACACTCTCACCAGTGCACAGTGTTCCTTTTTTTTCATAGCCTGACCAGAACTTGTTACTCCTTGTCTTTTTTTTTTTTTAATCATAACCATCCTAAGAGGTGTGAGGTCACATCTCATTGCAGTTTTGATTTGCATTCCCCTGATGATGAGTGATGTTAAGCGTCTTTTCATGTGTCTATTGGCCATCGGCATGTCGTCATTGGAAAAATGTCTACTCAGACCTGCCCATTTTTTAATCAGATTGTTTGTGTTATTAAGTTGTATTAATTCTCTAATTTTGGAATTCGTCCCTTATCAGAAATATGATTTGAAAATCTTTTGTCCCATCCAGTAAGTTGATTTTTCATTTTGTTATGGTTTCCTTTGTCGTGCATAAGCTTTTTAGTTTGTTGTATTCCCTCTTGATTTTTGCTTTTGTTGCTTTTGCTCTTGGTGCCAAATTTTAAAATCATCACCAAGACCAACATCAAAGGGTGGATTTTCTATGTTTTCTTCTAGGCGTTTCATGGTTTCATGTCTTATGTTCCAGTCTTTAATCCACTTTGAGTTCATTTTTGTGTGTGGTGGAAGATGGTAATGGAATTTCATTCTTTTGCATGTGACTTTTCAGTTTTCCCAACACTGTTTACTGAAGATTAAATTTCCCCACTATATATTCTTGGCTCCTTTATCATAAATTAATTGACTATATGCACATGGGTTTATTTGATGTAAATGAGGTATTAAAGTCCTATACTGTATTGCATTGTTGTTTATTTCCCCATTAGGTCCGTTAATATCTGCTTTACATATTCAGGTGCTCCCTTGTTGAGCACACTTATATTTACAAGTGTTGTATCTTCTTGTTGAAACGATCCCTTCATCATCAGTATCTCACACCCTTCTTTGTCTCTCATTATAGTCTTTGTTTTAAAGCCTATTTTTTCTGAGGTAAGTATAACTATCCAGCTTTCCTTTGGGTTCCATTTGCGTGAAATATCTTTTTCCATCCTTTCACTTTCAGTTGGTGTATGTCGTGACATCTAAAGTGAGTCTTGTAGGCAGCATATACATGGGTCTTTTTTTTTTTAATCCATTCAGCCACACTATGTCTTTTGATTGGAGCATTCAGTCCATTTACGCTTAAAGTAATTGATAAGCATGTACTTATTGCCATTTGATAATTGCTTATTAGCAGGTTTTGTTTTTTTAGTTCCTATCTATTCCTTTCTTTTTATTTGCTCTCTTCCTGTGTGGTTTGATGACTGTCCCTTTTTTTTTTTTTTTTTTTTTTTTGGAGAACCAGAGAGAGAGCACACGCATGCACAAGTGGGAGTGGGCAGAGGGAGAGAGAGAGAGACTCTTAAGCAGGTTCCATGATCAGCGTGGAGCCTGATGCTGAGCTTAATCTCACACTCATGAGATCTCAACCTGAGATGAAATCAAGAGTCAAACATTCAACCAACTGAGCCGCCCATTGATGACTTTAATGGTATGCTTATATTCCTTTCTCTTTATCACTTGTGTACTTACTATAGGTTTTTGTTTTGTGGTTACCATGAGGCTTACATATAATAATTTAAATCTATAATAGTGTATTTGAAGTTGATAAGGACTTAAGTTTGACCCCATTCTGAAGCTCAACATCTGTCACTCCCCTCCCACATCTTGTTTCTGATGTACATCGTACATCATTTTATCTTACCTTAACTAATTATTGTAATTTTAGTTACAAACAAAAGTTAGTACTTTTGTCTTTTAATCTTCATACTAGCTTTATAAGTGAATAATCCACTATCCTTATTATATATTTCCCTTTCCACTGAAGTTTATTCTTTCATATATTTTCTCATTACTAATTAGCACCTTTTCTTTTTACCTTAATGAAATCCCTTTAATATTTCTTATAAAGGGGGCACCTGGGTGGCTCGTTGGTTAAGCCTCTGACTTTGGCTCAGGTCATGATCTCAGGGTCCTGGGATTGAGCCCCACATCAGGCTCTCTGCTCACTGGGGAGCCTGCTTCCTCCTCTCTACCTGCTGCTCTGCCTATTTGTGATCTCTGTCTCTCAGTCAAATAAATAAATAATATATTTTTTTAAAGTATTTCTTATAAAGCTGGGTTGGTGGTGATGAACTCCTTTAGCTTTTGCTTGTCTGGATAAACATGTATCTCTCCTTAAATTCTACCTGGTAACCTTGCCAGATAGAGTATTCTTGGTTGGAAGTTTTTCCTTTCAGCACTTTGATTATATCATGACACTTTCTTCTGACCTGCAAAGTTTCAACTGAAAAATCTGCTAGTAGCCTTATAGGGGTTCCCTTGTATGTAACAAGTTGTTTTTCTCTTGTTTCTTTTAATATTATGTCTTTGCCTTTAATTTTGGACATTTCAATTTTCATGTGTCTTAGTGTGGGTCTCTTTGGGTTCTTCTCATTAGAACTCTCTGGCTTTCTGGATCTAGACGTTTATTTCCTTTCCTAGGTTAGGGAAGTTTGCAGCCATTATTTCTTCAAATAAAATTTCTGCCCCTTTTTCTCTCTTTTCTCTTCTGGGAACCCTTTGATACAAATGTAGATAGTCTGTTTGACGTTGTCCTAAAAGTCCCTTAAACGATTTTCACTTTTTTTTTTTTTTCATTCTTCTTTCTTTCTGTTGCTCTGCTTGGGTAAGTTCTGCTGCCTTGTCTTAAAATTCACTGATTCTTTATTCTGCTTCATCTAGTGTGATGTTAAACACCTCCAGTACATTTTTCATCTCAGTTATTGTCTTTAGCTCTGCAACTTCTATTTGGTACTTTCTAATATTTTCCATATGTTTGCTGAAGTTCTCACCATGCCCAACCATTCTTCTTGGCAGGCAGCGAGCATTTTTATGACCATTATTTTGAACTTTTATCAAGCAAATTACTTATCTCCATTTCATTCAGGTCTTTTCTGAGATTTTTTTTTCTTGTTCTTTCATTTGGAACATATTCCTCTTTTCCTTACTTTGCTTGACTCTCTATGTTAGTTTCTAAGCAATAGATGACAAACCTCCTTTCCCAGTCATGAAGGAGTGGCTTCATGTAGGAGAAGAAGCTTGTCATTCAATCCTGCCCCAGCTCCTTGTTGTCTGTCAAACCTCTGTGCTTGTCCAAGTAGCCTATTATATTTTTAGCAGCTCCCAGTAGCTGAGGATATGCCAAGACCTGTTAGGATCTCAGTACCTGGATCTAGGCTATTTGGAGGCCAAACCATTTGGTAGCAGTTTTTTAAAATGTGTAAATATGTATAGTCCTGTGGGACCAAAAGTGTAAGCCCCACCAGGCACACCAGTGCCAGGTGATGCCCCCCTGGGCAGCAGCCACAAGAACTGGGACAGCAGACATAAAAGCGAGGGCACCAGGTGCACATGAACTCCCTTCCAGGAGGCACTGGTGCTCGGGAGCACAGCAGAGGGAGAATGAAGGTAACACCCACATTCTGAGGCATCTGGAGAGGATAACAGTCAGCCCCCAGATGTCTGTTTAATTAGAAGACTGCCCTTCAGGCCACAGCCATGATGACTAGCTATTCCAAGCCTCCTTCACAGAAAGACAGATCAGGATCTGTTGTCTCTTAATGTGTCCCGGGGGTCATAGCTCTTTAAGAGTTCTTTCTCCATTTGTTGCAGTCCTGTGGGACCCACAAGTATAAGTCCCACTGGCCACCATAACCAGGTGCTGTAGAGGTGTCCGCTGGCAGCAGCTGCAAATATCAGGGCACCAGAGAGGGTCGGAGATCTGTTCTGGGTGACACCAATTATTACAGTCCCATGCAATGAGAACACAAGTTCCCCTGGCTCCCAGCATCAGGCAGTCGAGAGAAGCCCCCTGGGCAGTGTCTGCAATGACTGGGGCAGCAGCACATGTAAAAGGTCCCTTCCAGGAGGTAATGATGCTCTGGAGCATGGGGAGGGGAAAGTGTGAAGGTGGCGCCCACCAGCCCTGTCCCCAGAGAGTGTTCCTGTAGAACACTGCTAGACGCATGTGTTACTTTAGATGCCTCCCCTCAGATCCACATTTTAATGTAAGCAGGTGACCCTCATCCACTCCAAGTCTGGGTGTGATTGGCTGCCTCTGACAGAGGAGGCTTCGTGTATTATACTCTCCTTGGATAGGCCACATGTGGATATGTGCCTTGTCCAGGAGATGATCACTTTTCATTAATTGGTGCTAATTGTCAGTGATTTAAAACACGGAAATACATTAAATCATGACAATTCTTGATTTCTACCATTTGCTGGGGATAAAGTTCTTGGATTACCTCGGTTTGTCTCAGCTTACAAAGTCCCCAGGAAGGGGCACCTGGGTGGCTCAGTGGGTTAAAGCCTCTGCCTTCAACTCAGGTCATGATCTCAGGGTCCTGAGATCGAGCCCCACGTCAGGCTCTCTGCCCAGTGGGGAACCTGTTTCCTCTTCTCTCTCTGCCTGCCTCTCTGCCTAGTTATGATCTCTGTCAAGTAAATAAAATATTTAAAAACAAAAACAAAGTCCCCCATGAGGAGGTTCCTCCTGACTTCTGTGACCACATATCTCCTCCCCTCCCCATCCTGACACTACATGTCCAGTCCAGTGACTCCATTCTTATGGGACCCACGCTCCCTCTCACCTTCTTGCCAAAGCCCCGAGACTTAGCCACTGGAGGAAGGCTGTCTCACCTGAGTCTATTCCTACTAATTATTCTTCAGCTGCACTGACACCCCTCTGCCAGGATGTGCTGGGTATCCTTCCTAGATGTTCCCAAGTGCTTGTCATGTTTAGCCCGCATGTCATAATTATGACAATATTTTGATGTGATCTACTGACTTGTGCACATAAACCACAGTACTATAAGCTTTTTGAAAACAAAGACTGTGTCTCACCTATTCTTAGAGCCCCAGAATCTAGCACTTTTCAGGGCACATGGCTGGTGCTCAGTAAGTAACTGTTAGGAAGAGGTTGGTCCAAAACACTCATACCTACAAGTGTCCATATAGTCAGTCAAGAATGTGCTCCTTTCCTACAGATGTTACAACAAAGCACCACAAGCTGACTAGCTTGAGACGAAAGAAATTAATGCTCTCATAATTCTGGCTGCAGATTTGGATTTGGAAGTCCAAATCCAGGTGTCAGCAGAGTGATGCTCCATCTGAGACTCTCAACAAATCCTTCCTCACCTGTTCCTGGATCGGCCGTCAATCTTTGGCGTTCCTTGGCTTGCAGCTTCATCACCCCAATCTCTGCCCTGTCATCAGGTGACCTTCTCCCTGTGTCTCTGTCTTCTCACAGTGTTTTCCTCTTCTTATGAGGACACCAGTTGCTTTGAACGGAATTGTCTCCCCAATATTCCTATTTATTATCACAACCACATTCCTGATGAATAACTGAGGCTCAGAAAGTTTCAGGAACTCCCTCTCTTGGTCATTTTGGGGCTACTGTAACAAAATACCACAGACCAGGCAATTGGAACCTGAGCTGGGGGCAGCAGCAGACCCAGTATCCAGCGAAAGCCTGCGTCCTGGTTTGCAAATGGCTGTCTTCTTGCTGTGTCCTCACGTGGTGAAGAGCAGAGACAGAAAGCAACCTCTCTCCTGAAAGAGACATGAACCTCACCCATGAGGGCTCCACCTTCCCGACCCAATCAACTCTCAAAGACCGCCCCCTCCTAAAAACATCACCCTTAGGATTTTAACATGTGAACTGGCAGGTGGGGTGGCACACAAACATTCAGTCCATAGCACAGCCCCCAAACCACCCTGCTCCAGGGGGACAGTGAAGGCACCTGGTCTATGACAGGGGCATAACAACCCCCAGGCCAGTCATTGCACATCAGCTGAGGCCCGCCAGGAAGATTGACAGTGTTAAATTTCTGAATACTTTTAACGTATTCCAAAAGGACATATTCTTTTCCCATTTTTTCTTAAGGAAGGCAGCAAGATACAGCAAGAGCACCCCCAGCGAGGGCTCTGAAATGGGAGCATTTGCTGTGTGGCTTTGAGTGACATGTGTGTGCTCTCTGTGCCTGAGCAGTCAGACCTGCGAACTCAGCCTCACTACTCAGCAACCTGTGAAGGCCCACACGTGCATGCATCTCTGCAGCCTGGGGCGCTCATGGCCTGGGAGACACTCTTCTCTTGGTCACTGCACAAGCCACCAGCTTCCTTGGAGTATCACCCTAGCTCAGACTGCTCCAGGAGGCAGTGGGAAGGATGGAGAGAGTCTGCAGGGGGCTGGAGCCTGCTCACTCTGCCCAGGAGGAGCTCATGTTAAAGCTTCAGGGATTTTAGGAGGCAGTTGTTCAAACATAGCCATATTACAAATTAAAGTATGCAAATTCACAACTCAATGAATTATAATAAAAACAAAGGTAATAAGGACTCAAGGATCCCTCACTCCCTGATGAGTGTACCACATGTCACTGTTTTCTGTGCCCTGAGGTTACCATGTGTCTGCCTGGGGGGACTCCAGGACCGCGCCTCACTGTCCACCTCCTCCCAGCTCTGCTTCTCCCAATGTACCCCCAGGGGAGCTGCCGCTGAACCATGGCAGAATTTACACCATGGGAAGTGGCCATCACTATAAATCCAGGCTTGATTTATCAGTGCCAAGGAGGCAGCTCAAACCTGAAAGTGTGTCTGTGTGCAATCATTGGATACACAGCAGAGAACACAAACAATGCAGAAAAATACCTCCCAATATTTGAAAACCATCATCTAGTTCAGCAAAGGAGTCACCCACATCGTCGAGAAACTGTCCATGTCCAGACATGCAGCTCTGTCATTTTCCTTGTCTTACCCCCAGCATAGACAGAAGTGCGAGTCACATTCATGGCAGAGCCACGCTCGTTCATCAATGGCAGCACTGGTTGACTGTGAAAGGTGCAAGAGCGTGGCAAAACTCAACAAGAGCAATCTGTGAGGATCAACTGACCATATGGAATTTACAGTCAAGAGTATTGTATATTTTATTATTACTTGTAAATGGTGTGCTGTGTATCCTCTTTGTCAGTAAAGACACACATCGACTTGTATGCACAGGTGTGTGTACATTTTGCCAGAGAGCTGGTCGTTACACGTCATCAGCACACCTCTGACTCCGAGCACGGCCAACCTTGACCTTCTTGACCCTCAGCCTTTCTTACGCCTTCATCCTCTGTGGTCAACAGCTCAGCTCTGGTCCTAGAAATGCTGCAGTCACTGGCCTCAACCACGTGGGGTTGCAGGACCCAATGCCAGGACCCGAGTCTCTGTGAGGCTGGCTGAAGGCTCTGGGTCCCCATGGTGGGGGGCAGGATCTGTCGTATGGGACCAGTCACCAGGAGGAGCCCTCATTTCTGCACGAAGCTGTATCACGCTCCGTCTGTGGACCCACCTGCTTCTAGCGGTCAGGCAGGCAGACAGGTGGGTATAGGCTGACACACCTGCAGCCCAGAGATGCTCCTTTCGAGTTGCTGTGCCTTGACAAAGACTCTCTCTTTGCCCAAACTCTTGTCTGCCTCTCCCAAGTCTATATGACTCGACCTCAACCATCCCTGCAGAGACTGCCTCGTCCGGTCATAGCAAGAACCCTGCAACATCCGCTTGGAGGGGCCCCACCCTGGATGTCTGATAGGGTCCCCACCCCCCCGCCATCCCCAGGGGATGTCTGGACACCTTGGCCTGCCATCAGCAGAAGCCTGTCTGGTCTGTTTCACCAGAACACCCACCACTCCTGAAGTCCCTCTCGGTAATTTCCATGCACTGCCCTGGCCTGTCCCCACGTGTCCTTGCTGTGCTCAGAGTTAAGACCAGTTCTCCCCTGAGCTCTCCTTTCCCTACTGCAAAGATCCAGAATAAAATCTGATGTTACTGCCCGTACTGCTGCCCAGGGCAGCCTCCCCCAGGGCCCCACGTGAGTGTCCTGCTAGACATGCTGGACCCAGTGGTGGTCTTTCTTGACAAGAGAATTTGGCTTTTTTTAAGTTTTGGTGAACTATACATACAATTTACCAGCATAATTATTTGTAAATGCACAACTCAGGCGCATGAAGCCCGTTCAGGTTCCTCTGCAACCATCCCCACCACCATCTCCAGACTGAAACTCTGTCCCCACTAAACACCAAGCCCTGCCCCAGGTCCAGTGCCCACCCTTCCACCTTCTGTCTTTATGGATCTGACCACCCTGGGGTCCTCACAGAAGTGGGGTCATGCTTCGGGGACTGGCTTATGTCACCGAGGCTGGTGTCCTCAAGATCCATCCACATTATAGCAGGTGTCGGCTCTTCCTGCTTTTTAGGCTGAACGGTATGCTGCGGTGTGTCTCTACCCTGGTTTGTGTGTCCGCGCACTGCCAGCGAACCCTTGGGTTGCTTCCACAGTTTGGCTGTTACGAGTAACACGGCTATAGACACACGTGTACAGATACCTGCTCAAGTCCCTGCTTTTAATTATTTGCAGAATGATAAGGGCCAGAAGTGGAAATGCTGGATCATATGGTAACTTCGTTTTTAATGTTGCGAGAAGCCGCCACACTGTTTTCCACAGCGGCCGCACCAGTTTGCATTCCCACCAACAGTGCAAAGCCCCTGTTCCTCCACATCCTTGCCAACGCATCTTGTTTTCTGTGGTTTTGAGAAGGGAGCCATCCCAATGAGGGGGGCAATCTTTCATCATGCTCATTTGCATTTCCATGATGATTAGTGACATCGAGCATCTTCTCGCATGTCTGTTGGCCAACTGTATGTCTTCTTTGCAGGAAAGTCTATTCAAGTCCCTTGCCCTTCTTCTGAATAGGATTGTTTGGGTTTTTGGTGTTGAGTTGAAGGAGTTCTTTATGTATACTGTATATTAACCCCTTATCAGATATGTGATTTGCAAATATTTTCTCCCACTCTGGGTGTTGTCCTTTTACTCTGTCAACAGCATCCCTTGATGCACAGAAGGATTTTCACTTTGAAACAGTCCCGGAAATTTGGCTTTGAATTTCAAACCACAGCTAATTTCAACTACTATGGCCTGCCCCACAGTAGGTTCTGGCGCCCAAAGAAAGAGCCAGTTTTGTCTGCAGTCAGCAGGGTGGACAGACTGGCAAAGAGACAGTAGCAAATTGTCATGCCTCAGTTATGGCACCCAACACAATGTGCTCTAGAAAACACACACACACGTGCACACAAACGCAGCCTCATAGCTAAGGAAACATCTGGGTCCTTGCATAACCAAAGTGACCCTAGGACTGTTGGCCAGCAAAGGGTGTCTCTCTCAGCCCCCCTAAGAAACAGAAGTCACCATGGAGAGCTCAAAAGACCCAAGGAGGCCGCAGGAATGAGAAGAATGTGCTGGGTACCCCCCCTTCACCCCCAGGACTGCAACCCCAGAACCTCACTGAGGCCTCATGATCTGCTGGGAACGTGACCACAGTCGGGCTCATGACTCTCCCCCCAAACCCCAGGCCTATCTGTGAAAGGGAATAATGCTCCATTTGTATTCATAAAACTATTGCCGAGAAGATTAATTAAAAGGCGAGGGTATTTTTAACCATCTGTACTAATTTAGGGGAAGAATTTAGAAATATAATTGTATTATCTGTAACTGAGGAATTCACAGATCCCTCTTGGAATCAGAATATTAATGTGTCTCTCAAAGAGACTCAGCAACATGAGCAAATCACGGCTGCCATTCCTCCTAAATTAGCCCAATTAAATAAGGATAATTTTAAATGTTTGGCTTCAGGGGCAGGGGGTGGGGGAGTGGAGTCACACAAAAGCAAGACCAGGCTTTCTCCCCCAAGTCTGGGAAAGCCACATCTCTGACACAAAGCTGAAGGTCAGCCCCATGGCCACTGCCCTGGTCCCCAAGGGCTGGGATTCAAGCCCAAGGAGGTGGGAATGGTTGTTCTCCTGTAAATAATGCAGCAGAGAAATCATATCAGCCTTGGCGATGGGAGGGATGTGTTCAGAGATGCAGCCCAGGGCCAGCTGAGTGAGTCCTCAGAGCTTGGAGTTGGTGACCCTAAGTCTCTGTCCCCATGGGGCCCACGGAAAGCACCAGCCCTCAGCGTGGCTAGACTAGTCATGTATTGAAAGACACAAAGGAATAAAGCCCCAGGGCAAGTTTGAACTCGGGGGCAGTTGGGAAGGTTTTTGCTGGATGGTGGTGCCTGGGGACAGGGAAGGGTCCTTCTGCAGACGCCAGGCTGTGCCACCATGCTTGGACTCACACTGGCAGGGGAGCCAAGCTGGAGGACTCCGCTGGGCCCTGGGGAGGCCAGAACTTTCACACCAGGTCAGAGGCCCCACAGGCACTCCCGGCCACTGAAGGGCTAAGGAGACGGAGGGGATTTCACGTGTGCCAGGGCCTGGGGGCGAGGAGGGCAAGGAGGGCAAGGAGCTGACTCAGAAGGCACACGCCCCACCAAGCTCCTTCTCCTAGCAGACTTCCTGAGCATCCTCGGGATCCAGAGGCTTCACTGGATTTCCTCACACACGTCCACACACATGCTTCAGTTAGCTGCTCACCAAGGGATGCCATACCAGGGGAGGTAGCGTGATCTACAAGTACATATGCATGAGCACACGTGCCCTTGCATGCACACACACATAAATGTGCTCGAATGTGCAAACGCACTTGTGTGTCCATGAGTGCACACGCATGCACGTGTGCCCTTGCACACGCATGCACGGATGTGCACATGCACGTGTGGGTACATGAGCGCACACATGTGCACGTGTATGCACACAGGCTTTGCAACAAGGGTTCAAATCTTGGTGCTGACCCGTACTAGCAATGTGACTTTGGGGAAGCTTTGGAACCCTGCTGAGCCTCCATTGAGAGTGGGTAAAATCCCAGGCCACAGAGTTGATAGAAATGTGGATTCTAGTGGCCGATTTGTTTCAAGAAAGCACAGCTGACAGGCAGGACCCTGACTCCGCGTCCCCCACCCCACCACTCTTGTACGCCCTGAAATGGGGGAGGCGTCCTTGGAGTGTGTGAGCAGGGAATCGTCCTCCTAAAGGACCAGGGAGATGGTTGCTCGGGTGCAACAAAGCAGGCAGAATGGTTCCAGCCAGCCACGCATGCCGGCGGTGCTCTCCCGGCATCGGGCGCATGCCTGGCTCTGCCAAGGTGAACCTTCTCCAGGAGATGTCCCCAGGCCAGCGTTGCGCACAGAGAAAATGAGCACAGAGCTGCATCCAAGAGGCTCTGTGAGACACTGGGCATGGGGGAGCGAGCTGGACCCACACCTGCCCCTCCTGGTGCACCAGTGGACAACAGGGTCCAAGTGTTCCCCCACCACTGAGCAGTAAACCACCCCCACCCTCCACCCCAAAAAGCTACTTGTCCGTTACCGTGTCCCCCGCCCCATCCGACTCAGCCCAGGACTTGCAGCCGTGGCTTCCAGAGTGAATGCATGTTTTTCGTCAAACGGGACCAACATGTGTGCACTGAGCGCCTACTGAATACAAGGCCCTAGGTCATGCCGAAGTCAGGGAGAACTGAACTAAGTAAGGTTTCAGGGCCGAGCACAGCTCCTCAGCCCATCAGAGACAAAGCGAAGGAGTTCCAGGGGGCGGAGACTGAATAAACTGGGGGGAAGCTGGGCATCGAGAGTCCCTGGGCCCCCGCAGACGTGGGGTAGAGAAGGCTGGTCGAGCTGCTGTCATGCTGACCAAGCCGGGCTTCAGAACTCTTGCCCCAGAGCTTGGTGGCAGTTAGGGTAGCATGGACCCCCCTTTGACACACACCATCAAGTCCCAGGGGGACAAACTGAGGCCAAGGGGACAGGAGCTCAAGGTCATGACCCAGGCCCTCCATTCTAGGCCCCGATTAGTTCTAGGGGGGGATCCCGCCACATGCCACCCTCAGCCCCGTCTTGCTTACCAGGAAGCTGCAGCTGCACCCATGCGGTCCTCTAGCCGCGACTTCCCCGGGAGCGGCCCTGCCAAGGGCTCTGCAGGGGGCGGTGACACTCGGGGCAACCCTGACAGGGCTCTGCCCCCTCCACTGACACGCCACCCACCCCTGCATCTGTCCTTCCAGCAGTCCTCCAGAGGTCCCCAACATCCCACCACTCCTTCATCCGACAAGCACTCAAGACCACCTACCCTGGGTCAGCCTTCAGGCTCGGACCTGCAGACATGCCAAGAGCCTGCTTCCTCCTGCCTGCCGGGGAGGGAGAACCTTCAGCCTGATTCTTGAGATGCTTCCACACTACCCACCAAACTCTCCCTACGACAGCAGCCCCTCCCCAGGACCGAAGCCCTCTCCAGTGACAGCCCCTCCCCCATGACAGCAGCCCCTCCCCTCTAATACCAGCCCCTCCCCCATGACAGCAGCCCCTCCCCTCTAATGACAGTCCCTTCCTCATGACAGCAGCCCCTCCCCTCTAATACCAGCCCCTCCCCCATGACAGTTGCCTCTCCCCTCTAATACCAGCCCCTCCCTCAAAACCATGGCCCCTCCCTTCTAATACCAGCCCCTTTCTCTTGACCGCAGCCCCTCCCCTCTAACAACAGCCCCTCCCCCATGACAGCTGCTCCTCCCCCAGGACAACAGTCCCTTTCTTTTTTTTTTTTTTTTTAAGATTTTTATTTATTTATTTGACAGAGATCACAAGTAGTCAGAGAGGCAGGCAGAGAGAGAGGAGGGAGCAGGCTCCCTGCTGAGCAGAGAGCCCGATGCGGGGCTCGATCCCAGGACCCCAGTCTCATGACCAGAGCTGAAGGCAGAGGCTTAACCCACTGAGCCACCCAGGTGCCCAGACAACAGTCCCTTTCATCCCTTCCAGTAACCCTCTAGAATAAAGTGCCTCCTTCCTGAGCTGGACTGTTCCCGGTGGTCACAGTGGCTCTGTCTGGGAAACTCGATTGGGAAGAGCAGCAGGACAGGGGAGGCCAGCTGAGCAGAGCTTGGGAAGCCGTTCCAGGCAGAGCAAAGTGGGCCGAGCAAGGCGGGAGAAGGACCAGCAGAGGAGTGAGGACCCCGTGCAGGGCAGCGGGGATGGCCTGGGCCCCATCGGGCGAGGGTATGGTCAGCCCCCAATGGACGGTTGTGCAAAGGGGAGCAGAGGCCTGGGGCACAGCGGCAGGCGGGTCAGGATCTTTCCAAAGCTGGTGATCACCGCAGCACGGCTAGCACTGACATAGCCACCCCAGACAGGCGCATCTGATGAGTCGGGAGAGCTCAGATAATTGCAAAGTCCTTGAGGAGGCGGGGATGGAAAACAAAGGCAGGACCCCGGAAACAGGAATTGTCCACTGCACTGCCCCCCCCAGCCCGAGAACTGCCTGCCGGCAGAGTCACCAGGGGCCAGGCTCGGAAGGCCCTGTGGAGAGGCAGATGTGGTCTGGGGGACACATCTCCTTTCCAGCCTCCTGAATGCAGTCTATAATAAACCCGCCAGGCAACCAGCTGCTCTGCTGGGTCGAGACGGAAGCGGTGAGCTGTGGGTTGTCTGGTTTCAATCTGGGGGCAGCCAGCCGAGGGGGCAGGGGTCCAGGGCTTCTCCTAGAACCGCCTCCCTGATTTTATAACTGCCCTCCAACGTCTCTGTGAGCCTCATACCCTGTCCCTCTCTCTCTCCTTTCTCCTCAAACACCTGAGTGGCTCAAACACCAGGAGGTGCTGGCTGGGGAGAGCCAGACGGAGGGAGACCGCAAAGCCCAATGAGGAAGGAGAGAAGCACCCCCTCCCCGGGCCGAGCACCCTGTGGGAATGCACCCTGGGGGAATGCACCCCCAAAGTGTGGGAGAAAGATGCAGGAAGAACAGACAGTAGCACTCTGGTTAGAGAGTAGAAATGATGGCAGGAGCTGGGGCAGCCATATTGTGATAGCGGCCACCAGTGGAGCATAAAACGTCAGCAAGAACAGGGCTCTTGCCATTGTGGAGCTGCCACGTGAAGCCTGGTCAGACTGCGGTGGGACAGGTCCGTGCGAGGGAGACTGATTTCTCCGTTGCTCCAGCCACTGCAGCACTCCCTGTTGCAGCAGCTGGAGCCTGTGTTTTAACTCACGCTGACCCTAAAGAGAGGCTTTATCCGCTCGGGAGGGCTCAGGGCTAGAAATCTATCTGCAGAGGCAGAAACTCCAGCAGCTCTAGGTCTGAAATCCTTGTTTTTAATCTAGTGTCCTTGGGCCGTGACCATGGCAAATTTCTGTATCAGGAGGCAGAACAGCGTGTACCACCTACACCTGCTGGAAGTCTCTAGAATGGATTAGGTAAAGTAATGCTGACGGCTCGAAAAAAACAAACCCAAAAGCATATAATGGCCCAACACAATAGCAATTTAGTCTGTGCTCAGATAAAGTCCGAACGAGTGTTCCTGATGACCAGGCAGCTCTCCTCCACACGACTCCAAGCTTTCCACCTCACCGGGCAGCAGAGTCCCCTCCCCACCTCATCCAGTCCCTCATTGGGGAGGGAGAGAAGTGTGTGCAGGTGTGCACTGGGGTGCTTCCTTCCCCACATTCGTTTGTCCATACCTCTGTCACTTACCCTGCCTAGTTCTAAGGAGGTTGGCAAGGGCGATCGATCCCTGCCTGGAATACCAACCCCCAGTACAGCAGCACAGCTCCGAAGGAGCGGACCGATCTTTGATGGACAGCCAGCTGTCTCTGCCATGACTCCCAAGAGTCCCGTGATGGTTCCAGCCACTTACACTAAGAATACATGAAAATAAGGGTCCTTTCCCCTGCATGGACATGGCTACCATCCATACTCCGTTCTCGGCACCAAGGGGACAAATGTGTGGATGGGAGTAAAGCAGACGCAGTGCCATCGGGACTGGGAGGTAAGAGTCTGTTCCTTCTGTGGCAGACTCACATTCCAAATCTCTTGTTGTTCCTGGGCTGGAGGGAATGCCTTTTCTTCACCGAGTGCCCCAAATTCTCATGCGAGGAGAGAGAAACCAGATGAGTGGCCAGAGGATGGCCTGCTCAAGGAAGAAGGGTTCTCTGGTTCGTATCATTTCTTGGTGGACAACCTGCCTCTGTCTGGTCCGGAAAAGATTGAGCCTAAGTCAGGAACGTAACCCAGACATCAGTGGGGTCCCCTGCGGTCCTGTTTCTGTGATGTCTTGCATTCAAGGACCTGCACTGTGTAGCATTTGATGGTCTGATTTGTCTTCCTCGGCTAGACCTCCTGGAAGCTTCTTCCCTCCCTTCCCTAATTCTCTTGCTTCCATATGCATCCCAGAGCCTCTCACGGGGAAAGACCAGGAGCTACTCCCCAGGCGCTCTCCGGGACACCGAGCTGGTTGGGCTCTTGCCTAACCCCTGCTTTTCATCTCATCTCTGTGATGTTGGGGAAATCCACTCAGCCTTCTCTCTGCTCCAACCTTCCTCTGGCCCAGCTTCACCCCAAATCCAGAGGGCGATGAGGGACACCCGGCAGTCTGTCTGGGAGGGCACTGATCTTTCTGTGGGCGAGGGGAGGAGAAGGCCGGGACCCCCGCAGGCTGACAGATCTTGTCCCAGGGCCTGAACCGCACGAGACAGTGCACACCGTGCCTGTGTGAGGGCTATGGGCAGAATGAAAGCCAAAGCCACACGGTCACCCAGAGCTGGGGACCCCAGGCTACCACGGGCCACACAGAGTGCTCGGCAACCCCACTGGAGGTCACTTGTCGGAAAAGGGGAGGCGGCTCAGACCGCCTGCCTGACTTCACCCCGCGGGCTGGAGAGCCGCCCGGCCAGGCTCAAACCCAGATTCCTTCGCCGCCAAGGCCCCGGGTTTATCCTCCTGCTAAGAGGAGACAGGACACAGCGGTCACCGCGGCCGCTGCGGAAGGACCCCTCCCGAGGGCTAGTTCGCTGTGGCGCGCATCCCCTCCAGCGTCCCGGCGCGGGGTCCCCTGACCCAACGCGGGTCCCACGTCTCCCCACGTGGCGCGGGTCCCTCCTCCCTGCGGAGAGATGCCGTCTGGGGAGGACGAGCGGGCGTGCGAGGGGCGGCGCTGCCAGCACCGTGACCGCGGCTGAGCGGGTCTCCAGACTGTCTGGGGCTCGGTCGTACCCTGGACACGGCCCGTCGGCGCTGGCTTTTCCTCGGCGGTAGGAGTCGAGGGGGGCTCCTTAGCCACGATGCGGGTGGCCGTTCTCACCCCAAGTGGGAGACGAACACCTGTGGCCGAAATTCACGCGAACCTGAAAGCGCAGGTGGGAGGAGGGGCGGGGAGCGGAGGGAGACGCGGCTGGGCCTGCGGATGGGGGCGGCGGGAAACCCCGGACTCCGGCCGTCAGAACTGCCGGTCAAGGGGCCACGGGGGGCCACCAGGGCGAGGTTTTAAGAGGGAAAGTCCCTTTTGCCTTTGGACCTGACCACCTTTAAGACATCCCCCAGAAAACAGGGGCCCCTGAAGCGGAGCCCGTGGGCCTCCACCCCCACACAGACAGCAAAGTTGTGCCCACTGGTCTGGGCTTCCACTGGCCGAGCTCGACTTTGCCTACGAAATCCAGCCACGCCTCCAGTTCTAAATCCTTTCTCCTCGGGGTTCAGTTTCCCAGATCCTACCCTCCCAGCAAGGGGACTATTAACAACCCCACCACTGGCCCAGGTCTCCTCCCCAGGTCCGGGATGAGCCCCCATCCCCCACCACGACAGGCCTATTCTTGCCTTGGACTCTGTGTCTGCCCCCGGCCACCGTGGCTGGGAGGCTTCCTGGCAGCCTCAGGAGAATGACCTCCACATATGAAAGGGACCCCTGCCCGTGGGCCTGGCCCCCTCTCCACCTGTCCTGGGGATTCACCGGTCAGCCCTGGGGGCTCTGGGGAATCCCGTGTGTGGCCTTGCTCCCACCTGCTGCATACGGACCACCAACTTCACCTTCCCCTGGGCTGGCACTGAACCACTGGTCCCAACTGTCCATCCATCTGTCTGTCTCTGTCACTGTCGCTCATGTCCCCACGATGCAGTGTGATGTAACAGAAACAGCAGGGTCCGTTTGTAATGTAGACTGAATTACTTCTGGACAGGACAGAGGCAGGACGTAAATTTCACAGCCATCCGAAGGGAGCGGGGTTGGAGCGGGGGGCTGGGATGAGGAGCAGGCTGAGCGCAGGGAGGGTCCGGACAGAGGGGGTGAGTGGCTCACGGGTCTGCAGGTCTCCCTGGAGGTGGGCTAAGGACCGAGGTGTGTCCCCCAGATTCCTGGCTGAAGCCCCAGCCCCCAGTGGGGTGATACTGGAGTGGGGCCCTTAGAGGGTCGTTACTATTAGATGAGATCATGGGAGGCAGGCCCCGTGATGGGATCAGCGCCCTTGTGAGAAGGGGAGAGACACCAGGGCTCGCTCTCTCCCCACGTGGGGACCCAGTGAGAAGGCAGCTGTCTGCGAGCCAAGAAGAGGGTTCTCACTGCAGCCCAACTGTGCGGACACCCTGACCTCGGCTGTCCCACCCTCCAGAACCGTGAGAGCTAAGTGTCCGGGTTCAAGCCTCCAGCCTGCAGAATTTTGCAACTGAGCTGGGACAAGAGCATCTCTGTCCCACTCGTGTCCGCCAAACAGCACACACGGGGTCGCGGAGGGTCTTCTCCTCTTCCCTTGTTTGGGAGAGACTGTGAAGGTTTGGTATGAGTTTCGTAAGTGTTAGGCAGAATTCGGCAGTGAGGCCACTGGGCCGAGGCCTGTGTGTGTGTTCAAGGCAGAACAGACAGGGGGTCAGTGTCACTGGGGGACGGAGAGCGGCAGGTGCGTGCAGGGCCCAGCGGCCACAGGAAGGAGGGCAGGTGTGGCGCGGGGAGAGGCGGCCACATCTGTCTGTGCGGTACAGGAGCCCCCCGGCTTCCAGCGTGGCTGGGAAGGTTCTGGCAGGACAGGAATGGAGACCAGGAGGCCGAGTGGGTATTAGTGGGGGGAGGGGGTGGTATTAGTTGGTGGGGGGTGTCTCATCACATGGCACACATGAGCTCGTCAGGGTGGGCCCTGGAATTTGGGCCCCCTCTCTGGAGACCAGGGCCAGTGCCCAGAATCAGCCCAAGGTCACCTTGGGGACAGGCCATGTCTTGGGCCCTCCTGCCCACCTGGCTTCCCACGGTGGGGTCCTGGGCTCTAGGAGGACTCCGGAGCCCACGTCCCATGCTCTCTGGAACGGTTTGCTCATCACAAGCCATGAGGCCCCTTGAAGTCGTCAGAGTGGCTGCACAGGGAGTGAAGAAAAAGGGGAAAAAAAAAAACAACAATTTACAATTGCAAATTGGAACTCGTCTCTCCAAGCACGCATGGTAATCTAGCTCACGAGACAGATGGCAAAGAAGCGTTCCAGGAACATGTTATAACACATCACTGAACAGCCAAGAGCAGACGGGTTCCAGAAGGGCCGGCTGCCTGTCATTCCACCTTGAGGGGCTGGGACAGGTGGCGGGAGCTGGCCCCATCCACCGCACTCTTCTCTTCTGACCATCCCTCAGCCCTTGACTCTCCCTGCAGGGCCGTCAGAGCCACAGCCTCAGGAGTCCAAGACCCCCGAGTCACAGATGCGGGAATCACTGCCCTGCGCAGCTGTTTACGGGGGCAGGGGGGCCAGACGCTCCCAGACGGCTCCACTTCAAATTCAGGATGCGGACAGCGAGTCCGGGAGGCGAGCCTGAGTGCAGCTCAGGTGGGGGCGCTGTGGGAGGAGGGGCAGACGGAGGGAGACCGCAAAGCCCAATGAGGAAGGAGAGAAGCACCCCCTCCCCGGGTCACTCTGTTTTATGCAAATGAGAACGGGTGTACCAAAACCTGGAGCATCTGCCAGCCAAGACACACATCCTCTGTTCGCCAGCCCCGCAGGCACGGCCCTCCTGATGCCCAGACGCTGCTCTTTTGGGGAGAAACAAAGGGCTACCCTTGTGGATGGGTGTTACGAAGTGTGTTCGTTCACAGGGTGACTGAGGGGCTGTCACTGCTGTCACTGAGAGCAGCAGCAATGGCAAAGCAAATCTAGCCCACACCTGCGGAGGGAGGCCACGTGTGGGTGACCCGGCCTCGGGGTGGCAGCTGGGGGGTGGTTGGGTGCATTGATAGCTGGACACCGGGCTCTGGCCTGACTTGGGGGCTGGCGGGGATGCTGGATAAGGAGGATGGCAAGATGGCCAGGTGGGACCCCAGAGCCGGGACGGGGACCAGTGGACAGGAGATCTACTCGGGTAGGACTGGAGTGGAAGTACAGCGGCGGGACAGAGGGGACAAGCTGGGACAGCTGGAGTTTCCACCAGACCGAAGGACTCTGAAATCTTCCATGGCTGAGTCTTCAAAGCAAGCTAGAAATTGAATGACACGGAAACAGAAAGCGCGTACAAGCAGAAAAACAAAACCACACGCGCACCCGCGACTGGATGGAGAGGGGCAGGGGAGGCGGCGGAGGGAAGGAGGGCAAGAGGGGGCGACCGGCCCCGCGCCAGGACCTGCCTTTTCTGGTGACTGCTTTGCTCCCAGCCGCCAGGGGAGTGTTTGGAAGCACAAAGGATCCGGAAGGTTCTCAGGACCCAGCGCTGCTCTGTGAGATGTTAACTGTTTTCAACATAAATCCAATACATTTCACAAACAATTTCCTTAACGCACCGCCTGCTCCTCCCTGAGAGAACAGAAGTGATTAATAACGTTACCAATGAAAATGGAAAACCCCCAAAGATCATTTGCAGCCTTGCCAAGCCGCACTTGGATTTGAATCAGGCCAGCAGACTTCACTCCACGGAGAAGGTCTTGGAGGGACACAAGCCCCCCAGCCGCCTGGCCCTGCAGAGACAGCCCGTGGTGCAGGACTTCTCTTGAAGGAGACCCTTCTGCCCCCAAGCTCAGGACACACCTGGCCTTGCCCCACGGACCTGGAGAACGGGCACCCCCCAGGCAGTTTTGCTGGTCCCAGAAGAGCCCCAGGAGACCACTGGGTTCCGGGGATATGGCCTGTGGTGGCCACACAGGGCTGGCGTCTGGCAGGCTTCTCTGGGGCGTCGTCCCAGCAAGTGGGGCTCCCCTGCTCCCTCCTTCATTTTACATTTGTGAATTGTGAAGTTAACTCAGCAAATACTGACAGAGAGCTCTTACGAGCCCTCGGAAGGGGAAAATGAAGGCCCTTGGCAGAGTTCCTGTCTCGGCCTCTGTCCTTCTGACTCAGGCTTCACAGGAGGCTGTGGGGCCATTTGCGAAGTGTGCTCCTGCTTCCTCCAGCCCGGAGACACCAGCAGGCTGGACACAGAGGCCACTGGTTCAAATCTCGCCCCGCTGCCTTTGAACCTTGCGAGTCACTCCATCTGTGTGCTGGTGTGCTGGGATAAAACACCACAGGCTGGGTGGTTTAAAACAGCAGAAATCCCTTCACTCACCGTCCAGACACTGGTGATCCAAGGCCCAGGTGTTGGCAGCCTGGTTCCTCCAGGGGTCCCTTTCCCCAGCTCGGGGAGGGATGCTCTCTCCCTGTCCACGCAGTGTTCTCCCTGGCCACATGCCCTGTGTCCCAATTTACCTCTGAGGGCCCAGGCCCTACTGCATCACGGTCCCTCTTGATGGTCCCTCTATAAAGACCTATCTCCAAATAGGGTCGTGTTCGCAGGTGCTGGGGCTTAGTGCACCGACCCGTGGATTTAGGGGCACACGGCAACCGTCTCGGAGCCTGGCTGTCCTTGCTGCCGCTCCAACCCCCTCCCAGAGTCTGGCAGGTCCCTGCTGACAGGCGTGAGCAGTTTTCTGGCCTAGGACAGGAAACCACAGCTGTCGGGCGGGTGGGGAGAGGACGTTAGCGGGTGCTCGACCAGCAGAGAAAATGCTGTAAGAAAAGCCAAGTTCCCTTGAAGAGGGGGAGCGTAAGGTCGGAAACCTGGTATCAGACCAACCCATGTCTCCCCACTAATTACACGGCCTGCCTGGCCGACGGCGTGAGACTCTAACCACACCAGCTCCTCGGAGGTAACAAAACAAGACCAAAAAAAAAAAATTTTTTTTTGAAATAAAAAAAGGCAGCCCCTCGGTGGGAGGGTTTTTGGCATTTCATCTGAATTCCATGATGAATAATTTATATAAAGGCTTTATTGGAGCCCAGCGTTGCACAGAAAATGCTCCACGAGAACGTGCGCAAACATTTCAACATCAATTTCTCTCTGGTGGATTCCGCTGACAGCCCAAACCAGATCTGAGTTGCTACATTGCTTATTTACGAAAAATATCATAATCTTACTTTTATTTGCATTTTTCCAGGCATTTGCGGGGTGCTGAATTTGCGAGGCACGGGCCACGAACGCAGCTGCTCCTGTTGGATCCAGCAGGGAAGAGGGGTCCCGAATTCGGGAGCGGGACGTGAGGGGGGGCTTTCTGCCTGCACACAGCAAGGAGAACAGAGACGAGGAGGGAAAGAACCACCTGGTTTCTGGGGCGTGAAAGCGACTTGCCTGCCCTTCTAATACCAGCCCCTTTCTCTTGACCGCAGCCCCTCCCCTCTAACAACAGCCCCTCCCCCATGACAGCTGCTCCTCCCCCAGGACAACAGTCCCTTTCTTTTTTTTTTTTTTTTTAAGATTTTTATTTATTTATTTGACAGAGATCACAAGTAGTCAGAGAGGCAGGCAGAGAGAGAGGAGGGAGCAGGCTCCCTGCTGAGCAGAGAGCCCGATGCGGGGCTCGATCCCAGGACCCCAGTCTCATGACCAGAGCTGAAGGCAGAGGCTTAACCCACTGAGCCACCCAGGTGCCCAGACAACAGTCCCTTTCATCCCTTCCAGTAACCCTCTAGAATAAAGTGCCTCCTTCCTGAGCTGGACTGTTCCCGGTGGTCACAGTGGCTCTGTCTGGGAAACTCGATTGGGAAGAGCAGCAGGACAGGGGAGGCCAGCTGAGCAGAGCTTGGGAAGCCGTTCCAGGCAGAGCAAAGTGGGCCGAGCAAGGCGGGAGAAGGACCAGCAGAGGAGTGAGGACCCCGTGCAGGGCAGCGGGGATGGCCTGGGCCCCATCGGGCGAGGGTATGGTCAGCCCCCAATGGACGGTTGTGCAAAGGGGAGCAGAGGCCTGGGGCACAGCGGCAGGCGGGTCAGGATCTTTCCAAAGCTGGTGATCACCGCAGCACGGCTAGCACTGACATAGCCACCCCAGACAGGCGCATCTGATGAGTCGGGAGAGCTCAGATAATTGCAAAGTCCTTGAGGAGGCGGGGATGGAAAACAAAGGCAGGACCCCGGAAACAGGAATTGTCCACTGCACTGCCCCCCCCAGCCCGAGAACTGCCTGCCGGCAGAGTCACCAGGGGCCAGGCTCGGAAGGCCCTGTGGAGAGGCAGATGTGGTCTGGGGGACACATCTCCTTTCCAGCCTCCTGAATGCAGTCTATAATAAACCCGCCAGGCAACCAGCTGCTCTGCTGGGTCGAGACGGAAGCGGTGAGCTGTGGGTTGTCTGGTTTCAATCTGGGGGCAGCCAGCCGAGGGGGCAGGGGTCCAGGGCTTCTCCTAGAACCGCCTCCCTGATTTTATAACTGCCCTCCAACGTCTCTGTGAGCCTCATACCCTGTCCCTCTCTCTCTCCTTTCTCCTCAAACACCTGAGTGGCTCAAACACCAGGAGGTGCTGGCTGGGGAGAGCCAGACGGAGGGAGACCGCAAAGCCCAATGAGGAAGGAGAGAAGCACCCCCTCCCCGGGCCGAGCACCCTGTGGGAATGCACCCTGGGGGAATGCACCCCCAAAGTGTGGGAGAAAGATGCAGGAAGAACAGACAGTAGCACTCTGGTTAGAGAGTAGAAATGATGGCAGGAGCTGGGGCAGCCATATTGTGATAGCGGCCACCAGTGGAGCATAAAACGTCAGCAAGAACAGGGCTCTTGCCATTGTGGAGCTGCCACGTGAAGCCTGGTCAGACTGCGGTGGGACAGGTCCGTGCGAGGGAGACTGATTTCTCCGTTGCTCCAGCCACTGCAGCACTCCCTGTTGCAGCAGCTGGAGCCTGTGTTTTAACTCACGCTGACCCTAAAGAGAGGCTTTATCCGCTCGGGAGGGCTCAGGGCTAGAAATCTATCTGCAGAGGCAGAAACTCCAGCAGCTCTAGGTCTGAAATCCTTGTTTTTAATCTAGTGTCCTTGGGCCGTGACCATGGCAAATTTCTGTATCAGGAGGCAGAACAGCGTGTACCACCTACACCTGCTGGAAGTCTCTAGAATGGATTAGGTAAAGTAATGCTGACGGCTCGAAAAAAACAAACCCAAAAGCATATAATGGCCCAACACAATAGCAATTTAGTCTGTGCTCAGATAAAGTCCGAACGAGTGTTCCTGATGACCAGGCAGCTCTCCTCCACACGACTCCAAGCTTTCCACCTCACCGGGCAGCAGAGTCCCCTCCCCACCTCATCCAGTCCCTCATTGGGGAGGGAGAGAAGTGTGTGCAGGTGTGCACTGGGGTGCTTCCTTCCCCACATTCGTTTGTCCATACCTCTGTCACTTACCCTGCCTAGTTCTAAGGAGGTTGGCAAGGGCGATCGATCCCTGCCTGGAATACCAACCCCCAGTACAGCAGCACAGCTCCGAAGGAGCGGACCGATCTTTGATGGACAGCCAGCTGTCTCTGCCATGACTCCCAAGAGTCCCGTGATGGTTCCAGCCACTTACACTAAGAATACATGAAAATAAGGGTCCTTTCCCCTGCATGGACATGGCTACCATCCATACTCCATTCTCGGCACCAAGGGGACAAATGTGTGGATGGGAGTAAAGCAGACGCAGTGCCATCGGGACTGGGAGGTAAGAGTCTGTTCCTTCTGTGGCAGACTCACATTCCAAATCTCTTGTTGTTCCTGGGCTGGAGGGAATGCCTTTTCTTCACCGAGTGCCCCAAATTCTCATGCGAGGAGAGAGAAACCAGATGAGTGGCCAGAGGATGGCCTGCTCAAGGAAGAAGGGTTCTCTGGTTCGTATCATTTCTTGGTGGACAACCTGCCTCTGTCTGGTCCGGAAAAGATTGAGCCTAAGTCAGGAACGTAACCCAGACATCAGTGGGGTCCCCTGCGGTCCTGTTTCTGTGATGTCTTGCATTCAAGGACCTGCACTGTGTAGCATTTGATGGTCTGATTTGTCTTCCTCGGCTAGACCTCCTGGAAGCTTCTTCCCTCCCTTCCCTAATTCTCTTGCTTCCATATGCATCCCAGAGCCTCTCACGGGGAAAGACCAGGAGCTACTCCCCAGGCGCTCTCCGGGACACCGAGCTGGTTGGGCTCTTGCCTAACCCCTGCTTTTCATCTCATCTCTGTGATGTTGGGGAAATCCACTCAGCCTTCTCTCTGCTCCAACCTTCCTCTGGCCCAGCTTCACCCCAAATCCAGAGGGCGATGAGGGACACCCGGCAGTCTGTCTGGGAGGGCACTGATCTTTCTGTGGGCGAGGGGAGGAGAAGGCCGGGACCCCCGCAGGCTGACAGATCTTGTCCCAGGGCCTGAACCGCACGAGACAGTGCACACCGTGCCTGTGTGAGGGCTATGGGCAGAATGAAAGCCAAAGCCACACGGTCACCCAGAGCTGGGGACCCCAGGCTACCACGGGCCACACAGAGTGCTCGGCAACCCCACTGGAGGTCACTTGTCGGAAAAGGGGAGGCGGCTCAGACCGCCTGCCTGACTTCACCCCGCGGGCTGGAGAGCCGCCCGGCCAGGCTCAAACCCAGATTCCTTCGCCGCCAAGGCCCCGGGTTTATCCTCCTGCTAAGAGGAGACAGGACACAGCGGTCACCGCGGCCGCTGCGGAAGGACCCCTCCCGAGGGCTAGTTCGCTGTGGCGCGCATCCCCTCCAGCGTCCCGGCGCGGGGTCCCCTGACCCAACGCGGGTCCCACGTCTCCCCACGTGGCGCGGGTCCCTCCTCCCTGCGGAGAGATGCCGTCTGGGGAGGACGAGCGGGCGTGCGAGGGGCGGCGCTGCCAGCACCGTGACCGCGGCTGAGCGGGTCTCCAGACTGTCTGGGGCTCGGTCGTACCCTGGACACGGCCCGTCGGCGCTGGCTTTTCCTCGGCGGTAGGAGTCGAGGGGGGCTCCTTAGCCACGATGCGGGTGGCCGTTCTCACCCCAAGTGGGAGACGAACACCTGTGGCCGAAATTCACGCGAACCTGAAAGCGCAGGTGGGAGGAGGGGCGGGGAGCGGAGGGAGACGCGGCTGGGCCTGCGGATGGGGGCGGCGGGAAACCCCGGACTCCGGCCGTCAGAACTGCCGGTCAAGGGGCCACGGGGGGCCACCAGGGCGAGGTTTTAAGAGGGAAAGTCCCTTTTGCCTTTGGACCTGACCACCTTTAAGACATCCCCCAGAAAACAGGGGCCCCTGAAGCGGAGCCCGTGGGCCTCCACCCCCACACAGACAGCAAAGTTGTGCCCACTGGTCTGGGCTTCCACTGGCCGAGCTCGACTTTGCCTACGAAATCCAGCCACGCCTCCAGTTCTAAATCCTTTCTCCTCGGGGTTCAGTTTCCCAGATCCTACCCTCCCAGCAAGGGGACTATTAACAACCCCACCACTGGCCCAGGTCTCCTCCCCAGGTCCGGGATGAGCCCCCATCCCCCACCACGACAGGCCTATTCTTGCCTTGGACTCTGTGTCTGCCCCCGGCCACCGTGGCTGGGAGGCTTCCTGGCAGCCTCAGGAGAATGACCTCCACATATGAAAGGGACCCCTGCCCGTGGGCCTGGCCCCCTCTCCACCTGTCCTGGGGATTCACCGGTCAGCCCTGGGGGCTCTGGGGAATCCCGTGTGTGGCCTTGCTCCCACCTGCTGCATACGGACCACCAACTTCACCTTCCCCTGGGCTGGCACTGAACCACTGGTCCCAACTGTCCATCCATCTGTCTGTCTCTGTCACTGTCGCTCATGTCCCCACGATGCAGTGTGATGTAACAGAAACAGCAGGGTCCGTTTGTAATGTAGACTGAATTACTTCTGGACAGGACAGAGGCAGGACGTAAATTTCACAGCCATCCGAAGGGAGCGGGGTTGGAGCGGGGGGCTGGGATGAGGAGCAGGCTGAGCGCAGGGAGGGTCCGGACAGAGGGGGTGAGTGGCTCACGGGTCTGCAGGTCTCCCTGGAGGTGGGCTAAGGACCGAGGTGTGTCCCCCAGATTCCTGGCTGAAGCCCCAGCCCCCAGTGGGGTGATACTGGAGTGGGGCCCTTAGAGGGTCGTTACTATTAGATGAGATCATGGGAGGCAGGCCCCGTGATGGGATCAGCGCCCTTGTGAGAAGGGGAGAGACACCAGGGCTCGCTCTCTCCCCACGTGGGGACCCAGTGAGAAGGCAGCTGTCTGCGAGCCAAGAAGAGGGTTCTCACTGCAGCCCAACTGTGCGGACACCCTGACCTCGGCTGTCCCACCCTCCAGAACCGTGAGAGCTAAGTGTCCGGGTTCAAGCCTCCAGCCTGCAGAATTTTGCAACTGAGCTGGGACAAGAGCATCTCTGTCCCACTCGTGTCCGCCAAACAGCACACACGGGGTCGCGGAGGGTCTTCTCCTCTTCCCTTGTTTGGGAGAGACTGTGAAGGTTTGGTATGAGTTTCGTAAGTGTTAGGCAGAATTCGGCAGTGAGGCCACTGGGCCGAGGCCTGTGTGTGTGTTCAAGGCAGAACAGACAGGGGGTCAGTGTCACTGGGGGACGGAGAGCGGCAGGTGCGTGCAGGGCCCAGCGGCCACAGGAAGGAGGGCAGGTGTGGCGCGGGGAGAGGCGGCCACATCTGTCTGTGCGGTACAGGAGCCCCCCGGCTTCCAGCGTGGCTGGGAAGGTTCTGGCAGGACAGGAATGGAGACCAGGAGGCCGAGTGGGTATTAGTGGGGGGAGGGGGTGGTATTAGTTGGTGGGGGGTGTCTCATCACATGGCACACATGAGCTCGTCAGGGTGGGCCCTGGAATTTGGGCCCCCTCTCTGGAGACCAGGGCCAGTGCCCAGAATCAGCCCAAGGTCACCTTGGGGACAGGCCATGTCTTGGGCCCTCCTGCCCACCTGGCTTCCCACGGTGGGGTCCTGGGCTCTAGGAGGACTCCGGAGCCCACGTCCCATGCTCTCTGGAACGGTTTGCTCATCACAAGCCATGAGGCCCCTTGAAGTCGTCAGAGTGGCTGCACAGGGAGTGAAGAAAAAGGGGAAAAAAAAAAACAACAATTTACAATTGCAAATTGGAACTCGTCTCTCCAAGCACGCATGGTAATCTAGCTCACGAGACAGATGGCAAAGAAGCGTTCCAGGAACATGTTATAACACATCACTGAACAGCCAAGAGCAGACGGGTTCCAGAAGGGCCGGCTGCCTGTCATTCCACCTTGAGGGGCTGGGACAGGTGGCGGGAGCTGGCCCCATCCACCGCACTCTTCTCTTCTGACCATCCCTCAGCCCTTGACTCTCCCTGCAGGGCCGTCAGAGCCACAGCCTCAGGAGTCCAAGACCCCCGAGTCACAGATGCGGGAATCACTGCCCTGCGCAGCTGTTTACGGGGGCAGGGGGGCCAGACGCTCCCAGACGGCTCCACTTCAAATTCAGGATGCGGACAGCGAGTCCGGGAGGCGAGCCTGAGTGCAGCTCAGGTGGGGGCGCTGTGGGAGGAGGGGCAGACGGAGGGAGACCGCAAAGCCCAATGAGGAAGGAGAGAAGCACCCCCTCCCCGGGTCACTCTGTTTTATGCAAATGAGAACGGGTGTACCAAAACCTGGAGCATCTGCCAGCCAAGACACACATCCTCTGTTCGCCAGCCCCGCAGGCACGGCCCTCCTGATGCCCAGACGCTGCTCTTTTGGGGAGAAACAAAGGGCTACCCTTGTGGATGGGTGTTACGAAGTGTGTTCGTTCACAGGGTGACTGAGGGGCTGTCACTGCTGTCACTGAGAGCAGCAGCAATGGCAAAGCAAATCTAGCCCACACCTGCGGAGGGAGGCCACGTGTGGGTGACCCGGCCTCGGGGTGGCACCTGGGGGGTGGTTGGGTGCATTGATAGCTGGACACCGGGCTCTGGCCTGACTTGGGGGCTGGCGGGGATGCTGGATAAGAAGGATGGCAAGATGGCCAGGTGGGACCCCAGAGCCGGGACGGGGACCAGTGGACAGGAGATCTACTCGGGTAGGACTGGAGTGGAAGTACAGCGGCGGGACAGAGGGGACAAGCTGGGACAGCTGGAGTTTCCACCAGACCGAAGGACTCTGAAATCTTCCATGGCTGAGTCTTCAAAGCAAGCTAGAAATTGAATGACACGGAAACAGAAAGCGCGTACAAGCAGAAAAACAAAACCACACGCGCACCCGCGACTGGATGGAGAGGGGCAGGGGAGGCGGCGGAGGGAAGGAGGGCAAGAGGGGGCGACCGGCCCCGCGCCAGGACCTGCCTTTTCTGGTGACTGCTTTGCTCCCAGCCGCCAGGGGAGTGTTTGGAAGCACAAAGGATCCGGAAGGTTCTCAGGACCCAGCGCTGCTCTGTGAGATGTTAACTGTTTTCAACATAAATCCAATACATTTCACAAACAATTTCCTTAACGCACCGCCTGCTCCTCCCTGAGAGAACAGAAGTGATTAATAACGTTACCAATGAAAATGGAAAACCCCCAAAGATCATTTGCAGCCTTGCCAAGCCGCACTTGGATTTGAATCAGGCCAGCAGACTTCACTCCACGGAGAAGGTCTTGGAGGGACACAAGCCCCCCAGCCGCCTGGCCCTGCAGAGACAGCCCGTGGTGCAGGACTTCTCTTGAAGGAGACCCTTCTGCCCCCAAGCTCAGGACACACCTGGCCTTGCCCCACGGACCTGGAGAACGGGCACCCCCCAGGCAGTTTTGCTGGTCCCAGAAGAGCCCCAGGAGACCACTGGGTTCCGGGGATATGGCCTGTGGTGGCCACACAGGGCTGGCGTCTGGCAGGCTTCTCTGGGGCGTCGTCCCAGCAAGTGGGGCTCCCCTGCTCCCTCCTTCATTTTACATTTGTGAATTGTGAAGTTAACTCAGCAAATACTGACAGAGAGCTCTTACGAGCCCTCGGAAGGGGAAAATGAAGGCCCTTGGCAGAGTTCCTGTCTCGGCCTCTGTCCTTCTGACTCAGGCTTCACAGGAGGCTGTGGGGCCATTTGCGAAGTGTGCTCCTGCTTCCTCCAGCCCGGAGACACCAGCAGGCTGGACACAGAGGCCACTGGTTCAAATCTCGCCCCGCTGCCTTTGAACCTTGCGAGTCACTCCATCTGTGTGCTGGTGTGCTGGGATAAAACACCACAGGCTGGGTGGTTTAAAACAGCAGAAATCCCTTCACTCACCGTCCAGACACTGGTGATCCAAGGCCCAGGTGTTGGCAGCCTGGTTCCTCCAGGGGTCCCTTTCCCCAGCTCGGGGAGGGATGCTCTCTCCCTGTCCACGCAGTGTTCTCCCTGGCCACATGCCCTGTGTCCCAATTTACCTCTGAGGGCCCAGGCCCTACTGCATCACGGTCCCTCTTGATGGTCCCTCTATAAAGACCTATCTCCAAATAGGGTCGTGTTCGCAGGTGCTGGGGCTTAGTGCACCGACCCGTGGATTTAGGGGCACACGGCAACCGTCTCGGAGCCTGGCTGTCCTTGCTGCCGCTCCAACCCCCTCCCAGAGTCTGGCAGGTCCCTGCTGACAGGCGTGAGCAGTTTTCTGGCCTAGGACAGGAAACCACAGCTGTCGGGCGGGTGGGGAGAGGACGTTAGCGGGTGCTCGACCAGCAGAGAAAATGCTGTAAGAAAAGCCAAGTTCCCTTGAAGAGGGGGAGCGTAAGGTCGGAAACCTGGTATCAGACCAACCCATGTCTCCCCACTAATTACACGGCCTGCCTGGCCGACGGCGTGAGACTCTAACCACACCAGCTCCTCGGAGGTAACAAAACAAGACCAAAAAAAAAAAATTTTTTTTTGAAATAAAAAAAGGCAGCCCCTCGGTGGGAGGGTTTTTGGCATTTCATCTGAATTCCATGATGAATAATTTATATAAAGGCTTTATTGGAGCCCAGCGTTGCACAGAAAATGCTCCACGAGAACGTGCGCAAACATTTCAACATCAATTTCTCTCTGGTGGATTCCGCTGACAGCCCAAACCAGATCTGAGTTGCTACATTGCTTATTTACGAAAAATATCATAATCTTACTTTTATTTGCATTTTTCCAGGCATTTGCGGGGTGCTGAATTTGCGAGGCACGGGCCACGAACGCAGCTGCTCCTGTTGGATCCAGCAGGGAAGAGGGGTCCCGAATTCGGGAGCGGGACGTGAGGGGGGGCTTTCTGCCTGCACACAGCAAGGAGAACAGAGACGAGGAGGGAAAGAACCACCTGGTTTCTGGGGCGTGAAAGCGACTTGCCTGTCGCCACGTGTCCTAGGCCGTTCCTAGGCGGGGTGGGGTGCAGGCATGAGGCTTGAGCACGCCAGTTAGTCAGTTTGGGAAGACAGCATCCAGGTGCAGGCTTGGCCAGGAGGCCTCCGAGAAGGTTCAGACCCTCCCCCTCACCAGGTTACGAGGCTGTCGGAGTTTTCACTGCCCCCAAGGAAGTCAGCGGGTCTTAACGAGGCAATGCGGGCAGTGTGGCCGGCCCAGCCGGGTGTCTATCACGTCAGCCGACATGTCTGTCGGGTGAACGGGTACACAGACGTGCGTAGCCCAGCACCTGCCATGAGCAGACCACCACTGAGAACTGTCCCTGTCTCCGTGGGCAGGAAGGGGTGGTTTTGACCCCATTGCAGCAAGTAGGGATGCCCCCCAAAGTTCATGGAGCCTCAGCTTTAATGCATTCTTAATATTTTGTTTTTCTCATTCGTGGATTCTTTATTGTTCTATACAATGTCCTCCTGAGGGTCTCTCGGTCGCCTGGCTCTGTGCAAGTCCAGAGAAATTGGACTGGGGGTGTGGGGAGGGGATGGGGGCCGAGGGGCCTCCAGACACGGGGTCTGCCCTTCCCACCCCAACCGGGGGCAGGGGGTGATCCTGGTTTCCGCACAGCCAGAACCACCAGCATTTCAAGAACTCTCGGGTGTGGCTGAGGGTCCCTAAGCAGCCCGTGCTTTCTGCCCACTGAGGAGTGACAGCCCTGGGTGGGAGGGAAGGGCAAAGATGGGGGGCTGTGGGAGGTCACTGGGGTCCTAGAAGCCACAGAAACACCCCATCTTGAAAAGACCTTGGTCCTCAGGCATGGTAACCTGGGCTGGGGACATGGAGCAGCCGCCAGCTGCGTTGCTGACCAGCTGGGCAACTTTGAGCAAGTTTCTTTGTTTCTCCATCTCTTCATTCCCTCATCTCAAGGATGGAATGATTGCAATCCCTTCCTAAATGGACATTGGGAGGGTCTCTGATGGGGTCATGCCTGTGCGGCTCAAGGCACAGTGCCAATGTAGAGCCAGACGTACACCCAAGAAATGCAGGTGGTGGCACATGCTTATTTTGGGGAGAAAGGAGGGACACCTAGAGTGTAGGGGACTTCCCATCATCCTTCAGTGTGTTGCTAGGGGACAGGTCACCTGTGGCCTTCCCCAGTGCTCCCCATAGGTGGTCTCATGTCCAGCTCTCCTTTGCACTGCCCATAGACTTGGGTAGCCAATTCCATCTGTCATTCTGTCTGAATCCCGGTCAGCCAATCACAGTATGCCATCCCCCTCGCCAGTGATTATCTCGGCCAATCAGCATAGGAAATCTGCTGGTGACTATTTTAGGTCCAGGCAGCGACACATGGTCTAGGCTGGCCAATCAGAGTGATGAGAAGAGCTTGAACTCCATGTTTCTCCCTCTGGGTGTCGTCCAGTCGGCAGCACACATCGCAAGGCTATGAGGGAGGCTGCCTGGAGACAAGGGGAGGCAGAGTCAAGGGAATCACACAAACAGTGAAGCTAGAGCCTTGATGGCACCGTGCCTGCAGCTGACCTCACCTCTGAACCCGTGCTTGCATGAGATGATGCATCTCTTCATGCTGAACCCATCCTGAGCTGGCTCTTCCATGACTCAGGATCCAAGCTGTCCTCACTGGCACAAGTCTGAGAGTCATTCATTCACTCACACCGTCTTCACCGAGAATCCAGCACACTGGGGGACTCTCTCTTTAGTGCAAGGAATAAAAAAAGCAAGTAAGAAAAAGTCCTCTGCCCCAAGTGCTTACAGTACAGGAGGGCAGACAGTTAACAGGCAGGTGCCACTCAGGTGAGTGAAGGACAACAAGGGAGAGTCTGACCAGGCTTGGCTGGAGGGGCCAGGGGAACGGGGTGAGGGAAGTTCCCAGCAGAGGCAGACGTGTGAGCAGTGGTGGTGTTCCTTCCTCATAGTCCCTCAGACAGACCATCTGACTACTGAGAAATGCCCCCATGTCTAAAGTTAGAGCGTCTCAAATATGGCCAGACCTCCACGGCCCCTCAAATGTCCAAGCCTCGGCAAAGTGTGAGTCAGGAAAGGAGCACAGGCAATAAAGGAGAAAAGAGGAATGGCCAGATTAAGGTTATCGCCAGAATTTTATTCTAAGCTTTGAGTAAGTTCACTTCTGTTTTCGAAGACCCACACAAAGTCTTTTCAAATTCAATTTAAACTCATCCCTCACCATCCTAGAAAGGTCCATGAGAAGAGCTTCCTGTGGGAAGCAGGGGGTCTCCCTGTTGAAGCCTAAACCTATCCTCTAATGAGGCAGAGCCCTGGGGTGGCCGAGACCCACACTGCCTGTGTGGGTGTGTGCCTGAGTGACCTCACCACTCACTAGCTGAGTGACCTCTGCGAGACTCAATCACCCCCTGTGGAAAACGGGATGACAGAAGTACTAGTTAATGTGAGGAATCTACGGATAAGAGAAACAACGTTCTTAGCACGGTTCCTGGTATGCAGAGGGTGCTCAATAAGTGTATTATTTTCTAGACACTTTCACTCTAATTTAATGATCAATCCATGAGGATTAATCTGTCTGGCCAGTTGGTATAACAGGGATTTACCTTCCTGACTCGAAACCAAAAAAAAGGAAAAATATATGAAACAAGAGTTTTTATTCCATGGACATCTGGCAACAAAGGAAAGCACTTTCTAAGACATGGGAAATAAACAATGTGCGCCTGAAGATCTCCCCGGCTTGCTGCATGGGGTGAGTTTCCAGACGACGGCAGCATAGGCACAGGGGACCCAGGTGGAGGCCAAGGGACCCTGAGTGGAGAAGATAGAGCTAAGAGGCATCCAGGATTCCCAGGACACAGCACTGGAGAGGAGAAAGCTGCAGAGAGAGCTCTGGAGAACTGGAGAAGACCCCTTCAAGGAGTGGTAAGTGTGTGTGGGTGAGGAAACTACCCACGGCCGGGGGAAGAAGCTCCCAGAAAGGATTAGCAGGAACCGTGCCCAGCGCTCACACAAGGCTGAGAATTACTGCTCCCACCACCAGACTGGGAAATTCCATAATTTACAGGACACTGAGTAGAATACCAGAAGGATCTTGCCTCCATCATGGGGGATCTGTTATCCCTAGACCAGAGGCTGATCTCCTCTGGGGTAATTGCTAGGGAGAACCGTTACTGATTTGCCGGCCCCAACTAACAGATCTTAGAAATGAGATCTGAAAGGATCGGAATGTTCCTGAGTAATTTAACTAGATCCCAGAACAAAGCTCGGGGATGTTTTAGATCTATTAAAAAGAAAATCCAGTAACTAGCAATGTACAATTTGAATGTCTGGCATCCAATCAAAAATTCCTGGGCATGCAAAGAAGCATGAAAATATGATTCATGATAAAAGGAAAAATCAATGAAATCAGAGCTGACATATCTGTTAGAATTAACAGACAAGAACATTTATTACATGGAGACACGGGGGGAATGGTGAAAATCGGTGAAGGGGATTGAGAGGTATAAACATCCAGTTATAAAACAAGTAAGTCGGGGGGAGAAAAAGTACAGCATAAGGAATATAGTCAGTACTAACATTGTAATGACATTGTAATGACGTTGTGTGGTGACAGACGGGAACCACACTTCCTGTAGTGAAGCACGGAGTAAGGTACGGAGCTTGTCGAATCATGATGTCACACACCTGAAACTGACGTAACACTGTGTGTCCATGACACTTCAATTAAAAAAACAAAAATCTACTGCGGGCCTGAAAAGAAACCTAGCAGATTCCAAAGGTCCTTGCTCCCAGACAAAGAAGTAGAGTTACCACAGCCAACCCAATATTGAAAGAGAAGAACAAAGTTGGAGAACTGACACCACCTGACTTTAAGACTTACTATAAACCTACAGCAATCAAGACAATGTGGTATCAGTGAAAAAGCAGACACATAAATGGATGGAACAGAATAAAGAGCCCAGAAACAGAGCCCTAGGAAGATACTCAACTGATCTCTGACAAGGAGCAAAGGCATTCAATGAAGCAAAGATTGCTTTAGCAAATTATGCTGGAACAACCAGACGTCCACAGGCTGAAAGTGAATTTCGACCCAGGACTTACACACTTCACAGAAATGAACTCAGAATGAATCATAGATATAAATGTAAATGCAAAGCTATAAAACCTTTGGCAGATGACAGGAGAAAACCTAGCTGGTCTTTGATTGGATAATGCCTTTGTAGAAATAACACCACAGACACAATCCACGACAGAATTAATTAAAAAGCTGAACTTTATTAAAATTAAAAACTTCTGCCTTGGGAAAGACAATGTCAAGAGAATGAGAAGACAAGCTCAGACCAGGAGAAAATATTTGCAAAACACACATCTGATAAAGGACTCTTACCCAAAATATACCAGGAAAAAAAAAAAAAAAACAAATCTCAACAATAAGAAAACAAACTATCCCGTCTTAAAATTAGCAAAAAAAAAAATAATAATTTCGAAAAATGACCGAGAATTAGCGAGCTGAGAAACAACTTCACAGAGCCCTGATATGGTATAACTGGACTCACCAAAGACGAGGAACACAAAACCTATTTAAAGAAATAATGGCTTGGGGCGCCTGGGTGGCTCAGTGGGTTGAGCCGCTGCCTTCGGCTCAGGTCGTGATCCCAGGTCCTGGGTTCGGGCCCCGCATCGGGCTTTCTGCTCAGCGGGGAGCCTGCTTCCTCCTCTCTCTTT
>NW_019154122.1:17724840-17815064 GCF_002288905.1 Enhydra lutris kenyoni
AAAAAAAAAAAAAAACTATAGACCTACAGATTCAAGAAGCTCAATGAACTTCCAGCCCAGGAAACATAAATGCACATCATTTGTTTAACTTCAATGATAAAGAGAAACTTGCAAAATTATCCAGAGGAAAAAGATGTATTACACAAAGAGAAACAAATGACAGAACGCTGACAGAATGACCGCAGATTTCTTATTGCAAACAATGGAAGCAAGGACACAGTGTATCAACATCTCCAAATTACTGATTTTTTTTAAACCGTCAACTTGGAATTTTATACAGTGAATTACCTTTTTTTAAGAATTAGAATTCTTTTTTGTATTTGCAAATAGTTGACACAATATGTTACATTAGTTTCAGGTGTACGACATAGTGATTAGACAAATCTGTAACTTGTGCTACACTCACAAATGTGGCCACCACCTGTCACCACACAACACTGTTACAATACCATTGACCATATTCCCTATGCTGTACCTTTTCATCCCCGTGACTGAGTCATTCCATAAGCGGAAGCCTTATACAGTGAAATTATCTTTAAAAAATAAAGGCAAGGATTCCAACCTCAGATAAGATAAAGTAAGCACACTCCACCTGGTCTCTCCCACTAAATGCAACTGTAGCACCTGGACACATATATGGACCAGTTATTTAAGAGTTTTGAAAAGTAAATAGTAGCAGGCAGATTGAGAAAGAAAACCAGACTTTTTAAGTACCAAAAGTGGGCACCGGTACAGAGGGAACTTAAGGAAAAACTTCTAATTCTGACTGAAGGAGACGGAGCAGAGCCTCCTGATGCTCAGAGAAAGCATGGACATCCCACATCTTTTCTCTCCTATTTTCTCACGCCCCAGTCCCCACGTGATCCTGTGGCAGGACCACACTAGAAATGAATAAGAGCCAAAATTCTGAGGCAGAGGAAATGTCCTCTCCAGTTAGTGGATCTAGGATCTTAAGAAGGCAGGGGAAGACCCACTGATCTTTGTCCTCTGTCTTTCTCCATCACTGGCACCAGACAAGGACATAGTCACAGAAGTGCAGGAAGGGCGGGGTCACTAGAGCCCTAAGTTCCTGGCCAGAGACTAAAAAGAGCCAGGGATTATGGGGAAGACTGCAGAGAGGGAAAAGCTCTGGAAAGCACCCCATGAAGTTGCTAAGAACCCCTGGTCTCACCTCCCCAGCCACACGTGGCATGAATCTGATCCTAAGTGGTATATCAAACACTTGGAGAACTGAACCACCTCTAGCTCAAAGATTGGCCCCATGGCTGAGCCCACGTGAGACAGATTCGAAGGACGTTCCAAAGGCTTTGAGAACTGAACTGACCTTGGAGCCACAACCCGCAAAAGAGGCATTGGAACACGTGGCTGGAACCCAAACAAGCTTATCATTTGCTGAAACAAAAACACCACCACTCCTCAAAGTATATAAACAAAGCACAGAACGTCATAATATTCACAATGTCCAGGATACAACCCAAAATTACTTGGTATATAATGAACCAGGAAAATCTCAACTCACACGGAGAAAATCAACAATCATCACCAATGCCAAGATGGCACAGCTGTTCCGATGATCTGACAAAGACTTTAAAGCAGCTATTGTAAAAATTCTCCAAAAGGCAAACACGAGTCCTCTTAAAACAAAAGGGAAAACACAAGGCCTTACTTAGCAAAGTAAAAGACATAGAGAAAAACCAAATGGGAACTTTAGAACTGAAAAGATACAATTGAAATGTTAAAACTCACTGGACAGGGCCAGAGTAGATCAGATACAGCAAATGAAAGAGTCAGTAAAGATCAAGATAGATCAATAGAAATGATCAAATCATAACAATGCAGGAATAACAGTTGGAAAACTAAAGAGAAACGCAGGGATCTACGTGACGATTAAGAAAGGACGTCTACCCTTCGTGTCACCGGGGTCCCCGCAGGAGGAGAGGAAGAGCCCAGGGCGGAAAGAGTCTTTAAGTAACGGCTTGGAGCTTCCCGAGTTTGGCAAGAGGCATAGACCTACGCCTGGAGAATCTCACTAACGGGACCGGCCCAGAGACACTCCCTTCTCCTCGGCCAGTACTTAGCAGTGGGCAATGACGAACAGACACGGCTCTCCCGCTCCCAGGACACACCCGGATGGGGAAGCCACTGCAGCACATTGAGTCGTGGGACAGGCCGCTGCTCAAGTGACCTTGGCCTCTCTCCTTTCCTACAGCTTTCTTCTCCGTCTCTAGCAGATCCAGCACCTGGACAGGTGTGCCTGCAGCTTCCTTCCGGCCGGGGGCGGGGAAGGACTGAGAGAAGCTAGAGCCGCTACGGGTGTTTCCCACTCTGGCTCTGCATCCCAGGCTCCGTCTCCCCTCCCCGGCTCCCCCCAGCCTCCAGAGGTACCCTGGATTCCTTCTGCTTCCCTTACATGCCACCATGGCTTCATCCCACAGTTCTTGGTACCTTGGTACCTACAGCCACACGTGTGCCCTGCACCCCTTTTCCCCCGTGAGACCGTGCAGGATGGTGACTTGGGTGCTTGTATCCAACAGAGCTATGAACAGTGTGAGCCCCTCTCCTCCCTGAAGACTCCAGCATATTTGGACCAGAGCATAGGGTCTCTGGTTCCTCCTTGGGGGCAGAGAGACCTTGACCCCACCCCTAACCTGTAAAGCAGCTGAGGTCAGAAAGGACAAAGGGATCCGAGAGATGCAGAGGAAGTGTCTCCAGTGTGTCCCCCACACACTGACTTACCGTAGCTGCTCATGACTCAGCTGCCCTTGTCTTTGGCCCCCAGCAGCCCCACCCCAGCTCTGGGACCTGCTGAACCCTTTCTCCTCCTGCCTGGAAGGGAAAGCAACACACAGACACACTTGTAATGTTGTCAGCCCACCCACAGTCCTGTCTGCCTCGGGTCTGGAGAAGAGCGCAGCTCGGGCTGCTGGGTCAACCCCTCCCAGCGTGCAGCTTCCACCCACCCCCACTCCTCCTCATTTACAGGTGACAGCCCAGAGGCCCAGGTATTGCCGACTGACCACACCTTTCGGTTGGCTAGCAATTCCCATGCAATTTCGCCCAAACACCTTACCCAACCCTGGGGGCCCTCAGCTTCCTCTTCCTCTTGACATCGCAGACGGAATCCCACCCTCACCACCAATCCGGCTCCGAGGGAAACCAGGATGAGTCTGAGGTGTTGCCCTGCCCACAGGCTGGTAGGTCAGCCGGCCACAGCTTTCCCACACTTCCAGGCAGAAAAGCATAACACCGCCCGCAGGGTTAGCTCCCGGAGCAGGGAATCCATGAGAGTCCATCCCCCCAACCCGCCCACATGAAGAACCCCACAAGTACAAGACTTGGGGCCCCTTTGGGGGGCTGGCATGACTGCCCATCCCTCCCTCCCAAGATACCTTATCCTTACTAGGGAATGAAAACCCCACCCCAGCTGGAGAGGGAAGGCCTTTAGGCTTCCTGCCCTGGCTCCCCAGCAGACATCCCCGAGCAGCAGCATGTTTCTGTCCCATCAGCTTGACAAGGCCCTCTGCCCCTCAAGCCCCGGACTGTGCAGACCCTGGCGCATTTGTGGAGCATTATTTCCCCCAAATTAAGGACAGAGTTGGAGGGACTTGTTTCTACTCTGTGATTGAAGTAGAAAGGCAAGGGGTGTCATTCGGCCCCAGGTGGGCTCCTCCAGAGGCCACCCACACACACAGCCGTGCGTGGACGGCAGTGGCTACAGGGACCTCAGAACGGAGCAGCCTGCTCTGGGAAGGACAGGGCTCTCCCACCGAGGCAGTCCCCAGGTGTCTAGTTCTTGCAGGGAAGGAACTGGGGTCTGTGTGCGTGGAGGTCCCCAGGCGACCTTACCTTGAGGGAAGGAGTGTGAGCGTTGGGCACCATGTCCCCACGGTATCATACTGGACTGCTCTCCAGATGAGGCCCCCCAGGCAGGGGCCTCCAGATGAGGCAGGGCCCCCCTTGGCTGCCAAGGGTCCTGTCTCCTGAGGCAAGCAATGTCCTTGACATTCCCTCACTCTTTCCAGCAGGAGAACAGCCCCTGGATTTGGCCATCTGACGTTCAAGTCTCAGCTCTGCCACTTGCCCCCTGTGGGACCGTGGGCAAGTGTTCCCCGGCCCGTGTCGATCACATGGGGAAGATGGCAGTGCCCGCTTGTCTGAGCACCCAGTGAGCTAACGGAGAGCTTCAGAATGTGATGACTACACAGAAAACGCTTGGTGGCTTCTAGAAACTGTCCCCGAGACTTGGCTTCTCAACCAGAAAGTGTGGCTGAGTACAACGAGCTCTTCCCCACCCCGGTCACTGCCACCAGCAAGGACCCCTCTGCCCTCCTGTCCTCCAGGAAGGACTCCCCTCTGCCTGCCTCTCCTCCAATGAGGACTCCCCTCTGCCCTCCTCTCCTCCAGCAAGGACTCCCCTCTGCCCTCCTCTCCTCCAATGAGGATTCCCCTCTACCCACTTCTCCTCCAGTGAGGGTGGGGAGGGGGCTTAGATCCCAGACGTGTACTCACCCCCAGGTCTGGAGGCTGAACTCGAAGATCACAGTGTGGGCAGATGGGCCTCCTTGGCTTGCAGCCGTCTTCGTATCTCCGTGGCGTTCTCGCTGTCCGGAATTCCCCTAGGAGGACACCGTCCTACTGGATTAGGGCCTCGGCCAACCTGGATCGCCTCCTTAAAGACCCTCTTTCTAAATAGGGTCTCGTTCTGAGATAGACCCTCAGGGCCTCAGCCTGTGGATTTGGGGACCCCGTGCCCCTGCCGCCAGCTCTGGGTTAACTGCTTCTCCCGCGCGTGTGCTGGTGCGGAAGGGTGCTTGCGTCGCCGAGTGCCACGACCCAGGGACAGGTGGAGCCCAGCAGCCAGGCCAGGCCCCAGGTGGGCTGCGGGAGCGTGTGGCCCCCTGAGCTGCCTGCTGTGCCTGTCTTCTGCTCCACTGTCCTCGAAGAGAGAGGCCTCTTGATACTTGCAGCTCTGGGAGTGGGGGAGTCGTGCAGAGAAGGGGCGCAGGGAGCCAGTGTCCCGGCAACTCTGCGCCCGGCGGAGGCGGACATTACCAACAGAGCTCAGGTGGGCTCCCCGGATGCCAGCCCAGCCTCGGGGCACCGCCAGCCTCCGCACATCTGCCAAGACCAGGAGGCCAGAAGTTGAGCTCCCAAATTGTCCGGGTCCCAATTTCCCTTGCCAAGAAAAACAAAACCATCAGGCATTGGCTCCCAGGTTATTGTCTCTTCTCACTGTCTGGCTCTGGCTCTGATAATTACCCACGGTGCTGGTGGCCGCCTCAGAGGGAGCCCGGGGACCCTGGTGACTCGCAGCTGGGCCCCAGCACGACCCCGAAAACACCGAGGGTCACCAGCTAGAGGCCTGTCAGCACACCCCGGGAGTGGGGTTCCCCTACCTCCCTGCTGAGACCACTGGGAGGCATTCCGAGAGGTACTGTTGGTGGGAACTTAATAAACTGTGGCATGAAATATTTATCCACTTATACCAGCTTAAGTAATTTAAGTTTGCTGGAAATCAGCATCATGTTTTCATTTTTAATGAGCCTTCTGTAAAGCAGCCCCTTCTGTCTCTGTCAGGTGTCGGGGGCAGGAGCTTCCACAGCCCGATGCAATTTTAATCTCCCTCCATAAACAATGCTGAATAATGCACCGTTTGCAGAAGCCTTGCCCCGGGCCTGGGGGGAGCTTGGCCTTTGGTCAAAGCAGGTCCCAAGTCGGCTAAAGTGTCCCCTCCCTGCTCCCCCTCCTCTCAGAACACCAGGGACGCTGGTCACTGCTTAAGCAGAACCCCCAGGGGCTGTGGTTGGCTGAATGATGGCCCCCAAATCTGCCCCCACCCTCATCCCCACAACCTGTAAACATGTCCCCATACGCGGCAAAGGGGACATGGCAGATTTGAGTAAAGACCTCGAGGTGGGGATGATCCTGCAGCATGTGGGTGGACCCAATGTCATCATGGGTCCCTAGAAGAGGGAGGGGTGGGTGTCACAGAGAGGAGATGTTTTGCAGACGGAGGAAGGGTCTGCAAGCCAAGGAATGGGGGAAAAGCAAAGCAAGAGTCTGGCCTAGAGCATCCGGAAGGAGCACAGCCCTGCGGGCCACTGGAGACTTCTGACCTCCAGCCCAAGCCCCTCCGAGTGTGGTCATCAGCCACGACAGCAGTAGGAAACGACACAATGAGTTTCTCTCTTCCAACCGCCCCCCAACCAGTTGGTTCACACCGGCCACCCCGGTTCTGTAGATGCCGGCCTTCAAACCCACCTCCCACCATGTCCTGGCCCTGGGCCTCGGGCAGGTGCCTGAGTTCTCTCGAAGACAATGCCAGATCCCTGGGCGGCCAGAACACACTGTGAGCGGCACCCACAGCCCTGCCCCCTCTCAGAGCGGCCTGGGGATGGCGGGGACCGAGAGTCACATGTGCAGTGGAAATGCCTTCCTCATCAGTGCTGTCCGTGTGCCTGAGACAGCGCCTCCAGCAGAGACGGAGGAAGGAGCTCCCACAGCTCCGTTAGGAGTGATGACAGCTGGAGGCAGACAACAGGGCTCTGGGTGGAGGGAGGATTGGGGCCAGAATTCCATGGTGACTCCCCCTGTGAGTCACTGTCTAGGACAATAACCTGGGAGGCCTCCACTCCCTCCCAAGCCTAGCACCGCCTCAAAGAGAGAACTGAGCTCCCGGAACATTTCGATTCACGCAGCCCACATTCTGAGCCGTGGGGGGAGCAGACAGGGCCCCTGCCCTCCAGAAGCCTGAGGTCAGAGGTCAGAGTGGAGGAACACTGCTGGGCTGCAGTGAGCTCCTGGAGGCGGGGATGCTGGGGAGGGTCCCATCTGCGTCAGGGAGGGCTTCCTGGAGGAGAGGGTGACTAGGTACACACTGGTCCAGATGGTCCCAGTTAGGAAAGGTGTTTGCCGTCTTCTTGGAGACAGATGTGTCCGCATCTCACTGTGATTCTGGAACCCATGAGAGGTGCTAAGGACCACCCTGGGTGGAGGGCAGCAGGGGAGGGAGCAGATCCAGAGGCCGCTTTCCTTGAGGGGCCAGGAAGTGTAGGGACTTGCAGGGACTGGCTGGTTTTGGCCTGGGGGCCTGGAAAAACAGAGGCCTGAGGGCTTGCTGAAGGTCAGAGCCGGGCTGGGGAATGCAAGAGTGACGCTGGCCTGGGACCACAGACTTTGAGGACCAGGCAGGACATCTGTAGGCAGACACGGGCCGCTGTCGCCTGGGGTCTGCTCAGCAAACAGGGAAGAGTCAGAACCAGACGGATGAGGCTGCTGGCCGCCAGCCAGGAGCCCTCTCTGGAGAGCAGACCCAGTTCTTCCCATGCGAGATTTCATCTCCCATCTCTTCTTGTCCTTCTTCCCATAGCTGAGAGCAGGGGACACAACTGTCATTGTCCTCGCCCACAGTGGCGGACCCTCCCTGAAAATACATCCAGGGAATGTGTGGGGCGGCTTCCTGCCCGAGGTGGGCGTAGGCAAGGAGGGGCCCCTTGCCAGACAAAGGGAGGAGGAGGAAGGTGCCGGGTGTGGCATTCCTGGGCGGGGCAGCATGCCCCGATTCAGCTCCTCAAAGATATCCTAAGATCAGTCTCTCTGGCAAAACCCCGGGACGGCAAAGCTCACAAAGGCTCACTGGGGAAGTCGGTCCATGGCTCAGCAGGAGCTGTCTGCGTGTCCATAATGATCTCGGGCTTTCTCTTCATCCCTCCAACTCTGAGAGGGCCTTACCGTCCCTCCACCACGGAGGGATGTGGGGTGCCACGTCCACAAGTGACCCTGACCTGTCTGGACCTCAGGTGGGTTGGGACAGAGGCTCCCCCTCCTCGTGGCCAACAGTCTGCTTCCAGCTGCAGCTCCCCATGGACCCACAGGCCCAGGGTCCTCAGTGCCGGGCAGTGGGTGTTTCCAGACACAGCCAATTTCCCTCACGTGCACTATAAAAAGCTAGGTGTTCGGGGAGGCGCTGTGTCCCAGGCTCTTCCTCTGGGACACAGCTCAGCCCTGACACTGCGGTCACTGCCAGGTGCAAGGTGGGGTCTTCTCCCACCACCCTAGTCAAGCCAACCCCTTCACCCACACCATGTGATGTTGAGGGATGTGGCCCAAGCCCCGACCCGTCACTGGGGAGAAGGAGGTCCATATTCCGATCTCCCTCTTCTCGTAAGGACAGCAGTCACTGGATGAGGACCCTCCCTAACCCTGTTGGCCTCATCATAACCCGATGCCATCTGCAAATAAGCTCGCATTCACAGGTACCAGGGTTTGGACTCGAGCATCTCTGTTTGGGGGGTGTGGGGGCTTCAGCCCCGTATAGCCATGAACATCAAACCAGAGTGAAACCTCTGGATGAAAGAACCTGGCGCCACGCCAAAGGGACGGCACGGGAGTCCAACTGCGCCTCGGGGTTTAGCAGTCACTCGCCAGGAAGTCCCAAGGACGGAGGAACATGACAAAGCACACCATGAGGACGCAGTCAGCGATCCCAGAGTGTGGTCACTCCCCAGCCCAGTCCTTCACAGACGAAGTGTAAAGGAAAGCCAGGGACAGATGTGGAGCCCGCCTGTTACAAGAGACACGGAGGTAGATCAGGTTTAAAATAACGGGTAAGACTAAACCACATTCCATTTTTTGATGCGGGTTGGGGCGTCAGGGCTGTAGAAAACTACAGTTTTCTGTATAGGTGCTTTGTTGTACAAAGAAAATGGTTTGGGGGAGGTGGGCAAGGAGGGGCAGAGGGGAAGGGAGAGAATCTCAAGCAGACTCCGTGCTGAGTGCAGAGTCCAACACGGGGCTCGATCTCACCACTGAGATCATGACCTCAGCCAAAATCAAGAGTCAGATGCTTGGGGCGCCTGCGTGGCTCAGCCATTGAGCATCTGCCTTCGGCTCTAGTCATGGTCCCGAGGCCCTGGGATCGAGCCCCCCAATGGGCTCCCTGCTCAGCGGGAAGCCGGCTTCCCCCCTCCCACAGCCCCTGCTTATGTTCCCTCTCTGTCTCTCTGTCAAATGAATAAATAAAATCTTAAAAAAAAAAAAAAAGAGTCAAACTTAATGGACTGAGCCACCCAGGCACCGCCGCTACAATGAAAAGGTTTTTAAAGTTAACTACTCTAATTAATATTACAATTACCATCATCTCCATCCCCATCATCACTATCCTTAAATCATTCCACGGATATTTCCAAAGCGTCCCCTGTGTCTGGCACTGCACTGGGTGCTAAGCATCAGGGATGAGAAAAGCCAGGTTGGTCCCTGCCCTCATAGAACTTCCCGCCGGGGGCAGGTGGGTGGTGGACAGGTCACCATCCATCCAGGTAATACCCCACAATAACGGCACTACCCAAGCCCGAGCTGCTGGGACGAGGGAGGCCCTAAGTCTGCGGGCAGCACGTGAAGCCTCGGGTGGACATTAACGCACAGACATTCCCCTTTCCCGCTGAAGAAAGAGTGCAGGGGCACCCCGGGGGCTCAGTCGGTGAAGCGTCTGCCTCCAGCTCAGGTCATGATCTCGGGGTCCTGGGGTCGAGTCCCGCATCGGGCTCCCTGCTCAGTGGGGAGCCTGCTTCTCCCTCTGCCCCTCCCCCCCACCACAACCACGACTCATGCTCTCTTTCTCAAATAAATAAATAAGTAGTGTTTTTAAAAAGGGACAGAATGCATTCTGCTTCGTGGGAAGGCTCGGAAGAGGCAGCAGCTAGCCTGTGACGACGATCACCCCGTCCTGGCACGTCCCTTCCCAGGAGCCCAATATGGTGTCTCAGTTGTCACCACCCCACTGCATGTGGAAGAAACAAAGGGAAGTCCTGGCTGGCACCCTGGAAAGCTTTCGGCTGATGCGTGATCCACACACGGGAATGAATTTTCGGTGTTCAGGACAGAGTTGGGCGACGCTATCCACCCGCGCCACCACCGCCCCAGAGCAGAGAGCGCTAGTCTCCTCTGTCAGCCCAGAAAGTCCCTGCGGCCCCATCCCCGTTCATCACCGCTGTCCCAGAGGCCTCGCTTTCCTGTTGGGGACACCTGATCCAGGCAGATCTGTCCTAATCCGGCATCTGCCGTCTCTAAAGCGGAGGTCAGGCCTGGTTGCCATCCCCAAGGCCCTTGACACGTCACTACCCACCGTCACCCCCAACCCTACAAACATGGGCAGGAAGAAATGCCCGCCAGCCAACTCCAGGGGAAGGGGGCAGAGGGGCGTGGCACGCAGGTTCCTGTCAGTCTCTGACCTCAGATGTCTCCCAGCCCACCTGCCTCAAGGGGAACAAGGACAGCCCCAGGCAGCAGGCTGGGAAGATTGCAGAGCAATCCCAGGAAAGGGAGGGGACGGGGGAGCTGTTCCTGCATGGTCAGAAGTACCACTGGGACGGGACAATCAGCGTCTTTGTCTCCTTCTCCTGGGCTGGCGGCAGCCCATTTTCAGTGAGTGGAAGTGGATCTTTCTCCAACAGTTCTACCCGCTGATCAAAATGCCCCTGGAATTGAAGCAGGTGCACCGTCCCCGGGGGTGACTTACCCCTGCTTCCTGGTGTCCCAGCTGGCCACCTTGCTCACAAGCTAAAGTGGCAGAGGACATGGGGGTCTGCAGATAAGCCCAGCCCCCACTCCCTGTCCCTGCCCGCTCACAGAGCATCTTTTCCAGAGCAGGAAAGACCCTAGCCATCTGCTGTCACTGTTGGGAAGGGGGGTGTCTCAACACAGATGACTTTTAAGCCCTATTTGGTAAAGGAAAAAGACTGTCCCTGCCAAAGCAGCTGATGTCTGTGGGCTGGGAGTCAGTGGCAGGAGGAGCTGCCCTCCACGCGGGCCTTCCTGGCACATAAAGGCTTCCTCTGAACTGAGGAGGAGCCCTGCGTGAGCCACGAAGCCACAAATAGCCCTGGAGAGGGGGAGCCCTTTGTTGCTGGTGAGTCGCCTGATGGGGGTCCAGAGGCGGGCGGGAGGCAACTGGGGGCGTCTTGCCGGTAAGGCTCAGGATCCCACAGCACCACACTTCTGTCCCAACGGCCCTCTGCCTCCTCTTTGGCGAGTCCCTGGGGCAGGGATCCTAGAAATAAGTCCCAGTCCTATTAGCAGCCGTGCGGCAGGTTTGCGGTCTCAGTGGTGGTCACAATCTGACATCACTCCCCCGACCCCAGCTGTTTGCAGTGGGTGTTTTTGGATGAGAATTCTACCTGGAATTAGCTCCGGAGTTTCGTAGGAAATCTGCCACGTGAATGTCGTGAACTGGGTCTGGAGGCTGGTTTCCATGCCCCCATGAGCTAATTCCACTTCTGCTTATTCCTCAAAAGGAGGTTAAGCACCGACTCCCACTCCCAGGCCAAGAGCGCGATGTAATCCGGATGGTTTCCCGTGTGACCTTCACAAGGCAACCACACGAAGAAAGCCAGGCCAGGGGCCCCCTCCAGAACACTGGCAGCCCCGTCCTCGTGCACGACCCTCGGAGCTGAACAGAGCCAGAGTCTGCCACCAGGCCTGGGGCTCGCAGCTCCGGGATCTGCCCTTGCTTCCCCGGCCGGAGCCCATGGGGGTGGCTTCTCCCCGGACCCCCTGAATCCCAGCGTCCTAACCCGGCTCCCGGCTTTCAGAGGACCTGAGACGTGGAGGGGTTAAGTAGCAAGGTCAAGGTCACACAGCAGTTTAGCCGCAGGGCTGAGCTCTTCCCTGAGATCTCTGCCCGAGATCATTCACACGTGTCGTCAGACCCCAGGCCGCAGGGTTTATAGCTGCCAGGAAGCACGGAGGGTGCTGCCCACCGCCCTCCGCCGGTGCTCTCTGGTCACTTCTAGTCAATCCTAGAATTCCTGAAATCCAAAGGGCTGTGGCTTTATGTGCAGGGCTTGTATGCCCTCCGGCCCCCGTGGGCACGCCGCAAAAGGGAAATGCTGTGCGAGAAGGTGTCGGAAGAAGGGTCCCAGCCACAGGTGCGCCTTACTCCTTCCTCACACAGTCCTGTGTGGCTTGTGGCCTGGGGTATCCCGTGCCAGAGTAGCCGCCCCGTCCACACAAGAGCCTCCAGGGACGACCCCAGCCGGCTGCCCCACCTGCTGTCCCCCGCATCCCGGGATGGGGAACAACGTGCCCCGGGGTTCATCTCTACCCGGCGTGCTGTCGTCTGCGGAACATGGGCTCGCCCACTGTCTCCCTTGAGTCTCATAAGAGCCTCAGTGGAAGGCATTTTTATCTGCACTTTACTGCGAGGACCCGGGGATTTGGAAGTGTCCCCAGGCCATGCGGTAAGTAAGTGGCAGAGCCCAGATTCCAACCCCAGCTCTCTGCTTAGCACAAAGGAGATACCGCTGTAGAGAGCAAGGAGGTGCCTTAAAAATGCCGATTTGGGGGGCGCCTGGGTGGCTCAGTGGGTTAAGCCGCTGCCTTCGGCTCGGGTCATGATCTCAGGGTCCTGGGATCGAGCCCCACGTCGGGCTCTCTGCTTGACAGGGAGCCTGCTTCCCCTCTCTCTCTGTCTCTGCCTGCCTCTCTGTCTACTTATGATCTCTGTCTGTCAAATAAATAAATAAAATTATAAAAAAAAATAAAATAAAAATAGGCTCAAAGATACCATTTAAATTGATTGGTTGTAATACAAATCACTGTGTTTAAAAAAAAAAAAATGCCGATTTTGAAGTGCTCCCTGTCATCCAGCTCTTGGAGAGGGTCTCTGAGGGGGAGTCTCCGAGGGGGATGGGCAGACCCTACCACCCCTCTTCCCGCCCAAGCTCTGAACTGAACACCAAATCAGACGGACGAGCCAGTGTGTGGAGAAGCAAAACCTCACCGTGGTCCCGAAGGGCTGGGGCACAGCTTTGTGGAGGAGCCCAGCAGGCTCCCTGCCCCCCACCCTCCGCCCCCCACAGTCTGGGCAGAGAGGAACAAGGGAGGAGACCCAGTGCCTTAGGCTCATGGCGTGTCCTCTTCTGTCTGCATCATCATACTGGCAAAGGCGGGCCGAGGGCTGCACCCCACTCCCCAGGAGGTCTGCTCCGCTGGGGAGGGAGGAGAGCAAGGACAGGAGGCCCGAGCTTTCCACGGAGGGACGTCTGTCCCCTGGAAGGAAACGTCAGGAACAGGCAGTGACGACCCATCCAGACGCCCAGGCCTCCCCGTGATGCAGAGACGACGGCCAGAGTGCCCTGTGAGACTGGACAGGTTTAGAGAACGACGAGATGCCCCGCCCGGGCCAGAGCCCTCTCCACATAAGGAGGCCTCACCTCTGCCGAGGGCTTTCTCTGTGAGCCCACCAGGCCGGTCAAGAAAGCAGAAGTACCGTCCACACTTCAGGGAAAGGCAGTTTCTCCTGGGAATCACACCTTCTGGGAATGTGGGGTGGGGAGTGGCTGGTGAGTGAAGGTCCAGAGGGAGGGGAGTGGGGAGAAGCAGCAGCAGGGGGGGCCGGGGTCCCCGGAGCTGAGGCCAGGAGAGGCCGGCCCCAAGAGGGGCCGCACACGGGTTCTGCAGAGGGCTGGCTGAACCCAGCAAAGACGCCGTGTCTAGCCCCTCCACATGTGGCCGCCAGGGCCCCCCAGAGAGCCACGGCTCCGGCTGAGTTGCTCCCCCAGGATGCACACTGGCCAACTCCAACTGCCTGGAGGCAGATTCCAGCCTTCGCAGGAGGGCCCAGCGAGGGGACAAGAGACGCCCCAGCCCCCCAGTTGGGGTGGCAGAGGTAAAGGAGTCTGAATTCTGGGGAATGGAGGGAGTCCATGCCTCTCGGGGGCTGCACAGGACTGGGGAGGGACTGGGGAGGTACGGGACCGGGGAGGAGGGGAGAAACGCAGTGGAGGGCTCAGCATGGACAGAGGCCGAGGGACGCTTCAGGACGGCGGTCAGGCTCTCTCTTCCTTCCCTTTCTGGAGGTCTTCGGGAGTCAAGGCGGCCAAGAAGCACCACAGAGCAGGAGCGTGTCGGTCAGGCCAAGGGGAGGAAGCTGGGGTGAGCGGGGGCTGGGGGCACCAGGCAGAATAATGCTGGGGAGAAGAGGGCATGCGTGGTGTGTGTCATGCCGTAAAGGAAAGGCTTTCCTGGGGACAGTGTGGGTAAGTGGGCATGGCCTTGCTCCAGCAGACTCCCCGGGTCCAGAGGGATGCTCCTTTGCTGGCTGCTCCTTCTCAGTGACCAGACTTCTGTCTCAGAGAAGTCCAGTGTGTCCTGCCCTGGCACAGCCAGCAGCGCTCTCCAAAGAAACAAAATCGAAACGATGGGTATACACGTCGGGAGAGGTTTGGTTCAAGGAACTGGTCACACAACTGGGGAAGCTGCAAGCCCCTGATCTGCGGGCTGGCCCGAAGTCTGCAGACCCACGTCCGTCTGCCGCAGAATTCCCTGTTGCTTAGGGGACGCGGGTCCTTTGTTCTGGCAAAGCCTTCAACTGATTGGATGAGGCCCACCACATCATGGAGGCCGTCGGCTTCACTCACCACCCAGGCACCATGGCCCAGCCGACTTGACATGTGAAATAAACAGCCATGTCTGTTCTTTTTTTTTTTCAAGATTTTATTTATTTATTTGACAGAGAGAGAGAGAGAGAGAGAGATCACAAGCAGGCAGAGAGGCAGACAGAGAGAGAGGGAAGCAGGCTCCCCGCTGAGCAGAGAGCCTGATGTGGGACTCGATCCCAGGACCCTGAGATCATGACCTGAGCCGAAGGCAGAGGCTTAACCCACTGAGCCACCCTGGCGCCCCAGCCATGTCTGTTCTTAAGACCGTGCCCCGCGTGTCAGTCTTTGCCAGTCCTGGGCCACAGTCGGGAACTGGCTGTATATCCCAGTGGTAGGATGGTGGGGTGGGGGTAGCTGCCCTCATTTCTCCCTTAGTGCCCAGTAGGATGGCTGCCTCTGGGCCTCAGAGCCACTCTCAGAGGCCAGACAGCTCAGGAACCCCGTGGGGCCGCAGTCTCCCTGGTCCTCACACGTCCGTGGCAGGCTCACCAGCCCCTTGCGCTCCGACCCAGACTCCCGGCTTCTGACACACCACACGCTGTGAACGCCCAGAGCCTTCCCGCACCGCCGACTTCCTACATGTCCCCGTCTGCCCCCTGGCCACCCCCGTCGCCCTCAGGGGGGCCCAGCGCGCTGTGCAGTCCACTTAGCTGCCTGTCGATATTGATGTCCATCCCCCCGGCCAGACCCTCACCTTCCCAGGGCAGGCCCTGGGGGCCACTCACATCCACTGTTGACCTCACAACCAGGCCCAGAATGGACGCACCATCCATGCGTGTTGAATGAACCATATTCTGTCGTAAGCCTGTCCCATCGAGGCCCAGACCAGGCCGCCCACTTTCCGTGCACCACCCTCAACCCTGACACAGCGGTCTTGTCCTCCTTCCTTGGGGTCAGAAGTCTGACCAGCAGGAGCTGAACACTGAGTGCTGGGTGACCCTGGGGAGAGGCGTCTGTGCTGGTTCACCTGCGAGGGGAGTGAATGTCGGAGCCGTGTCCAGAGCACCAAGTCCTCTCTGCTTGGCCTCCGTCCACACCCGCAGGGCCGGCAGCTCCTGGGCACCAAAGGCCGTGTTGCTTACAGGTGCTGCTCACCGGGGCACTGGGGTCTAGAGCTCGGAGTGTGGCCGGGACAGAAAGAAGCTTGTGCCAGACGTCCACCCCTCAGCGCCCACTCCCGAGCGCCTCTCCACAGAGAGGGTCCCACTCGGGTCACTGGAGGCCCCAAAACAGTCCAACGGCAAAGTCACAAGAGAGGGCCACCCTGACCCCACGGCCAGCAGTGGGCCCCGGACGGCAGGCCAGAGGCAGACCTCCACATCTCAGCTCTGTTCTGGCTCCACTCACCACCAGACAGACTGTCGCAGAAACACGAGGGGCACAGGCTGCCCCTTGGTCCCCATGTGGGTCCTGGCAGCAGGTCAGGACCACAGCCCAGAGGAACCCTGTGCCTGTGATGGGCCTCTGGGTTCTGGCAAAGAGATGCCCGCGGCCCCGGGTGACCCCTGTGCCCGCTGGTCTGACAGCAGGTGTGGGTGCTCAGGTCCTGCTCTGTCTTTTGGCCTTGGTTAACTGAAGATTTGGGATAAAGTTGCCAGGTGTGTATCCCGGGGGGGCCTGGAAACCCCCAAGGCGGAGTGTCTGTGGGGACTGTCCATGTTCAGTCAAGGCTGGCCTCTCCGGGGAGCCTGAGGGGCACGGCTGCACGGGGCCGCGGCTGCTGGACTCCCTCCTCCCACTGAGCTGAGGGGTAGCCGTGCGCCCCGGAGAGAAGCTGAGGGAGGAATGAGGTCTGAGATGCAGGACCGGAAGGAAAGGGGTGGGAGAAGAAGGGAGGGCGTTTCCGCTGGAGTGGCGAGCAGAGACAGAAGCCACACAGAGAGAACACAGCCCTGCGTGCAGGGGGACCCACAGCCCCCCAGGAGCAGGCCAGCCCGCGGCCCCTGGGTGCCGTCAAGGACCTCCACCACTCTGGGCCTCCATGTTTTCCTTCATGACCGAGTGGTTTGGGCCAGCGCATCCCTCCCTCCATCACCACTCATCAGAACCCCACAAAGGAAGAGAGGTTTTCCAGAAGGCACCCACGGAGCGGGGAGCACAGGAGAGGGAAAGTCTGCAACCCTGACCTGGGTCTCAGGTCCTGGCTCTGCCTCCTGGGTCCTAGCGGCAGAGGCCCCGTGGGCGTGGGGCCGGGGGGCAGGGGGGGAACCTCACATGGTGCCTGGCAGTGACCCCCGCCCCCCCACAGAAGAGCCTCACAGCGGGGCTGGGCTGGGGGGCGGCAGAGTGTGGGGGAGGGCAGGGTGAGCAAACTCCACCCGCCCCCAGGACTCCTGGCACAGAAGGCCCACAGGAGCCTCTGGGAAGATCAGATCAGCGTGGCCTCCAGGACTGCAGGGCCGCTGTGCAGGTGGTAGGGGGAAGGGGGGACCCTGCTGGTGGCGGGCACAGGAGCTGAGCTCCAAGGCGGTGAACCCGCCCTGAGCGCCGCTGCCCCCTCTGCATGATTCCAGGTCAACAAGGTGACATCACGCCCCGCATCGGCCTGGGTGCCGGGAACCCAAGAGGAACTTTCTCTGCACGACCCTGGCCCACCAGGTTCCGAAGGTCATCAGGGACAGAGCCAGTCTCCCTGCCCTGCACCTGCCGCCCTCCTCCCCAGCCTCCTCCCCACCCAGCGGAGCAGGAGTGGCTATGGCTGCCGTTCCCTGTCTCATCCTGCCCCCTGCTGTCGGGACCAGACACCAGCCTCTGCCGGGCCAGCGGCAGGGACGGCTCTCCCAGCCAGCCACCCTCCCCTCAGCTAGAGCGCGGCACAAGGCACTTCCCCTCCCTGGGGGACAGGGGGCCGCTCCCCTGCAGCTCCCCACGTGGTGGGGAAGTCCCAGCAGGGGCAGGATATCTAATTCCAGAACCGGACGCTACCACCACCTTGCTATGGGGTCTCGGGCACGTGACCTCACCTCCTTGTGCCTCAGTCTCCCCAGGTGTAGACGGTGCAGGGAGAGACCCTCATATCCAGGGTGCTTCGAAAATCAAACGAGCCGATGCACGGAAGAAGTCTGGAACAGTGCCAGGCACAACGGAACTGCCCTCGCAGCAGGTGTGTGTTACTGTACTCGCGCATCAGTGTGGGGGCTCAGAAGCCCCGCGTCCCCAGGGTCACCCGACTTGGTTATTCCATCCCCAGTCACTGGGGACCTGCTAGGGGCCCAGCTTTGTCCCAGCATGCCCCACCTCTGCCTTAGCCACCTTTGGAGGTGGACACCCCTTCCTCTACAAAAGTGACCCCCCCAATGCTGGCCAGTAGTTGGGGTGGCTGACGGTGCACAGGTGGGGCCCCACGGCAGGAGAGCTGCCCAAGTCAGAAGGCTCGAGAGGTCACGGATGTTCGGACCCGGACCGCCAGACCTCAGCAGCAGCTTTATCAGAAAGCTGGACGCATCCGACACTGCAAAGTTTAAAAAGCTGGGGAAAGCCCCCATGGAGACTCTTGAGCTGAAAATGTCACCATCTGGACACAGCACGATGCCCTGGGCCACGTCAAGTGACCGCCAGCTCAGGTGCTACCGGGCACGGAACCAACAAGGGTTTACTGACCTTAAAACACATCGCTTTTTAAAACCCCAGGCAGTAAGTGAACAGCAAGGACATCTTCCCTTTGGACACAGAGAAAATAAGTTTGTGGCTGGTGGGGACAGCTGGCCTCCGGGGGGGCATAAGGGGCGTCGCTGTGGGCTGGGTGGGCAGAAGAGCCTCGCTTGGGTCCCGACGGGGGGCTGGGGAGGGGCAGGGCTGTGCCTCCCCCACAGCCCGGGGACCGGGCACCATCACATCAGCGAGCCGGCGGGAGCTGTGGTACAGCTCACTGCGGTTTGGCAGCCCCTGGGCTTTCGCTGGCCTCACCACGGAGCAGCGCAAATATTAAAACATCGTTATCTGTGTGCCTCTCCGCTGGAAGATTGCATCCTCGCAGCAACAGAATCAAAAATTTTTAGCAAATTAAAAAATTATTCAGAAGAACATTTCTCTCTCACCAAGAAAAAGGCAGGGTGCCTCTCATTTTCCTGAGAGGAAAAATGTTCTATAAAACCTTCCCCCTTTGTAATCAGGTGCACACAATGGGCATTAGTGCCAGGGAATTCAGCAGAAATTGAGAGAAGAGAGATAAGAAAGGTCCAACCAGCCTATGGTGAGGGGAGGGGCGAGTTACAGACCCACCGGGACACTGTAGTTCATCTTCTCCGTGGGGAGGGGGCTTTCCATCTGGTCTTTGTCCCCCACTTCTGGACAGTCCCCTCTACAATGTCCTGCCTTCCTGGAGGCCTTGGGTCGCCCTGGGCAACCCGACAGCGTGATGCAGAGCGGTGGGCTCAGCGTAGGGCTGGCTGTGCCGGAGACACCAGCCCTGAGATGTAGGGTGGGGCTTCGGGTCCCAGGTGCCCATTACCGGGAGACTGAGACCAACAACGCGGGCGACCAACCAGTCAATGATCAGTGATCAGCCACCGACCACAGCTCCGTGAGGCGGCCCTGACGCATGAGCCTGTGGGGCAGTGAGGCTCCGGAGGGCTTCCTGGAAGCAATCCTTCCTGTGTGTTGTCACAGAGCAACACTGACGGTGACAGGTCCTGACCCCGTGGGAGGGGACAATGGGAACACACTCTGGGCACTAACCAGGAGTCTGCGGATGCGTCTCTTCCTTGGGCTGAGGTCAGTCTGTGTCCTTTCCCTGTCCTTTCCTTGTGACAGCCCTCGGGGAATTCCGTGGCTCCTTCTAGAGAATCAAGCCAACCTGAGGGTAGTCTTGGGGACCCCCAAGTTTGCAGCTGAAGTGAGGTCTTGTGGGGACTGCGTCCTTTAACTTTGAATCTGACTCACGCCGTGTGTGTGAGCAAGACAGACAGACAGCCAGAGCAAGAGACAGAGGATGAGTCTCGGTCCCCCAACCCCTCGTCCGGGACGACCGCGTCTTCTGGAATACCGAAGTTCTATCCCTATCCCGGGACTGGCAGATTCAAGGGAAAAGATTATCCCCACCTTTTCACCTCTAAACTCATGCCAACTGCGTTAGTTTGAAAATGTCCAAGAATTCCAGATGGTTCAGTCATAAAACCCTTGACAAGGTACAAACCTTGTTAGCCGCTCCCCGTCCGTGAGCCAACAACCCCACGAACCCGGAGACGCGTGTGGAGACCAGATAACAAAGCGGCCCACCTCCCGCTCTGTGCCCGGACGGCGACACGACACGGCGGCTGGAGCACACAGAGCAGAAGCGCCCTTGGCGCCGCTGGGAGGGAGCCGGGAGGAATCCAGCCTTGGCAGCTGCACGGCCCAACGCGCAAGGTTGCCTCGCTGACATTGGCTCACACCTGCTAGCGGCTGCGAACGAGGACGCAGGTAACCTCCTCGCGCCGCTTCAACATTCGTACGGTGTCATTCATCTGGCGTTTAGCTGCCTCAAAACGCGCTGACCCAAATCTGTTCTGGATTCTGGGCAAGAGGGATGCCAGCCAGCGGGACACGATGAGGCAGGCGCCCTTCAAGGAGAGCGGGGATTCCTTCGTGCCCGGGAGCCAGCCAGAGTGAGCGGAGGCTGACCATGCGCCAGGCTGCTCCCCGTGCCCAGGGAGCGAGGGAGACCTCCACTGACCCACACGGGCCGGGGGGGGGCACGGAGGCCCTCCCCGCATCCCTCGGGACTGTGGTGGACTGGGAACAGCCTCCCCAGGTTGGCCTCCAGCCTCCGTCAGGTATGACTGTGTGAGTGAGCCGCCTCCTCCGGCGGATACCCTTCTCTGTTCCCTGAGCCCAGCCACCACCTGTGTGCTACGGGGAAGGCCGGGCTCCCCCAGACTTCGCCGTGTTTCCCAATAAATACCGCTGATGCAAAACCTCTCCGGTCCCACGTCCCGGAAGGCAGGACTGGGCACGGGAAAGGCGTGAATTCCATGTGGTTGAAAGGCCACGGGCAGGAAGGGCCTCTTGCACGGTCAGGCCCTCCGGGGATGGCACTTCTGCCGTCCTGAGCTGCTCTCCCCTGCCTGCCCTCCGGCTGCCCTTGCTTCATCCCCTGATCTGACAGCCGTGGTGGGGGCACCTGGTGCCATCTCTGCAGAGCAGAGGAGACTCACTCACTGATTTGGCATGTGATGGAATTCGGGTGCTCAAGGCCACCACCAGACACCGACCTAGACTCGTGGTCGGCTGTTCCTGGTGCTGCTGGGTCCATGCCCTGCCAGAATGTGACATCAGAGCGACATGGCGGGGCCCCCGCTGGGCCTTCTCCCGGGTGGGTGGTGGTGGAGTCCTACCAGGGCTCGGGATTGGTTGCCTGGAGCTCAGACCTTTCCAACAGAAGTCATCCCTGAGCAGCCACGGACCACCACGTGGCCACAGAGGGGAAAACCACCACCAATTAGCAATCATCCCATTTGTGGACAAATTTCATTCTTTGGCAGCTGTCCCCAACGTGTCGCTGATCCTTAGCCAAATGAACCAAAAGGGCAATGGGACACGGAAGCATTTGTGTGTGGGAGGCAGAGACAAGCCCGCCGCAAGCGCCTGATTCACACATCTCAGCTCCACAGCCCGAACCTCGCTTGGCAGTTAATACGTTCATGAGCTGATTTCCACCATCGCCACCCTGCTTGCTGGAGGGCAAGGCAGCTCTCGAAATGGGGCTTTTCATCTTTGTGTTTTTCTTCCCGCCTGCCCAAAGATTCTCATAAAACGGCATTTTTCTCATCTCACTGGAAATTTAGCCTTTTTCAGGCTCTGCAAATCCCAGGCTCTTATTCAAATACATTGTAACTGCGGGTCCCCTCCCCCCACACACATATACACACCACGTGCAGCGAGCCACTGGAAACTTCCAGGCCAGGGGGATGTCGGGGTTCGTGGTCTGAATACTCCACGGGGACGGCAGCTCGTGTGCACCCCATAGGAGTGTTTTCTGTACATCGCTGTGTTGTCAGAGCAAACTAGCACACTTCTCTGCTCACTTTACGAGGGTTTCTGTCTGTCCCAGACCGCAGCCGCCCCCCTCCCCTTAGCAGAGAGCGCCCACAGCTTCCCGAGGCCAGGGCCCCAGCAGTGGGCCCGCCATGCTTCTCACGGTGCCGAGGGCCACACGAAGGGCTCCGTCAGTGTTTCCTGAATGAAACGAGTGTACGGGGTAGCAGTCACGACGTGCCGAGGAGTTGTAAGGTGACATTCCTGGCTGATTCCAGCCGATTTTCCCTGGCCCAACGTTGGGGGAATGTGGAGGCATCGTAAGGATTCTCCTCATGCACATTTATATCCGACTCCTTCCCAAAATGACTTTGAGCTGCTATCAATAACAGAAGAGCTGTGGGGGTTTTAGGACACACACCTAATTGCAGAAAAGACAGAAGGCAAGAATTGAAAGCCAAGTGGACGGGAAAAACAGTGTCAAGGAATGCTGAGTAAGGACCCCTGGGGGGGTGAGGGTGCTCTCCCCAGGTGACCACAGCAGTGAGCATGGAGGGCACCGGGTCCCCGGTCTGCGAGGAGCCAGAGGAGAAGCTGGCCCTGGATGACGACCTTCCGTTGACCGTGAACTTACTGAAGCATGAGCACGTGTGATCACCCACGCGGCCACACGCCTCCCAGCAGGGTGTGGGAGTCGCCACAGAACACGGCCAATTGTTCCCAAACATTTTAATGCCACAAACTGTTTGGTTAGCCTGCAAAGTGAGCTACAAAGATCCCATCCGTGCTGAGCTCGGGGAGAGCCCTGTGAAGGGGCAGCATCAGGCTGCACCAGGCTCCCCACCCCCCGCAGCCCTCACCCCTGCACAGGTACATGCACGTGTCCCTTCCGCGTCCTGCTCCAGCTCTGTGTGCACACGTGCCCCGCAAGCCGCCTCCTCCAGGAAGCTCTTCTCACCTAACCTAACTGCGCAGGAACCCCTTCCTGCTCAACACTGGCTGTGGGCCCTCGGGCACTTCCCGGTGCCCGCAGCAGGAGCTCCCCCTGCCTCTCTCACGCCTTCTGTGGATCGGAGCCTCACACCCTCCTTACCCCCAGCCGGGCCCCAGCGAATCTGCGTGGAACCAGCCCACGTGAGGAGCGGAGCTATCTCACCAGCAGACCCCTGCCCGGCCGCGGCGCTGCGCTCGTCCAGACACGGACGCTGAAAAACCAGGCTGCGAGCTTTCCCTTTCTTTTATTTTTCTCATCAATGCTTCCACATATCGTGTCCCTTTCATAAGCAGACCTGTTTTCCAGAGCAGTGTAGGCTCACAGCAAAACCAAGGAGATACTCAGATCTCTCCACGTCCCCTGTCCCCCCGCTACCACTCAGCCTCCCCCACTACCAACACCCGCCCAGCGCAGGACGGATGTGATGGTCAATGAACCTACATTCACATGTCGTCATCTCCCAGCGTCCACAGTCCACGCCGTGGTGCGTTCTCAGTGGCGTCTATCCCATGGGTTTGGACAAAAACAGAAATTGCTCACCCAGAGTCGCTTCACTGCCCTGAAGGTCCCGTGTCCTCAGCCCATCCGCCCACTGCGCCCGTCCCTGGGGAACACCGACCCGGGTGCCCTGTCTAGGTTTGCCTTTTCCAGAACGTCCCCGGCTGGAGTCCTCTGACGGGCTCCTTTCTCTTAGCGCGACACGTTCGCAGTTCCTTCCCGCCTCTCCATGGCTCGATGGCTCGTGCCTTTTTAGCGCTAAATAATATTCCGTTGTCTAGACAGACCATTTTCTTTATCCACTCGCCTTTTCTAAAGGACATCTTGGTAGCTTCCAAGTTTTAGCAATTACAAATAAGGCTGGTAACAACGTACTGGTGCAGGCTTTCGCGCGGACTGAGCGAGCGTGACTGGGGATCCCACGGTAAGAAGGTGCCCCGTTCTGTAAGAAACCACCGACCTGTCTTCCAAAGCGGCCACGCCGTGTTGGATCCCACCGGCAGTGAGAGAGTTCCTGCTGCTCCACATTCTTCTGTGACCTTTTCCGCTTGTGGTTTTCCCTCACTTTTTAGGAAAACTATTCTGTCTTTTAACCATAAAGGGTCAGCATGTAAGAAACGATCCTTCATCACACAGGCCACCCTCTGTGGGTAAGGAGACACGCTCCAGGCCAGAAGGGCCCCGGCTAACGAAACCGCCGACTTAAACAATTGAAAATTCTCTCCAACTTTCTCGCCAGCCCCGCAGTGTTTGTGGAAGGCAAACACTGAGCTGTGAACATAGCAGAGTGTTTGGGCGATGAGCTTGGATTATGGGTGAGAATACAGAGTTTCCTCCCAATCTTCAGTCTGCAACTCCCTCCTATGCATTCTTCCCGCCAGCCATCCCTCCAACAAATATTTGCTGAGCACCTGGCAGCACGTCCCGGGCGCTAAGCTGGGCTCTGGGGCCACGGTTGTGAGCAAAGCACAAGCCTCGGCTTCCAGGACCTGGAAGGCAGGGGCACAGCTAGTCTGGAAGAGGGAAAGGAAGCGCATGGGAGGAGGGAGAGAATCAAAGAGCATCTCCTGCAGCAGCTCTGGACTTCCCGCCTCGCCTCGCCAGGAGGGATGGCCTTGGCCCAGGCAGGGGCTCCTGCTGGCTTCCTCCCGCTGGACCTGAAAGGGGCTTCATCCTGGAGGGAAGCAATGACCCTGAATAATTCCCGCTGTCACTTCCTACAATGAGCCTTATCGGACCCCGCACCCCCATGCGCTGTCCCCCTGAGCGCCCATCCCCCCACTGCCTCCACCCCCACCCCCAGCTGGACTACAAACATGACAAAGGCAGGTGCACCACCACTGTAACGCTGGCCTAGCTCAGTCCCAGGCACACAGCAGGAGCTCAGCAAACACTGAATGAGGGAGTGGACAAGCAGGAGGGAAGAGAGGCGAGCTGCAGGCAAAGCAGACTAACTAAAGCTGTGGGGAGGAGACGCAGCGTGTGGGTGGCGGGAGATGGCTGCTGATGTCCCTCCCCGCAAGGACCCCCAGTTTAGGCTGATCTGAGGTTTCAGTGGGGATTAGCCAGGGAGATGGATGGGGGCTGGGGAGAGCAGGCTTTCCAAGCAGAAGGCGCAGCGCAGGGCCAGGTGGGGAAGGGGACCCGCTGCACTCTGGGAGCCAGGAGGGGAGTAGTGGGAGCAGCAGAAGGAGAGGGGCAAGGGCAGCCGGGCTGGATGGGTCTGGAGGAAGGGCCGTGGTGGGCACCTCACCTGCGACACCTTCATTCAGCGAACATTCCCGGAGCTCCTGCTGTGTGCTGGGCCTTCCAGGCCATGTGACGTCCGGTTCTTGATCCTAGAAGCAGTGAGGCAGCCCCTGGAGGGGGTCAGGCCACCACTGGTGAGTGACCAGTCCGTTGCTGTGGACTGTGTGGGCAAGAGGAGAAGGGGGACCAGCCGCGCGGTCTAGAATTACCAGGAATGGTCATTGATCGGAGACAGACATGGAAGGAGGGTTAGTTGACGGGGAGGCCCTGGGCGTTAGGCCAGAGCAGCTGGGGGGCTAGAAACACCGTTCATACAACCGGCAGGTGGACAGGGCACCTTTGCAACCAGAGTTGAAGCCCTTGGGGAGGCTGAACTCCAGAGGCACCCAGTTCTCCGGCCTGTCCGAGTCAGGAGTGCCCAAGCAGGGGCCCGGCATCCGCTGACGCCAGAGCAACTGGAGAGCCAGAAACTGGCCGGTGGCCGTCAAGTGCCAACTGATGAGAAGTGGAGTTCTGAAGGGCTCTGGAATAAAAGCATGGAACCCAGCTTATTAGAAAACCAGTCTCCCCAGAAGTGGGACAGGAGAGGTGTTTAACAGGCTTGGCCTTGGGTTTCCCTCCAGCGGCTGCCAGTGATTAGATTAGTTTCCTTTCCAAACGGACTTTCCTGCCAGGCCCCATTTGTCTTCTCCCTTCCACACAGGCGGTGGGAAATAAGGCCGCGGGCAACACGGCCTTGGGAAGGGAGAAGGACCCAGCGGGCCGCCGAGCAGACGAGCGCGCGTGAGCGTGCACACCCGCCCCGTGCATGTCTTCCCTCGTGGCCGAACCAGAGCAGCGCGGCCTCCCGGAAGGGGCTCGGGCTGGTCTGCGCGGCAGGGAGGAGCCCGCGGGATCCCCATCCAGCGCGTTCGCAGGCTCGGAGGGAGTCGATCTGCGGGGGCAGCGAACATGGACGCTTCCGCAGGAGGGTACGAGTCACCGTCTGTCGGGGAACGACGCACACGGGCACGCTCAGATGGGCCACGGGGGCCGAAGCTCAACACAGGTCACTGTTCAGCCTTTCACAGCTGGACTGGAGAATCTAGTGCACCTGAGAAAACTGCCTGATCTAAACGTTCTCACCTGCAAAAACAGGTGTAAACACCGCTCTACTGATTGCAAAGCCCGCCTGTGGCTTGGGGCTGCCACGGTGCGGAGGCGGAGCCGCGGGGTGGGGGGCGGCTGCTGTCTCTCAGTCCTGACGTGAGAGGACAGGGCTGGTGTCCCTCAGTCCTGGGGAGGTACTGAGGGGCTAGAAAACAGGGCTGGTGTCCTTCAGTCGGGGGGGTGGCTGGGGCAGGGGTCCTAGACCCCAGAGCTGCGGACCTGGCGTGCTTAAAGGCAAGGCTGGATTTCATGTTTTTAAAACTCTCAAAGGCGGCCACTGGCTTTAACGCAGGGTCCCTGAGGTGCCAGGAGCCGGGACACTGGAGAGGGGAGCGGGCGCCGCCGGACCGTCACCCGGTGCTGGAAGGGCTGAGCCCCGGGGAGGAAGGGCCGTCCGAGGGCGGCCTGCGGTCCACCTCCGCTGGGGGACTAGCCGGGCGGGGTCGGAGCAGGACCATGCGGGGACTCGCCGGCCCCCAGGCCAAGCGCACTACGGCAAAGTCGCGACGCTCGCACACCAGGGACCAGAGCCTGGAAACCGACCTCCGCCGCGGGCCTCCGGTGAACAAGCACTTCCCGCCTTTCCCCGGACACTCGGCCGGCGCTTCCAGATGCCCCTCACAAACATGGCCGCCGCCCCGTCTAACCGCGATGACCGCTGAGGCCGTCCGGCGGGTGCCCCTCACAAACATGGCCGCCGCCCCGCCCGCTGCGCACGGCGAGGCCTTTGTTGGGTCACGTGCAGGGGACGCCGGGCTGTGATTGGTCAACCCTCTGGTGGCGTCGGACACCGGGGCGCGGGTCGCGGGGTCGCCGCTCCTTTGAGAAGCGTTAGGCCGGGACGTGGGGACTCGGGGCGGTGCTGGGGGCGGCAGCGCGCCGCTCACACCCATGAGGAGCCGGAAGGTGAGGGGCCGAGGCCGGGGGGGAGCTGCGCCGAAGAGGCTGCGGCTCCGGCCACCCATCGTCTGGGGAGCTAAGGAGTGACCGCAGTGCGCCCAGGGCCGAGGGGCGGCACCTGCTCGGCCGCCTCGGGGTAGGGGCTTCCAGACCACGCCGCCGGGGGAGCTGGGGTATCCTGGTCACGCCCCCCACCCCGGGTAAGGTGCGGCCTGATCACTGCCCGCGATGGGGGGTTCCCAGAGCGCCCCCCGGGGGGGCGGGGTATCCCGGGTCACGCCCTCGGTGTAGGGGGCTCCCAGACCACGCCGGGGGGGGGGGGGGCGGGGGAGGGGAGCATCATGGGTCACGCCCCCACGCCCCCGGGTAAGGGGCTCCCAGATCACCGCCTGCGAGGCGGGCATTCTGGGTCACGTCCCCGGACAGAGGGCCGCCGGGTCCAATCCCAGGAAAGGGTCCAGAACCGTTCCGGACCCCAGGAACCGCTGCCACTACCGAAGCCCTTGGTTTTCGTCTAGGCGGCCGTCAGCTCCGGGGACGCGTGGGGTGGGAGGGCACTGGCCGGGGCGCCGGTTCCCGCACTGGGGACCCCGCGGGGCTCCGCCGCTGGTTGTTGGGGTGCGGGGGGGTGTTTCACCAACTTGACATCCTTTTATGGAGTTGCTGGGCCCGTTCGCAGAGTTCTGACGGGCTGGGATGCACGCGTGCCCTTCTGCTTCCGTGGTCTTTAAGCTCGTCTGCTTTCTTCTGTTCTTGTTTAAAGGCCTTGAAGTGGATACTTTGTAATGCAGCATTTTAGTGACTCATTCGCTATTGTTTAACATTTTCTTCCCAGCGGTTGCTCTGGGCTCTGCCATACGTATTGTAACAGTGGAATCCGCAGCAGGTCTGTGGCCGCCTGGTCCTAGTGGGGTGTACATCTTTATTCCCTCGGCCCGCTGTCTCGGGGTCGTACACCTGTTCCCTCTGAGTGTTGGAAACCGCAGTCCTGCCGGGTTCTCTGTCCCCTGCTGGCATTTCCTCAGCCAGTGCAGCCGGATCCCGCCCTTCATGCTGGTGCTGCCAGAGCACATCCCTTTATGCGTGTCTACAGCTGCTTTCTACACCAGTTAAGAGAGGAGTACATACGCCCGAAAACGGGGTTCTGCAAGGACGGAATGACCTCCCCGGTGCTCGCTCACCAGGGATCACGGAATGTCCTTTAGTACTCCTTGTAAGACGTGGCTGCTGGCCGCAGGTCCCCCCCGCTGACCTGGCAGTGCCTGTCCCGCTGTCGTTCTTAAAGGATGGCTTTGCTCAGTGCGGGATTCTTGGTTGGGGATTTTTTCTTAGAGATCCTGGAGTTGTGTGACTGTATCCACTCATTCTGCCAAGTTAGTGACGTATTTATGGAGCTCCCTGCTAAGGGAGGGTCGTTCTCCACGGCTGTCTTCAAGATGTCTTTGGTCCCTGGCTTTCAGGACTTAGCGCCGTGTGCGATTGCGGACCTCGCTGCATTTCTTCTACTGGGAACGGAGTCCTTTGAGATTCCTGTTGTGTTGGTCGCTATTTTTCAATAAATTTGGGAAGCTTCAGCCGTTATTTCTCTGTCTTTTCTGCTCCTTTCTGTCCTGATACTCCCATTACATGTATGTTGGTGCACTTACGTGTGTCCAGGGTTTTCTCGAAGGCTTCCTTTTTCACTCTCTTTTCTCTCTGTCCAGTTCTTTACTTGTGCTTTCTCGTAGCTCTTGAACAGGCCCCAAATGGCCACTTTTAAGTCTTTTTCTGATAAAGTCAAACCCGGCCACTCTCGCAGGCTCTTCTGTCATTGGCTGTATTCCAGGGTACGGGTCTGCTCTCCAGTTTCCTTGCATGCTCCATGACTTTCTGTCAAATCTGGGCATGTCAGGTAATGTAGCAATTCTGGGTTCCCCTCCGCTTGTTACTGTTGGTAGGCGTTTGTTTGTCTAGTGATTGGGCCGATGCTTCTGTTGGACGCTCTATTCCCCTCTTCCCAGGTGACAGTCAGTCCACTGCCCGGGCAGCACCTTCACCCTGGGGGCACTCTCCTGCTGCTCACAGACCACATCTGGCGCTTAAATTCCCATTAAATGCCGTTGGATTGCTCAGTTTGCCACAGTCGCCTGGGGCCTAACTTGCTCTGCAGACTAATCCGGTGGCGGCTTTGAAGGCTGAGGCCTGGCTTCCGAGTCGTGTTTGGTGCTTGCTCCGACCCCAGGAGGGCTCCTCCGACTGCGGGATTCCCCGCTTCTCACCTGCGGACTGTCTGGCCTGAAGTTTATCTTGGTTCTGTCATAGCTGCCTTTTTTCCACATCCTCTGCTGTTCCTGAGAGCTCCCTAAGGCCAAACCTTCTCCATACTCCTGCAGAGGAAGTCAGTTCTGAGGGGAGAGACAAGAGCCCTCTGTTGTAATGCCTGCCTCTCCTGCGGGCAAAGTCTCAGAGTCAAATGCTCCGTCTAGGGACCGTGACAGGCTTCACTGCAAGACACCTGTGTTACACCCAGAGCACTCTCAGAGAAGCGGCTGTGCAGCAGCCCAAGACCCCCTGGGCCTGCTTCTCCAGGCCTGGAACCACCTCCACAAGCAGGGCAAGGGTGAGGGGGCCCCAGTCTTCTCAGTGCTCTGCCCAGGCTGTCCCACAGCTGTGGGGTGGGCAGAAGGAAGCCCCCTCTTCTCAGCCACACACAACACAGGTCTTAGCATGGGAACAGGTAGGATGAGGACAGAATCAGAAAGGCTGACATCCCGCTCCAGGTGGGAGGAAACCTCTCTGTACGGGAGTGGGTGGGCGCCCCGTGTCCTCGGCCGTGGGGTCTAGAGTCCACACACCACACACCGTTTTGCAGGTGGTCCTGAGTGAGTGTTCCTTCATTTGCGCTTTGTCCATTTCCAAAAGACTTAAATGGTTTTTCATACTTTCTGCCAGTTTTATAGGGGTCAGCGGGGTTCCTCATGCTGTCTTGCCCTTTTGGGAAACCACATTTTTGCCTTTGACGTCCATTTTTAACCAGTCTGCCTGGAAGGTGGAAGACGTCAACAGCGGGAAGTTTTTCCTTTGGGGATTAAGTGGAAGCAGCCGGCTCTCCAAAGCAGAAGAAACTGCTAGATGCTTGACGTGCGGGAGCGGGCTCCTTGGGGGTTCCGCCCAAGACTGAACCAAACCAGCATGCGCCCAGTGTGGCTGCAGCTCTCGGGTGGATGACGGGTGGCACCAGAACCACCACAGCTCCGGAGCGTTGGCCTGGACCCACCAAGGGTGTGTCTTCGGGGGCCTGGAAAGTCGAAGATGAACCTGCCCACCCAGGGAGCCTGGTGCCCCCTAAGACAACAGTCCCTGCCTTGGAGATGAAGACAGAAGGCCTCTAGAAGCGCAAGGCCTCGGAGAAGAGCCAGGACGCCCCCCACCCCTGCTCAGCCCCCGCGGAGCTGCTGAGCAGCTTCAAGCGGCAGCTCTTGGAGCTCCTGTGAGCGCCGTGCGCGATGACGCAGGGCAAGGAGGACTTTAGGCCCTTTAGGCCACACAGCACTTGGCTGACCTCACACAGGCTCCTCCACGGAGCCATCCTCGTCTTAAAGCTGCTCCTTGGAAGCTGTTGAAGCAGCAGGCACAGCGCCTGCTACGTCAGTACTCGGTGACACTCGGTGACAGCAGCAGCTGTCCTCAGGGCCATTCGTCTGTCCGTCCGCCCCCCAATGCGCCCAGCCAGGCACAGTCACATGAGAAAGTGTTAGAAGGACTTGTAACAGAAGAGAAGACGGTTGGTGGCCTGGGATGGACATGGCCCTTCCCTCCCGGGGGGAGAGGGCTCCGGGCGGTGTGCTGGTACGGGACAGGGAGGGGGGTTCCAGAGCCTCTGCTGGCTCCGCTCCCCGTGTGTGGCTGCGTCCCCACGGCTGCCGGGCTTCCGCAAACATGCTCTTGACACGGCGCGGGCCCAGGCCCTTTACCTGGTCCAGAGCTCCTTGCCCCTACTGTGCGCACAGCTGGGAGGGTACCTGTCCTTCCATAGGCCGCTGCCTTTCCTTTTCCTTGCATTTGAACGCTCTCTGGGACCGCTCCTGCTGTCTCACAGCCTGGGTGAGCCGCCACCTCCCAGGGCCTCTGGAAAGCCATGGCTGCCGGGGCGGGGGCGGCCAGGACAGCGCGGTAGAGGCTCTACGCTGGCCTTTGATGAGTCTCTGCTGTGGAGCCTGCCACCCTCGACCCAGCCCCAGGGCCCACGTATCTGGGGCCTGCTGGGACGCGAGCCCACGGGCGTCCCACCCACATGCCCACGGGTCCTCGCCCACTGCTGTGCAACAAACCTTTACTGTCAGGTTTCAAGCTGAGCTTCAAACGGATCGTCTTCTCCCTACATTTGGTTTCCGTTCCAGAATGGAAAAAGGGATGAGTGGAAAACTGGTGAAACTCAAGGCAGGTGTGTGGTTTAGGGAGCAGGGAGGGCTGCACCAAGGCGACCTGGTTTGGCCAGAAGCACGTGGGTTCTCAGTTTTTACTGTTTTGGGTCATTCCTTCCTTGTTAGGAGACTGCGCCGCATTCAGAGTAAACCGGACACAGACTGCTAAGTCGGTAACATTAGCCACAACCTAACTGCTTTAAATCAGCAGAGTCGGGCTGTTTCCACCTCTACAGTGAGTGTGGGAGGCGTGGGGGGTGGCTTTGTTTTTCCTGTCCCCTTTTACGGAGAACTTGTACACCATGTAAAAGTTGGAGAACTTTCTGAGAAAGGGGATATGTGCTTCTGAACACATCTGAAGCTGACTTAATGCCGACGAACTCCCAAGTGCAGGTTCTTCCACATGCGTGCCGTGAAGGAGACACACCGCCCCGAGCTTCCAAAGACAGTAGCGAAGAACAGATGTGCGTCGTCTTTTTTTTTTTTTTTAGAGATTTATTTATTTGACAGGGAGATTGAACAAGTGGGCAGAGAGGCAGGGGGGTGGGGGGGGGTGGGGAGAAGCAGGCTCCCTGCTGAGCAGAGAGCCCGATGCAGGGCTTGATCCCAGGACCCCGAGATCATGACCTGAGCCGAAGGCAGAGGCTTAACCCACCGAGCCCCCCAGGCGCCCCAGAACAGATGTGCGTCTTAAACCCGGAACAGTTTTGTCTGTTTGCACACGGCCCCAGGTGTTTTTCCAGGAAGAGGAGGAGATGGGGCGGGAGGGACCCTGCAGCGGTTTCTTCGGGTGGGGATGCCGCGTGCCCGTGCTCACGTCCCTGAAGAGCACTGACTGACGCTGTGGGACCTGCTCTAGCTCGCAGGTGCTGTGCGGTCCTCAGCGCGCCTCCGAGCCCGCCGCTGCTCAGCCAGGTTGGCCTCTGCCCGGGACGCCGGCCCCGCCACGTCTGCCAGGACGCTATGCCAGGTGAGCCTTGCCGGCACAGAGACGCCGGGACTTGGGTTCGTTCCTGTACAAAACATTGCTCCTGAGGTGTGTCGGAAAGAGCGGGGTTGCTTACCCCGCAGAGGGACGTCGGGCGCTGTGATCACTGTCCGAGAAAGCTGTGCTCTGCGGGCCGGGCCGTGTCCTTGGAGCGCTTCCCCGGCGGGGGACACACGGGGCTCACGCTCCGTCCCCACACACCCCTCTTCCAGTCACTCTGAACTCAGCCTTACAGCCTTCTGCCTGAGGTCGGCTGAGCTTGGCTGGCATAGGGCCACGCCCCGTCCCCCCTGCAGTCTTGGCGAGCAAGCTTTGCCCTGCAGCCCTGGTGCCCAGAGTCGCTGGAAGGCCGACCTCCCCCGTCCCGCTCAGGGGTCTGGCTGGGACTCAGTCTGACGCCCGCAGCTGACACGGTTCCGCTTCTAGAGCTGCTCAAAGACCGTGACGTCCCTTTAGTGGCGTTTGCGAGCCCCTGCTCTGTCCTAGAACGCCTTGGTGTGGCTTACGTTCTAGCAGGCGTGCGTGGGAACTGGAGGTCTGTTGGCATTTTATGATCCGTCCATACCTGCTTCGGAAGTTCCCTTGGGCACTCCCAAGGCCCTCGGGTGAGCCGGCAGGGATGAGAGAGGTGGCCGGTGTGTCTACATCTTTCCCAGCCACCGGTTTAAATTCCGTACCTTTGGAGGCGGTGACCTAATCCTGTCCCCCAGGGTGTGGCAGCAGCATCTGGATTGTTCAGGAACGCTCGCCTCTGGGACAGAGATGTTCTTGATTGTCTCCCTGCCCCCTAATCCTAGATGTGTCTGGTTTCCTCCTACACTTTTCTGTTGATAGGCCTCGTCACACAAAGCTGCGGACAGGCGAATTTCCAAGAAGTTCAAGTATGACAAAGGTCATCTCGTGAAATCAGAATTACAGAAACTTGTCCCGAAGGGTGAAAGCCTTGGGCTGCCCAAGATTCCCCCAAGGAGCCCTTGTAATGATGAGTCTCTGGGGCTCGCTGAAGACCAGGGGCTGCCTCCAGGAAAGGGAGCTGGGGCTGCTGCCCAGCCCGCGGCCACAGGGCCCCCCCTCGGGGCCCGCACAGCTGTGGGCGACGCCAGCCCCGCAGAGACTGAGGACGGCCTGTGCCTGCCCACACCCGGGGTCCTTCCAGGAGAGGAGCCTCATGGCAGCCACGCCACACGGGGCGGGGCGGCGGAGCAGGCGCCGAGGCCCCCGCTACAGACAGACGACAGCGTCTTTCTGGACGAGGACAGCAACCAGCCCATGCCCGTGGGCCGGTTCTTCGGAAACGTGGAGCTCATGCAAGTAAGATGGGCCCCGCGGCTGCACACTGGGTCTGCTCATGGCCTGCGCGTGGCACTGCCTCAGGACAGGCCCCATTCCCCATGAGGAGGAGACACGCCGGCCACCTGGGAGCAGCCCCTCCCTGTCCTGAGCAGGGGATCCTTGCCAGGGCGCAGCCTCTGCTGAGAGGCCTCTCCTTCCTTGCTCAGCCATCGGGGTGGGGGTTGGTGCGGACTCTGGGCCTCCCCCCTCGGTCATGGGAGGGGAGCAGCCACCCCCCCACACACTTGCTGGCTATCGTCTTCCCTAGGATCAGCTGGGGGCGTGGGGGCGAGCCCTCCCCTGGGGTGCTCACCAGTGCGGTGGGCTGGCGGTGGCTGAGATGACTGTTCTCTCCCTCCAAGGACCTTCCCCCAGCGTCTTCGTCTTGTCCTTCGATGAGCAGACGGGAATTCAGGAAAATGCATTTCAGAGCCAAAGATGATGAAGACGACGACGACGGTGCCGAAATGTAGGGAATAAAGTACACGGCGGTTCCTTGCATATTTAATACCATTAGTAGTTTTGACAGTTTAGCAAGTGACGAGATTTTTATCTGTCTCCCAAGAAAATGTGTTCTTAGCCAGATGCTGAAATGGACCCATGAAGGTCCTCGGGCAGGACACCGGGTGCCTAGAGCGTCGACACTCGTGACCCGGAGCCGTCTCTCAGACTGGCCTCCGCTGCTCCACACGTTTTCTGGAGTCTGCTGCCGCGCCGATGGTGCGAGCCCCCGAGCTGCCCAGGGGTCCGTGGGAGAGACCGTTCCGAAGAAAACGCCTCCCTCGGCTCTCTGGCTTTGCTAAGAATTGAGCTTGTTTTCCATCATCAGAAGCGGATCATTCTTGTGATTGAGTCAGCGCCAGTTCTTGAAGAACTCTCCTTTATTTCTGTACATGGCGCTGCTGTTTACCTCGGAAACTTGCAAAGTACATATAAGAGAGAAATAAAATCTATTTTGAAAATATTTTCAAAGAAATCTTTGTTCCTAAAACCCTACTCCTTTCTAAAATGTCTGAGAGCCAAGTGGAGGACACGAATCCTTTCCTGTCTTCCGGGTGTCGGGCTGGGTTGGCCTTTGTGCCCGCTCGCTGCGGGGAGGGGACACCAGTGAGTGGAGAGCTGAGGCCACTGGCTAGAAGGGACGCGGCGCACACACACACCCCTGTGTAGACCGAGGGATTCCTGAGACCGCCGCGGTGGGCCACACAGTCCTCACCCCATGTGGCGATGAGGCCCGATGTCCCCAAGGGCTGTGGCCCCCCTCCGTGGTGTAACCAGTTTCAGAGATTACAGAGCACTGGGGAGGTAACACAGCAGGGAGCCTGGGTCCCCAGTGACCAACACAAGGAGAGAAGCTGCCTCCAGCTCAGGAAGACAGGGACCAAACGGCTCAACGCACAACATCTCTGGAGCTGCGTCCGCACCCTGGTCCACTCCCCTAGGACTCAGGAGAGAAGCCACGATGCTCATAGTCCCGTTTATCACAGGGAAGCCACCCGCAGGGAAAACGGCAGAGGAACAGCCTCCTGCAGTGGCCCCCGGGGCAGCACGGACGCAGGCTTCATCCTCCAAGCACCCGGGAAGCTCACCCGGGCCCCACTGGGGTCAGTCACACAGGCTCGCAGTGCCCGTCTGGGACCGAAACGCCCCCCGGCTGTCCCCGGTCTCACCTCATCAGCCCCTGCCTTGCTCTCACCCCTCACTGGGCTCCTTCAGCCCTGACCCCAGACTCTGCACGGCCAGCTGCCCATCCTGGCTGCCACGGAGGCCGCCGCAGGCCCGCGGTCTGGAGCTCCTCCCTCAGCAGCCTGGCCCACCAAGAGCCCGCGGCAAGTGGAGGCCCTGCCAGCACCAGGGACCAGGCGCCCCGATGTCACCGCAGTCATGCACCCACAGTGGGTCATCTCCCACTGAACCCCACAGTGGGGACCCTACACTCCCAGCTCCTAGAGTTTTCCCTCCCTTCTTTGGTTGAAAACAGACAACGAACCCCTATTTTGCAAAGAGGTTGTGCCACCGACTCTCCCCTGGGAGTCTGAGGGTCCCCTAACCGCCGGGTGACCCCCCCGCCCTCCCATCTGAACCCGGCACCCAGGCTGAGGGCCCCGACACGAGCAAACTCAACCACACGGCAACCGCGACAGCCCTGCGGCTCCTGCTCCAAGCCGAAGACGACTTCCACGTCCTGCCTCCCGAGGGGATGTAAGCGCCCATCAGGAAGGTGAGCAGGACCTCACAGAGGGCCGTGCGGGCAGCAGCAGAAGTCCCAGCAGATCAGATCTCAGAGCCCCGCCCGGTGGGCGGCCCCCGGCGCTGCTGCTGGGCTGGGGAAGGAGGGGCCACAGGACAGCTCAGCAGGCAGACAAGGGCCCAGCGGACTTTCCGACACCCCCGCCCGTGCGCTTCCCTGAGCGGCCGGCTGAACAGCACGTGCTCGAGTACCTGCGCAGGGCTGGCTCATCCTGACGCCTGTTTCAGTGAAAAAAATGGAATGATGTGTGTCGTTTTTTCAAAATCACTGACCCTTTATTTTCATCCTTATTTTTATCAGTCCCAGAGAGTGCCAACTTTCGATGGGTCTACTGAAAAATCTTTGTTGGTTTTTACAATTATACAAAAGTAAAAATTCAAGTAATATAATCTGCAGGACTTTAAGAAGTCAATTTTAAAAAATTACGAAATCAGTGCTTATTTCAAAAACTTCAGGTTTTATAAAACACAAGATTTAGAAAATTAGCCCTTTCTAATCCAGAGCACCCCCACCGCGTCCCCGGGGTTACTGTCCAGAAGGCACGTTTCCTCGCAGACTCCCGTGTGCAGTAACACGCACGTGTGACACACACAAAGGCGGTTATAAGACCAGGTCACCATCCGCGTGGGGAAGCCACTGAGCGCCTTGTGCCCTGCCACACGGCCCCGTTTCCACACAGAAACACACCAGAGTGTCGACGGGGAGGATGCCTGACCATTTCTGATTGACAAGAACAGCAATGTCCTGTTCCGGCATGAGACCACGGTCAGCCCTTCCCCTACGGACACACGCCGGAGGGTCTCCCGCTCTCTGCCACCAGAAATGATGGTCCTTGCACGTGCTTTTCTGAATACAAATGTTTTACCCCAAATGGGCTGCAACCCTTGGGCGCAATCGGAAAAGCCGAGAGGGCAGAGCTCTGCATGTGTCGCGGGAGCGCCCACCCAGCCGAGCGCGGACACAGACCACTTGTCCCTCAGGCCAGCGCGGCCATGTCTGGCCTGACTCCAGGCCAGTGGGGAGGCCACCCTGTGTGTGCACGGCAGTGGGGCCATCGGGGCGTTAGGGGCCCGAGCTGAGGACGATGCCTCGTCCCTGCCCACCCACACGTGTCCCGGCTGTGCAGCAACAGGTCCTTTGGCGCTAGAGCTCAGCGGTGCAAAACCCACTTCAGAGACTGTAGCGGGGACCTCTGAAGTCTCCAGGAGCCACACAGTGACAAGAACACAAACCACGGGCATCGCACCCGGGGAGGAAGCGTGGCCACCTGTCACGCCCGTCACCGGCCCCTGCGGGCCGGCCACCGCCTCTTCGGCTTCGACCGCGGTCTGTAGAGCCTGCGTGGGTCGCAGCTGAGCTTGTGGGTGGTTTTCTTATGGCAGGCGATGTGGACCAGCTTCAGGTTCTCCGAGGTGAAGAGCAGGTCGTAAAAGTACTCCCAGGCCACTTCCCTGCCATCTCGTGCTGTCACGGCTTCTGCCAGCGTGGGGACGACCGTGCGCTTCTTCTCTATTCTGCAAAGCGAGTGAGAGCCGGTCACTGGGCGCCGGCGCCATCCGCGGCCCCTGCCAGGACATCTGCCACAAAGCGCAGAGACATTTCGCCTGGCTTCTCCTCGGCCACCGCGGCCAAGCCAGCAACCAGCATGGGGGGCTTACGGGAAAGACACAAGTGCGACGGTTCAGAATTCACAAGGAGCCACACTTGGAAACACCCCGGAGGAGCAGCGCGGCAGGGACACCTCGTCTCGCCGTCAGCAGAAGGAGAACGGGGGGATGGTCCACTGGGGCACCACCGCACACGGCCACGCCCGCTGGCCCGGCCTGGAACCGGCAGCCTGGCTTGTCTCCCGCAGGACGGCTGGGACCACAACCTCTTTAAGTTCCGGGAAGGATGAAGGGAAGGGGCGGATCCCGGTGGCCTCGGTCCCCACCAACGCCGGTCCTCACGGTGCTGCCAGAGTGAGCGCCTGCCCGCCGGAACCCCAAGATAAAGCCTTCCCCCCTCCTCCCTGGAGAGCGTCGTGAGAAGGGCCGAATGTCTTTCCAGCCCCAACCTCATGCTTGTGTGTGTCCATGCTGCTGGCGTAAACCTGTTTCACTTACAAATGAGCCATTCGAGGCCCGCGCACTAGCAAGGACGGAAGCCTGCAGGCTGATGAGGAGGGACGCTGGTGGACCAACTGCAGACCCGTGTCCCCGCAGCACAGAGAAACGCCAAACACAAGGGAAAAGAAGTGGATACTCGGTATCACAAGAAAGAGGGGGCCCCACTGCCAGAAACAGAGACATCCACACTTGACCCGCAGGGTTAGCCACTGCCCTGCAGTGCACCAGGGCCACGGTCCAAGAAGGGGCCCAAGGGGAGGCAGGAGGTGGGACTGAGACCCCACTGCAGCCGTGAGTGCGGGAAGGGGAGTGGCGGGGAGCCCCGGGCTCTGGGGAGGGAGGAAAAGCCACCCTATCGGCCACCTACTGTGGCATCCTCAGCCCCACAATGGGAGCTTGTGGGAGTGTGTGTGGCCGGGCTCCCACTGATCCTGACCCACTCCTGTGGCTGTGCTGGCTGGAGGGCAGACTGGGGGCCGGGCTTCCTCCCCAGGGAGCCAGCTCAGGTCCCCCTGGGGACGGCAGCGCCCAGGGAATAGGCCCCAGTGAGCAGGGGCGTGTCAGGCGTGCACTGGAGCCACGCGGCCAAGCCTGACCCACCCATGAGAGGGGTCGGGGGTTCCCAAGGGGCAGGCAGCGGGGGACAGGATGCGGGAGCACCAACAGCATGAGCATTTCCAGTCACCCAGAAAGCCAGGACCCTTGGCTCACCGTTCAGAAACACACAGTCCGACCTCACACCGCCGCTCTAGTAGAAGCCAAGCAAGAAGTCAATACTCCGTGGTTTCGGAGCCACTGAAAGCTCTGGGCATCCGGCAGAAACAAAGGCAAAACCACTCTGTGGGGACAGGACACGCCAGTGCACACAGAACATCTACAGAAAACAATCCCGCTGAGAGGAAACTCAGAACCCAGACACACCGACATCACGAGGAACGCACGGCGGTGGGCAAAGACCCCCGAGAAAGACCCGGCCACAGCCTCTGAGACAGACAGCTGACAACTCGGGAGGGCTCCCTGAGACCACCCTCTCTGCCGACGCCAACTCTAAGGCCCAGGGCTCCCCGAGACCACCCACAGGATTGAGAGTGCACGACAGGCTCTGCCTCCCAGGTGAGGTTTATGGTCGCAAGGATGCAAGGGAAAATCAGCCAAGGGGAGGGGCCCAGAGGGTCGAGGCCAGGAAAGCCCCAGGTGCAGAGCTCCCGCCGCCCCTCCCCACGGAGGGCACAGACCCCCTTTGGGGGTGTGAGAACAAGGCAGGCAAGTCCCAGTCAGAACGGAGGGAAAGGCCTGCGCCCGCACACGCTCCGCGGCCAAGGACAAAGACGCTGGACCACGGCCACCGAAGAGGCAGAGAGCAGCCGACGCCCGGAGACCGTGCTGTCCTGCCTTCCAGGCCTGAAGGGGGACCCCTGACGCCCCGGAGAAGCAGGCGACAGTCCAAGGTACGGGGCCGTCTTCCCAGGCGGGAGAGCACGGGCCGCCCACGGACCCACACGGACGCCGGGCATCGGAAATCAGAAAGGAGCCGGAGGTCAGATGCGCAGGGAAGCCGCCCGGCTTGCTGGAAGGCCTAAGAGCCATATTTACTGAGAAAACATGCTCGAAGCCACGGTGTTGGGGAACAGTGCTCCCGCCTCTGCCGCCTCGCCTGCCCTCTGCTCCAGGCTGGCCTGTCCCACCCTTTAAACCCGGGACCGAGCCCTCGACCCATGTCCCCACACAGCAGCGGGTCACAGAAAGTAGCAACCGACGAGCTGGAGAGCCACACGTCATCTTCAGGCGCTCGGTGCCCGTCAGAAGGGCTGAGACCCTGCACCCTCCCTAGAGGGGCACTCACCCCGCGGCTCAGGCACCAGGATGGCCCTTCTCCCTCCGATGTGCACCCCCTGTCCCCAGAGCCTGGGGAATTGCGGGCGGGACCTGAGAATCGGCCTTCATGACTAGTCCCCAGAGCTGCTGTGCCGCCTGCCCATGGCCCGCCCCTCCGCGGTCTAGAACGGGAGACCACACAGGCCTGTCCCATGCGAGTGCTCTCCCCAGGCTGTGCTATATCGTGGAAACTCAGACCCCACACGCCTACCAGCCCGGGAAACGCAGGCTCCCGCGACCTCCTACTCTCAGTGTGCACGGCTCCGCACCGGGGAAGACACACGCACCCGAGCTACAGGCGCATCCCGTGAGGATCAGGGGAGCCTGCGGAGACGAGGTGCGGCGTCACCACGTGGGACGGCGCTCGTCCCTTCTCAAACTCAGACCTCCAGGGACCCGCCACAGCAACAGCCTCCACTGTCCCCCCAACGTCCCTTGTGCACTCAGTAAAGAGGAGGCGTCCCCTTGAAGGGCATGGGAAAACCTCTGTCTTCAACAAGGAGACACAAGGCCGTCATTATATTCTAGGAAAGCGTCTCCCCTAAGATAACACAATTCTAATTCTGCCCTTTTCTTAGAATGAGCTTGTACACACAGAACGATCTGCGACCTTCGCTCTCCGGGTGGAAGCAGGGACGCCCTGCGCGCCGCGTCGGAACCCCCGCTCTGCGCTCATCCTGATGGAGGTGGAGAGACCCCCTCCCACAGCCACCGAGTGCAGTGCCAGGACAGCGCCTCCTGGGCCCCACAGACGGGAGCCGGACGAGACAGAGGGACACGTGCCAGGTCCCACGGGCGTGGATGGGGATCTGGAAAGCCCATCAGAGCCCCTCACGGGAAAGGACACCGATCCCCGCAGGTCAGGAGCGCGCAGCTGGCACCCCGCCCACCCGGCACACCCAGGACACGGCTGGGCCCATAACCCAGGAGCTGAGCACAGCAAACACGAGGCAGCCGGCCAGCCACGGCCACCATGGCAGGGACAGGCCCCAGCAGGTGCTCTTGGGGTCTGCGAACGTAGTTCTCAGCAACAGTCCTGACCTCTCCGAAAGCCGTACTCACATGTGGTCCAGGTTCCACGTGCTGAAGAGGACGCGGCTCTCCCTGTTACCGTAGGGATTGATGGAGTGTTTGGATGCACAGGCGTCCACGTCGAAAGGGCCCTAGGTCACGAGAGAACACGGTCCATGGAGTGAGTTCAGTGCTCGCCCACTGGCCTCACGTCAAGCTGGAGGGGCTGAAAAGGCCACCCAGGAGGATTCAGTCCCGGTAGACGGCTGCTGCCTGGGGGTGTCTTTAAGGGCGCCTGGGGGGCTCAGTCGTTAAGCCTCTCTCTGCCTCCGGCTCAGATCGTGATCCCAGGGTCCTGGGATCGAGTCCCGCATCGGGCTCCCTGCTCAGCGGGGAGCCTGCTTCTCCCTCTCCCTCTGCCTGCTGCTCCCCCTGCTTCTGCGCTCTTTCCTTGTCTCTCTGTCAACTAGCTAAACAAATAAAATAAAAAAGCACCGTCTTTGGAATGGTCCCCCCTTTTCCCTCGTGACCCTCAGTATGACACTCCGCATTGGCCAAGGGGACAAGCTAATGTCACATTGTCAAGCTCCTGCCATTGTGAGGAACGCCAGACGTCAAATAGTCTGGACTGCCCGGCTTCGGTGTGCCTGTGGCGGTCTGTCGGCGTTCCTGGCCATGCCCCATCTTCAGTCACTCCTTCACAGATGTCGGCTGAGCACACGCCATATGCCGTGGTACCCGTGCCCCCCACCATCCTAGGATCGTCACCCCAAGGCTTGTGGCTCCCCAACAGAGCCCACGGCCCCCACTTCCCCACCCTTGTTGCCTCACAGGGTCACTTGTCCTCTCCCACCGTCTCGTTAAACCTGGCTTTAAAGCATCACCTCCTCCCTGAAGCCCCCATCTTGCCCCATCTAGGGCCGGCCTGTCCCCAAAGGCCTGCACAGCTCCCAGCTCCAAACCCACTGTCCTCGCTCACGTACAGACTTTGGGCCTCGGGCCTCCCGACGAGGTCAGGGTGAAGCCTTTCGTCTCTGCTCCTCCCCCGAGGAGCACTGGGCTCAGGTGAGGCCCCCGGAGAGGACCTGAGGTCACTTGGAGCCCCTCGCGCAGGTGGCTGGAAGCAGCGGCGTTCTGCTAGTCGGGGCCCGTCACCCGCACAGGCAACCGCCCAGAAAGAAGCACAGGGAGCCCGTCTGCGGGAGGGAGGCCGGAAGGCCGCTCCTGCCTCCAGGGCCGGCTGTGTACCCTCCGGCCACCAGCAGGGGGAAGAGCTTGTGCTGGAAATGCAAAGGGGCCCAGGTACTCGCCGCCAGGAATCCCCTGCCCGTCTTTGCAGAGGCCCCCAGCTCCAAGCCCCAGACTCGTGACCCTGCTCAGTAGCCCCTACTGGAAAGTGGTGCCTCTGCAATTTCTCCGCGTCTCCGGGAGGAGGCCCAGATGCTGCTTCCAGCTGCTGTGACCCCCCCCCAGGTCACGTCCGGCCACAAATCCTGAAATCTGGGCCGCCACCTAGAAAGTGGTTTTGGAAGCTGGGACTGTCCTTATGCGCCCATCCCCCTTCTCCCAACGGGAGCCAAGGAGAGGCCTCCACTCGGGATGCAGCCGTGCACTCCCGGCCCCATCAGCGGTTCTCAAAGGAGGGCCCAGAGCAGCGGCAGGGCCGGGGAGGCTGTCGGAAGGGCTGCGGGACCAGCAGCGGGGCTAGGAAGTGGGGTGTGTTACGACGGCCGTCAGGCAGGGAAAGGGGTTCCAGTGCCATTGAAGTTGGAGAGCACGGGCTGAGATGCCCGGAAGGAAGCCACGGGACGCTGGTGCAGCGGCCGCCTGGGCAGCCCCGGGACCCTCGGCGCACCTGGCAGCAGAACCAGCCCTCCGGCGTGCAGAGCCGGCGGCCGGCCTTGGCGCCTCTGTCGAAGTAGGTGCCGTGGTACTGCGCTGCCCTGAGCTCCCGGCCCATGACGGCCACGATGCGGGAGTACTCCTCCTGGGCCTCCACGCTGACCACAGAGGCGTAAGAGCTCACCTGGAAGAAACCGGGGACCCTGCTGGAGGCTGGCACACGACACCCCAAAGCCCACAGTTGGGGGGCTTCACCGCCCCTGCCCCGTGCCCCCCGTACACCTGCACACCCCGTGCCCCCAGCACCCTCACCCCACGCCCCACATGCCCACACACCTGCACACCCTGTGCCCCCTGCACCCCTCGCACCCCACACCCCATGCCCCATGCACCCCGCACCCCCCCACACCCCGCGCCCCACATGCCCCCACCCCTGCACACCCCAAGCCCCGCGCACCCCACCTCTCTCAGGTAGCTCCGGATCCGGCTCTCACAGCTGTACCTCAGATACCCAGACTTAGTCCTGAATCGAGACTCCAAACCTGCCAGGATCGAGAGGAGACCAAACCGCTCTGGGATCCACGGCCCTGCCCTCCCGGTGGCAGCCTGTGAGCACCGCTGGCCTCGTCTGAGAAACGTGTCCTGCTCACAGGCTCTGGTTCTCTTTGCCTGGGGAGGGGGAATCCCCGGCCCCCCCGCATGGGCATCCGGACGCCACCGAGGGCCTGCTGCTCCTGCCCCATAGCCCCCTCGTGCACGGGGCTACAGACTCCTGGGGCTGCTCCAACCCGCCCACAGGCCGGTGACAGACCAGCAAATGGGGTCCAGGCACGCAGTAGAATGTGAGCCAGCCTGAAGAAGGAAGGAGCCTGGGACACATGGGGACAGCACACGTGGCCTTGAGGGCCGGTGCAGAGTGAGACCAGCCAGGCCGAGGACACCCGCTGTGTGACCGCGCGTGAGGCCCGAGGAGGGTCAGATCAGAAACAGAGCAGGCAAGCACAGGCGCCAGGGGCAGACGTGGGGGACAGTATCTACAGTGGAGGAACCTGAGAAAGATCTGGAGACAGATGGTGGTGATGGCTGCTCGCCAAGATGAACGTACCCAACCCCCTGAAACTACACACTCACACGGGTTAACATGGAAAATTTCACGTTGCGCTCACGTCCCCAGAGTTCGGAAATAGAAAGGCCAGCCCCAGGGCTGTGAGAGCAGGGGAGCCTGGCAAGGCCTGGGCCCGGGCTGCAGTGGGGATCCAGTGCCCCCTGCGCGGGGTTCTGAGCCCACCCGCCCCCCGACCCCAGCTACCTTCGAACCACGGTGGGTCCTCAGCCCTGGTCTCAGCCGCGATGTTCTCGCTGACGGTGTGCAGGAGGTCGGCCAGCAGCTTCTGCCGCAGCGGGGCCTGCTCGTCGGACAGCAGCTGCCGCGCGGCCTGGATCAGCCCCTCATGTGGCTTGTGGAAGGCGCTGAGGAAGCGACGGATGTCACTCACATCTGCCCGCAGAAGAGGGACCGACAGAAAAGCCAGCAGCCCTTGAGTGCGGCGGTGAGGAGACACGGAGCTGCCGGCTGTCCAGCCCTGCCTTGTGGCTGGGACTGCCCAGCCTCAGAGATGTCCTGGGCCCCAGTCCTTGCCCAGACACCGGCGAGCCGCTGTCCACACCTGGGCCTGTGCACCCGCCCCGCAGGTGGTGCAGGGTCGGATCTGGCAGGAGCCACACCAAGCGAGTGGCCGCCCTTCTCTCCTACACGAAACCTCCCACGTCCTCGGGCTTCCTTCTAGATCTCCCTCTGGGTCTCCCCGCCACGGTGCTGCCCCCGGGAGCCTCCCACACACCCTTGCTCACACCCCTGCTCACACCCCTGCTCTCACCCCTCCTCACACCCCTCCTCACACCCCTGCTGTCACCTCTGCTCACACCCTAGCTCTCACCCCTGCTCACAGCCCTGCTCTCCGCAGAGCAAGCACTGAGCACCTGGGGCACCAGAGTCTACCAAGAGCCTCGGAGACGCCTCAGCCAGCAGAGATGGCAGCGCGCACGTGGAACAACGACGCCCCGCCACCCAGCAGCGTTGGTCCAGGAACCAGAGGCTGTTCAGCGCGCGACAATCAACCGGTATCGTCCACCCTTGATGGGCTAAAGAAAAAAAAATCCCCGACCACAGCCGCTGCTGCAGAAAGACTGCAGAGAAACGCTCCCAGGACGAGGGCTTGGAGAGAAGTTTCCGGACTTCATGGAGAGGGTGAGCACAAGAGGAAAGCACGGACAATGCGGGCTTCGTCAAAACGGAAAACCTGCGCTCCGTGAATGAGCCTGCTCCGCACTGCGAAGACAAGCGACAGAGCGGCGGGAAACGCCCACAAGCCACACGCCTCCCACGACGCATCCAGAACACATGGTGGGAAAAGCCCAAAACGCAACAGTTGCAAACTCCAGTGAGAAGACGGACAAAAGACAAATGGACAGAGACACTTCCCCAGAGAGGACAGCCAGACAGCAGACTAGCTCAAGGAAGGAGCCAACCGCACGTCCCACAGGAGCACAAAGTCGCCCGCGTGGAGACAGCTCTGCACACCCGTTGGGGCGGCTGCACGGGAGACAGCCACACCGCCCGAAGCTGGACACGGGACGGGGCCGCCGTTCTGCAACAGTCCGTTCCTCTGTCTGAACAAAACCACTTCATTGAGGCGGGTCCCCGCCCCTCACAATCCACCGCATGAGAGGCACAACCCCGTGTCTCCTAGTCCTCGAAAAACAGGCAAAGGTTCCATACTCCACCATGGGAACGCACCACACTCCCCCCAGCTGTCTCTCGGGGGCGCTATCTGGGGCTCCACCTTTTGGCCACGATGAGTAAAGCATCTATAAACAACCGTGCACCGGTTTTCCCGTGGACTTGCGCTTTCGGTCCTCTGGGGTGCACGCTAGAAGGGGGGCCGTGGGGTCACAGCTGACTCTGCTGGATCATCGGGGGACCACCAGCCCGTCCCCCAGGGCAGCGGCACCGCCTCACGCCCTCCAGCAACGGGCAAGCATCCCAGTCCCTCCAGGTGCTCAGCAGCCCGTGCCCAGCCCCGTGGAGTGTGGGGTGCCCCCTTCGGTGCGTTTGCGTTTCCCGGGGGGCGAACACTGTGGAACGTCTTCCCATGTGCTTGTTTGCCATCGTTATATCTTCCTTGGAGAAACGTCTATTCACAACCTCTGCCCGATTTTATACTGGGTTGCCTGTTGCCTGTGGGCTGGAGGACTTCGTTTACTTAATGTTACAAGTCCCTTACCAGATACGCGATTTGCTCATTTCTTCCATCCTGCGGCTGATCTTTTCACCTTCTTGATGGGGTCCCAAAAGTCTTGCATTCTGAAGTCAAATGTATCTATTTTTTCCCTCTAGGTGTTCACGTGTCTGCTGTCACATGTAAGAACCCTTAGTCAAGCTCAAGGTCATGAACAGTGACTGCCCTGTTTTCTTCTGAGGGTTTTAGATTTCTAGTTCTTGCACTGAGGTCACTCACCCATTTTGAGTTGATTTTTGTGTATGCTGCCGGGCGAGAGTCCAGCCCACTCTTCGGCATGTGGGTGTTCCAGAGTCCCGGCGACTTCTGGTAAAGGGGGGATTCTTGCCCCAGCGGACAGTCTTGGCACCCCTGGCACCTTCAGCTGATTACAGACATTTCAATCCCCTGTCTCGACTAGGGCTACTTTGTAGTAAGTTTTTAAATTAGGAAGTGTGAGGCTCCTCCCATGTTCTTTTTCAAGAGTGCTCTGGTTATTCTGGGTCCCTTGAAATTACATATGAATCATGGATTACAATCAGCTTGTTGATTTCTGCAAAGGAACGAGCTGGAGTTCCAGGAGGGGCCGGACGACTTGCAGACCAGTCTGGGGAGTGTTGACGTCTTAAGGGTGTCAAACCTTCTGACCCATAAACACAGTGTATTTTCCCATGGATTTAAATCCTTTTCTTGCAACAATGTTTTATACGCTTCAGAACATAAGTGTTGCACTTCTTTTGTTACATTTATTCTTAAGTATTTTACTGTTTTCCATATTATCGTGGATATAATTGTTCCCTTAATTTCATGTTTAAGGTACTCGTTCCAAGTTGGGTTTTGGGTATATAAAACCTCCAGTGCGATGTTACAGAGAAGTGACGAGAGCGGACACCGTCGTCTTGAAAAATTAAACACACATTTACGCTATGACCCAGCCCCTGTACTCCTAACCTCTATTCCGAAGGAATGCAAACGGGTGTCCACACAAAAACCTGTACGTGACTGGCCACGTAGACTTCATACGTAATAGCCCAAAACTGGAAAGCAAAAGTCTCTCAGCAGGCAAACGGGTAAACAAACTGGGGCCCAGCCACGTCACAGAGCACCACGCAGTGATAAAAAAGAACGGTCCACTGGAACTCACGGCACGTAGACGCTCTCAGGGGCTTACTGCCGAGTGAGAAAAGCCCATCTCAAATGATCATATGCAGTATGATTCCATTTCCTTCATGTTCTCGAAATGACAATGTTACAGAGACAAGAACACGTCAGTGCTTGCCAAGGATGAGGGACGGCAGGGCTGGGAGGGGTAGGCATGGTTACAAAGGGGCAGCGAGTGGGAGAACTTTGCCGGGGGGGGGGGGACAGGCGGCGGGATGGGATCCTTCTGAACCTTGACTGCAGGGCCAAACACACAAGCCCACACAGGCATAAAGCAGCGCAGAACACACACCCCGGACCAAGGTCTGCCTCCTGGTTTGCAGCTGCGCTATGACTGTGTCAAGTGCACCCTTTACGGAACCCGATCTTTGTAACTTCCTATAAATCTATCACTATTTCAAAATAAACAATTTCAACTTTTTTTTTTTTTAAGACGTTTACGAAGGGGCTAGTGGTCTCCATGGAGAGAGGGGGATAAAGTGCCAGAGAAAGACAGACCGACAGAAAGGAAGAGGGTGAGACAGGGAGAGAGAGAGAGGGAAGAAGAGAGAGATGGAGGGAGGGCCAGAGGGAGACAGGTGGGTGGCGGGCGCGGGGACGAGAGCCATCCAGCCTGGTCCGCGCTCAGCTCCACCACGAAATGGAAAAGAGAAGGAAAAGCGGAAGGTGCTCAGGGCCGCAACCCCGTCCTACCCAGTCCCCGCCTCCTGCAAGGGGCCACCCCGGGTGACGTCGCCGTGACTGCATTCTGGCTGCCTCCTCTAGAAGGAAAAGGCCCCACAGAGAAAAAGCACTTTCGACCTCAGAGCATACACTAGATGTGACATCCCTCACTGCTGACGCAGAGTCCCAGCCACAGGGCAGAGCCCCAGGCACACTAGTCGAGGGTGTCCTGCTGGCCCTCGGGCCAAAAAGGCAGATATCTCCATCCTCTGGGCTCCCACTTCTTTCCTGGGGCACCAGAAGCATCTCCTGCGATGTACGCCACCTGGCATAGTGCCGGTCAGCCCGGCTAGGAGAAGAGCACACGCCCACGGCTGCAGTGTGGAACCCGTCAACCATTGACCGGCTGGTGCTTAAATGCAGACACCCTGCAGGAGGCACTTCCGGAAGCAACTGGCCTGATGAGGCCCCGGCGTGAGAGCACACCGGCAAGCACCAACACAGACCAGACACTGGGCACAGCCCCAGCGACCACCCCTTCCCTCCGAGCTGCACGGCTGGCCAGCCTGGAGGGAATACGGCCCCTCTCTCTGGTCGGCCTCACTCGCCAATCCCTCCCTTCTACCCTCGGGAGTTACTGGGATAGTCAAATGAACATAAAATTTAAATAACGTCGAAAAGAAGAAAGGCCACCTAAAACACCCAACTGGACAACGGGGCTCCTGGACAAGAGGAGCGGCAGCTCTCCCTGATGCTGGGGGCTCCCCCCTTCTGAGTTCTGTGCGGGAAGACCCCCCCGCAGGTCGGTGTCCGGGCCCTCCTCCCCCAGCACCTGCAAGGCCAGTCCGGCTTCCCTGCCACGCTCCCGCATCCGCGCCACTTACAGCCTTGCCAGGTCTGGCCCGCGGTGAGAAGCACCAGCTCCGAGCCGTCGGGGACGCTCCAGAAGTCATCTTCGGTCAGCTCCGTGCCGTCTTCGTACAGGCACAGGCGGGAGCCGGCGACAGGGAGCTGCGGGGAGGCAGGGCGGGAGGCTTCGGTGGCGGGTCCCAGGGACCGTTCCGTCCGCGGTGCTCCCCCAGGCCCCGAAGGATCGCCGGGACGCCGTGCGCATGGCACCGGCGGACGGAGACTGGGCGGAGCGAGGTCCCGAGTGGCCGCGCGCGGAAACAGACACCCTGCGGGTCGCTCCAAAGCACAAGCCACGGGGCCGTGGGTCACGGAGGGGACGCCGTGCGGGACTCGCCACGCTCGCCCTCTGGACAGGAGCTCCCGAGGCCCGAACCCCAGGCTGTTTCCGAGAACGAGGCCTGAGGCCTCCACTCGGCCCGCGGACACCCCGTCAGCAGGGCGCACCCCCGGGCGTCGGCCACACGCGCTCGGCGCACCGCGCTTCCTCGGCGGCCACCGCGCGGGGACGGCTCCTCTGGGAAGGGACTCGGGGCCGAGGGCGGACACGGGCAAGCGGTAGGCTCCAGGGCCGCGGCGGCAGCGCCGCGCACACGCACCCGCGCGCCGCGGCGGTCCGGGTCCGGCCGGAGCGACGCGCGAACCCGCGGGGACAGCGGCGCCGGGAGGCCTCTCGGGGGCCCGCAGCTCGGCCCTCCCTGCTGCAGAGGGGGAAACTGAGGCCCGCGCAGGCGCAAGCGGCGGACGAGCAGGCGCGCGCGAGGAGCGCGCCGAGACCCTCGGGCAGAGCCGCCGCCGTCCTAGCGGTCCTCGCGGTCCTCGCGGCCGGAAGCGGGAGGCGCGGCCCCGGGAGCCCCCACATACCGCCGCGCAGCGGGGCTCAGGGGCGGGGACACGCGAGCCCGCGCCGGGTCGCCGCACCCAGGCCACGGGTCCCCACACGGGGCGGCACCCGCCCCCACGTCCCCCCGCGCGGGCACCTGCAGGTGGAGGCAGCCCTTCCGCAGCACGTCCTGGCAGCTGCTCCCCGCCACCCCGAACTTCTGGGGGCCGTGCAGGGCCCGCAGCTTGAACGTCTTGGGCTTCCGGGACACCGCAGACATCCTCAGGGCCTCCGACCCCGCCGGCGGGTCCGCGCGCACGCCGCAGAGATCAGCGGAGCGGCGGGGGTCCCGCGACCTGGGGGCTCTGCTGCCGGGACCGAGGGCGCGCGGAGTGCCCCGGAAACTCCATTACCCAGAAGGCCAGGGAAAGCGGAGGCGCGGCCTCGCCTTGTGCGCAGGCGCCGTTCTCCAGAGACTCCATTTCCCAGAAGGTCCGGGGAAACGGAGGCGCGGCCTCGCCTTGTGCGCAGGCGCCGTCCCCCAGAGACGCCATTACCCAGACGGTCCGGGTAAACGGAGGCGCGGCTGCGCATTGTGCGCAGGCGCCGTCCCCCAGAGACTCCATTACCCAGAAGGTCAGGGGAAACGGAGGCGCGGCTCCGCCCTGTGCGCAGGCGCGGCCGGGCCGGGCCGGCCTGGTTGTCATGAGAGCGGCGGTGGCGGCCCTGGCGTTGGGCGCAGGAGGCCGGGGCTGCTCCTCGGCGGCCACCGCCGCTGCGGCTCGGGGGTACAGGACGGAGGAGGAGGCGCCTTCTGAGCTCCGGAAGGCGCTGCCGAGGGGCAGCGAGGGGCCCTGGGACCGTGCAGGCGCCGAGGTCCGGGCGGGCCTTCGGTCCTGACAGGTACCCGAACCCCGACAGCGCGCGGACCCGGGATGTGCCGCCTGGCGGGCGTGGGCGCGGCCGGGGAGTCGGGGCCGGGGGTCGGGATGCGGGGCCTGCCGGGGTGGGCTCGGCCGGGGGAGTCGGGGGCCGGGGGCTGGGCCCAGGGCGCGGGGCCTGGCGGCGTGGGCGCGGTCCGGGGGCCGGGAACCCGGCCGGGGGCGGGCGCCGCCCAGCACAGCCCCAGGTCCGGTGTGCCGAGGCCTGCAGCGGGCGCCGAATTCAGCGTCGGGTCCGGTCAGCGCGTCCGGACCTCCCTATTCCGCTGACCCAGACCCCGGCTGAGCCGCGCGAGAATGTGGCTCCGCCCCGTGCGGGCCCTGCCGCGGGTTCAGTCTCAGCCGGGCTCTGCGGCTCTTCCCGTCTCTAAGACGACGGAGCGAACGTTATTCACTCGTGTCACATTCGGGTCCCCGCAAAGAGAAAAGTGGAAACGGGGTTTGTCTCCTCGTCTTGTAGCAAAATGTGGTTAAGTTGCGGGGGTGTTTGGGTTTAATTCGCGGATGCCCCAGTCCTGGTGCATGACTGGACCGGCGCCCGCTGCCTGCGCGAGGGAACCCTTGCGCTCCCTGGGTCGGCGCAGGTGCCCCAGTGCGAGCAGGGCAGCCAGCACGTCGAGGACAGCTGCTTGCCGGCCCGCTTGCTAATCGCTGAGTATGCCAGAGAACTGTGATTTTTCCCAAAATGTTAGTGGTGGTTTTTATAGTCCAACGGCAGCGTCCTTCGGTGACGGCGCAAGCGGCGTGCAACGCTCCCGACGCTCTCCCCAAAAGGACCCTGGGGTCCGCGGTGGAAGGGGTCTGGAAGAGGGCGGCCGGAGAGGAATCCCTCGCAGCTACTTAAAGTGAGGCAGTAATGTTGTCTTTGCGGTGCCTGGGCATGTCTCCTACCGGGCTCCTAAATGCGGGTACTCTGTTTTGAACTGTTTGAGGCAGTACGGTATCTGGACACGGTACCGTGGACACCTCTGTTTGGACTTCAGAGGTCCTGTTTGGAGTCTGAGAACCTTAGACTGAGGGTTTGGTCACGATCAGACTCTGGAACCCGTCAGCTGAAGGCACTGTGCCTGCAGGGCTTCCTAGCGGTATCACCTCGAGCAGGGCCTCCCCGGGCCTCCGTTCCCACATCTCTAAAGTCGTGTGACGACAGACCTGTGTCAGAGTTGTGACGAAGGTATTAGTAGGTGTCCGGGGCTGAGGGCCGTCCGTGGCGCACAGTAAGTGCTTTAAAGGTAGCACCACCCGCAAGCCAGAGTGTGCGTAAGAGGATGTGTCTACACGCGAGAGGGCGGCACGAATGGTATTTCAGGTTTTAGATGTCAAGAGAAGTCATCCCTTCCGTTGAAAACATTAGTAGACGCCTGCTCACTTCAAGGTGGGCTGGACGCAGTGTGCCCTGCTCTTCAACATGATGGAAGGATTGGAGAAACCCAGAGCAGAGAGACAAGTGAGCTTTTGGGTTCAGGCTGGCAGGACTTCAGGACTTCGGGATTCCGAGAGCAGGCTGGTTGGGACACAGTTGGCGCTTCAGCCCTGGGCAGGAGCACGTCAGGAGCTCTGCGTTACGACACAGATATTGCTGGCCCTGGTTGGGCTTGAGGAGGAACACAGGACAACTGGGGGGAGGGCTCCGGGTGGGGAGACCTGGCCACGGTCCTGGTCATGCTCTAGAAAAGATGGTGGGATGCAGAAGAGTGGGCTCAGTCACAGTCAGTCATCTGAAAGGCAGGATCGAGGAGACTTGGCTCGTGATGGGTGGACATGGGGAGGAGGAGACGCAGGGTAAGTTTGGGCTGAAAGCCCACGCCCTGGGAGGAGCTGCGGGGTGTGGAGGACAAATCCCGTTCCGATGGGAGCACGGGTGGGGCTCTGCAGCCCACCTGTGTACGGTCACACCGTTCAGTCTCGGTGCTTGCTTTCCTGTATTTTCTGAGTGGAGTTTACTTTAGCGTTCCTCCGCTCTACTGTGACATTCTCCAGCTTGTGTCAGGAATTGCTGTCTTTAATAACGGTTTATTATTCTGTCAGTGATGCTCTTGTTCAGACGCTCGAAGAAGCGTTGGCAGGTACCAGCCGATAATTCATTTATTGGTGTAGGTCATTTGAGGTTCTGAATGAAAGGAAAAGTTCTAGATCAGGCATCAGGGATATTAAAATAAGCAAAATCGTGCAGGATATGTTTGTATGTTCCCTCCTAGTCAGGATTTCAATTGATAGTATGGCCTATCCCAGAGAACTTTCTGGAAGATTCTTTATTTTCTATCTTAGTGAGGGCTCTTCTTGTTGCAGATATGTAGAGCTAGTTCACACCGGCTTGCTGAAGGGGAATTTGACTGGCGCAGGAACTGGAAAATAACCAGAAGTTTACAAGGAATTTGGGCCTTAAATGTGGCTGAAGCTCAGGGTTCCCAAGCCGTTCCCCGTGTCAGCCTGCTCTCTGGCAAGACCCCCTCTGGTAGCCGCCAGTAGCCCCCAGAAATACTCTACAGCTCCAGCCTCAGCAGGAAGAGGCTTCTCGGGGCGCCTGGGGGGCTCAGTAGGTTAAGCCTCTGCTTTCAGCTCAGGTCATGATCCCAGGGTCCTGAGGTCAAGTCCTGCATCGGGCTCTCTGCTCCGCGCGGAGCCTGCTTCCTTCCCTCTCTCTGCCTGCCTCTCTGCCTGCTTGTGGTCTGTGTCTGTCAGATAAATAAAATCTTCCTTAAAAGAAGAAGAAGAAGAAGGCTTCTCATTTCCTTGCAGCCCCAGCAGAGTCCAGGGGGCGGAGCCGCACTGGTCTAGTTTGGGTCCTCCTCCCGCGTTCCCATCCCTGAACCAGCTGCTGAGGTGGGACGCGGACCCCACACACCGGCCAGGCCCGGGAGCGGGGCCGACAGAAACTGCCACTGAGGTGCTGTTCTCAAGCCAGGACCGGATGGAGCTGACCAAGCTGAACCGGACGTCACAGCATCTGTCCTCAAAATGATGGTCAGCTCCGAGCGGTTCGCCGAACAATGACATAGAAAATTCATCCAACCGGTACTTGAGTACCTCACGCAGGCCCCGGGTGCACGTCTCTTCCCCTGGCACGTAGCTCCCCGTAGTCGCGCCCTCCCTGCTCGCGCCGCCACTGCATCCAGCAGCTACCGTGCTGTGGATTAAACCCCTTTCCTCCTTGTTTTTGTGTAAGTTGTTGGCACGCTGGTTATGGAAATTTCTTAACTGATATAAAAAAACTCGGTGTTTATATCTTAACAAAACTCTTCAGTTTTGCCATAACAAAGTGCCACAAAGTGGGTACTTAGGGCATGAGAAACGTGCTCCGGAGGCTAGAAACCCGCTCTCCAGGTGTCCGCGGGGCCTGCTCTTTGTAAAGGCTCCTCGGAAGGGTCCTTCCTGCCTCTGGTGCTGACAGCAGTCCCAGGTGTTCCTGGGCTGGTCTCCTTGTCTGTGTGCCTGTCTGTGTCTCTCGGACGGACCCTGCTTTCCTGGTGGGGCCCGCCCACTCCAGCACGACCTCATCTTCATCCCGTTCCGTCTGCAAAGACTGTTTCCAACAAAGCTCGTAGCCGCAGGTAGTGGGAGTTAGGACTACCTCCTGTTTGAGGGGTACCACTCAGCCCACAACACTGGTCAGGTTTTTAGGACAGACATTTGGAAAAAGTCAAGATAAATGGTACCTTAAGTAGAGGTAGAGGCTCCTAGGAGAAACACTGAGCCCAAAAAACTGGTTTTTTTGAAAGCAGTGGAAAAATCCTGGTATGTTGTGGATGACTTTGTCTCTGAGCAAGGCTGAGCTGACACATTCAATGTTGTAAAAGGTTACCAGCTTCCTCTATCTGAAAGAGGTCTTTCCTGTCCTGTAAACAGCCCGGTGCCAGAATGCCCCACAAGATTGGCTTCGTCGTCGTCAGCTCCTCTGGACATGAAGACGGCTTCAGCGCCCGGGAACTAATGATCCACGCGCCAACCGTCAGCGGGTGGAGGTCACCGAGGTGGGCCAGGCTGGGGCCGTGGGCTGGGGCGGCGGGCTGCCTTCCTCCGAGACTTAAGCTTTGTGTCACAACTCGGACCTCCGAACCACGCGCCGTCTGTGCGGTGCTGGGCTGGGTTGTTTCCATCTTTATATGTTTCTAAAGAAAATTTTTTGGGACTTTTTCCCTTAAAAGATTAACTGACCTTCACTTAAGAAATATGCCACAGAGGACAGGGAGAAGGGACCGCACACGGCTGTTTAGGCAGCTTCCCTGGTGGCCCACTGGGCCTCCCATCCCATCCATGTTCTGTGCCAGGCTCCCCGGTTTCACAGCTGTGCTCCTGTGGGTGAGATTTTGTGAACCCCAGACTTCAACCAAGAGCGTCTCTTCTAGTGATTGTCTGGAATACCTGTATGCCTTTACAAATGCCCCTTGCTTGAGTAACATAACACTAGTTAGTATCTCTCTGTGACCTTCTCTGAAACTAAGCCTTCTTTGAGAGGTCTTTGGTCTTCACCAAGGGTAGAGTCCTGGGTGTTCCGGAGCCCAGGGGCCTGCTCGGGCTTCCTGCCTGTGAGGCCGCTCCCCATCCCTGTGTGCACCCTCCCAGTCCCTGCCTCTCCTGTTCCCCACAGTCCTGTCACCTCTTAGTGTCCCTGAGGGACAGCTGTGATGCATGCTTGAGCTCTTCAAACGACATTTGAATAACACAGTCCTAGACCCATTTTTTGAAGGATCTTAAAAGACGTACAACTTCCAAATTTTGTCCGTGGTTTTCTTTAAACCACTTTGGAGGGGTCTTCTCATAATCGATCGGTAAGTGTCTTCATGCCCGGAGTGACCTCACCGGCGGTCGTAAGGGACGTGCGCAGCATTTGAGGGCAGTGAATATCTTAGACACCTGTGGCCGCGCTTGACCGCCGTGGGGGACTGAGGAGCACTCGTGTCACAAGCCTGTCCTAGCTGTCCTCCTGCCCCAGGCGCACCTCTTAGGAGTGTTTCATCTCTGAAAACTCCAGGCAGCCACACCTCTGGGGTGAGAGTCCACCTGATCTGAGCTCACCCACCTGCTCCTCAGCGCACGCCCTCCCCCAGCACCCCTGCACACCCCCAGAGTTCGACGCGTCCTGCGCTCAGCCTGGTGTTCCTGTGTGCTCTCCCCTTCCTCTCCTCTGTCGTGTTGCTGTGAGACTCGCTATGCAGCAGTGGGTGAAGAGGGCCCTGGGGGCTGGTGGGGCCAGTGCCCAGTGGGCAAAGCAGGGGGATGAGGAGACGGGCTGCCAAGGATGGAGGAGCGTGGCTGGTGTCAGGAGTTTGTTTTCTCTGTCATATCTCATGCCTTTCAGGTGTCCGCATGGAAATGTCAAATCACCAGCTCAGTGATAGGCCTGGACTTGGGGTGATGTCTAGTTGAGATTCCTTGACAAGCAGGAGGTTTTTAAAGCCAGGGTCTGATAGGCTCCCCGCCGGTTAGTGTAGGGAGGGGAAGGAGCCTGGAACCCAGCGCAGGGGCAGTGCAGGCCTGGACAGAGGTCATACGGGCTCAGGCCTGTGGGCTGAGTGAAGCTGGGACCGGGAAGTACACTTGCACACAGCATCATGGGGTGCGGCGGTGGCCTTGGCCAGAGTGAGCTGTGGAAATACAAGCCAAGTGCCCTGGAGGGGCTGGGGGGGGGGCGGGACAGCACAGCGCGGGGGGGCCCGGGGGGGGGGGGGGGGGGCGTGACAGAACAGCGCTGGTTTGCCAGGGCAAGCAAGTGCTGGCATGGGGCCGAGAAGGGTGTGGGCTCACAGGAGGGGTTTCCTAAAATGGGGTTTCTAGAGTGTGTTTGTGTGTTGATGGGAGTGATGGGGAGGGGAAAGCCCTGGTGGGGGTAGGCAGGCTCTGGTGCCGTCCAGGGGAGCGAGCGGGGGATGGAGCACCGGCAGGAATGCTGGTCCATTCGGGCAGCAGTGAAGGCAGCCCCATTCGAGGCCTGTTTTCTCAGTGGAGGTGGGGGCCGCTGGGAAAGGTGGCGGAGGGAGAGGGAGCCTGGCCAGTGGGCTAGAGTGGACTCCCCCACGAGGCCTCTGGGCCCTTTGCAGCTGTTCCGTCCTTTGCAGCTTCCCCCTCCCAGGGCCTTCAACACCCCACTGTTCTAACAGTGCAGCGTTTGCCAGCTGGGCACACGTAGCAGCCACCGTCTGGACGCTGTGCTCTGTGGCTCAGCCACGATCAGATCTGCAGCCGACGCTGTGGCTGTCCAGCCCGTTCTCACGTAGGCTGCTAACGTGCTCTGTCGCTTAGGAGGCGAAACTAGCTCGCCTGTGGACATCGTGGGTTTCTCCTGCAGACCCCTGAGCTCGCACGGTAGACACCCCCGCTCGGAGTCCCTGAGCAAGTAGCTTTCCGGAACCGGTGGGTTCCTGCACGGAGCGCTTTGGCTCTGCCCTTCCCACCACTACAGCCACTTAAGACGGAAGTGTCTGTCTCGTGCTGAACGTCATTGCGGACCGTTTCATTTCAGACCATTTTCCGGCTGCCAAAAGCCTGATTCCCCTCGGGGTGGGGCAGGCAGATCCACTCCGCACCGGGGCTTCGGCCCCTGCGGACGGCCGGGCGGCGTGCGGGGCGCCATGCACGCTGCTGGGAGCCCGCGCAGACTGCGAGAGACCCCACGTGTTTGCTTTCAGGTTTTGCCAGTTTCCACAAGAAATCGTTCTTCAGATGGTGGAGAGGTGTCGGGTCAGGAAGCTGCAGCTGCTCGCCCACCAGTACATGATCGCGAGCAAGGTGGAGTTCTACGTCAGCGAGAGCCTGCCCGAGTACTTCGTGCCCTACCAGGCCGAGCGGTTCCGGAGACTCGGGTAGGTGACACGGAAGGCTCGTGACGGGAACTCTTAACCCGACGCCACGTGTCCGAGCGGTGGGTGCGAAGGGCCCGCCTGTGCCGTCAGTCCTGGGTCAGGCTCCCATGTGGGTCTGAGCCACTGCCTCGGGGGACGTGCTTGGAAGCCGCGCTGTCGGTGACAGCAGCGTCCATCTCTGCTCCTCAGGTGCAGAACTTTTTTCCGGAAAACTGGGTAGACTCCAATTTCTGGGCTTTTCCCGACGCGTTTCCATCCTAGACTTGACTTTGACTGAAACCCGTTGAGTTCAGTTCCGTTGCGCGCACGTGTTCTGCCCGCGTGATTCAGGCGTGTGCTGTCCCTTTCAGCTACGTCTCTCTCTGTGACAACGAGAAGACGGGCTGCAAAGCCCGGGAGCTGAAGTCCGTCTACGTGGATGCGGTAGGACAGTTCCTGAAGCTGATTTTTCACGAGAACCATGTCAACAAGTACAACATATACAATCAGGTGAGACGCGCCCTCACCGTGCCCGCGCCCCCCTCCTCGCGGCGTCGCGGGGAGGCAGAGGCGTTTCAGATTTTGTTTAAGTTGCTGACTTTTGTGGAAGAGTGAGAGGCTGTCCGGGAGCCGTGCCGTCAGGAGCCGCTGCCCCTCGCGAGGGGGTACGCTGGGCGCCAGGCCGACCCAGGTGCAGGGGGCCGCTCAGACTGGCGGGCCCCAACCCAGGGCCTCCGCGTGAGGGAGAGAATCCGTTACCGTGAGACGGTGATGTGGTGGTGTCAGGTTTCACGGCAAAGTCACCTGCAGCGTCTTACAACTCGGTGCCGCGTCCGCTGGAAACCTTAGAACTACCTCCGTGGCTGCCGTTGTTTCTGCGACGTGACACTCTTCTAGACACACCCGCTAACGCTCCACAAGACGAATCCCCTGCATGGACGTGGAGATGCGGTTTCACGGTGGCAGCCCGGCTCCGGGTCCTCATTCTTGTCTCTCCCTCCCTCCTGCCCCATCTTTCCGTTCCTTTTTCTCGTCATTCAGTTCTGTTTCGGCACGACTCACGTAGTAGAAACAGTCGTGTCCGAAGCAGAGTCTTCAGTAACGTCACGCTGACAGCACTCCCCGCCCCTGTAAGAGGAGGGCTGTCCCCGAACCAGAGTTGCACAGCCAGCACGTGAGCTGGGGACAGCTCTGAGGTGCGGTTCCATTGCTCGGTCCGCCGCAGTGCGCAGCCGCGACCCCGAAGACTGTTGGCCCCACAGTAACACCCCGTCACTCTCTTCAGCCGCACTGATGCTCGAGGAAGGGAGCGTGTGGGAAGGGGAGCCCTCCGCCTTCGAGGGGAGCCATGGACCCAGACAGACCGAGCCGTGCTGACGCAGGCTTTCGGTCCCTTGTCTGGTTTTCTGACATGGAACAGACGGGACCCCGTGCTGGACTCTGCGGGGACGGTTCCATGCGATGCTCTGTTAAAACCAGGGAGGTTGTGAGCCATGACCATCTTAATGTACTTTAGATGTTGAAATAACCATCTGATTAGGCACTAGAACATTAACTTACATCGTTTACAAGAACTGGTAATAACAAACGTGTAACGTGACATTTCACAGATAATGTGCTTCGGTGCCTGTCACCCCATCTGCGACAGGGTGAGCACGGAGCTTGCAGTAAAGGTGTGCGTCACCACGAGCATTTCACACTTAATCTCCCCCGCTTCCCTCTCTCTTAGGTCGCTCTGGTTGCGGTGAATATCATCGGAGACCCTGTGGAGTTCGGTGATGAAGGCAACCTTGTAAGTTTGGGGAGTTTCGTTCTTTTTTTTTTTTTTTTTTTTTTAAAGATTTTATTTATTTATTTGACAGAGAGATCACAAGCAGGCAGAGAGGCAGGCAGAGAGAGAGGAGGAAGCAGGCTCCCCTAGAGAGCAGAGAGCCCGATGTGGGGCTCGATCCCAGGACTCTGAGACCATGACCCGAGCCGAAGGCAGCGGCTTAACCCACTGAGCCACCCAGGCGCCCCGGGGAGTTTCGTTCTTAAAGAAGAAAATGTATTTCTAAAAACAGAGGATTGATTATTTTTGTCATAACAAGTGTGAAAATCTTTATGAAATGGTTGACTAACTCGCCGATAATTTTTAGCAGCTGTAGCGTATTAAACTTTCTTTTACTTGTGTTGGGGCGCCTGGGTGGCTCGGTGGGTTAAGCCTCTGCCTTTGGCTCAGGTCATGGTGTTGGAGTCCTGGATCAAGCCCCACATCGGGCTCTCTGCTCACGGAGAGTCTGCTTCCCTTCCTCCCTCTGCCTACTTGTGATCTCTGTCAAATAAATAAATAAAATCTTAAAAAAAAAAAAAAAGAATTTTAACTGTGTCTCCAAAAGCCTAGGATTCTCGAAGCCTGTGGACATCTTCGTATCGCACACCGCCTCTTGGTTCAGGATTCACGTTGTTCCTGTTTTCCTCTGAGACACTAAGCAGAGCTTTTTCTCCCAAAGTCCTCTAGAGAGAAGCTGATTGACCATTACCTGGGGCACAGCAGTGAGGACCCAGCTCTGGAAGGAACTTGTACCGGGTAAGAGTCTCCCCACAAGGCCATCGCTCCTAGGACCCTCCTCAGAGGGGCCAAAGTGTGAGTCACCTGCAGAGGATTGTGGGTTTGAGACCCTCGGAGTTCCGTTTGGAACTAGAGAAGCCACTGATGGGATTGCCTTAAAGACTCTTAAAGAGTAAGGTCACAGTTGGACTTAACACACCTTCATTACGGCCCAGCGGAGACCGCTCGCTTCCTGTGTGCTACGTGCTGCTTGAGGCTCCTCCGCGCAGGTGAGAGGACTGTTGCCGTCCGTGATACTTTCCTGGCACAGCCAGCGTCACTGGCAAGGATGGCAGGAATCAGTGAACCCAGATCATCAGTCGCTAGAGCGTCATCTGATGTCTACTTAAGCTCTCCCCACTCTCCTCCGCCCGTGGCGGTGTGGCTCCCGCCTCCCTCGGGCTGGTGCCCCCGTGAACCTCAGGCTGCAGGCCCAGGGAGGCTCCCCCAGAAGCAGAGCTCGCTGTCCGCTGGCTCGCACACTTGGCACAGCCAGTGGCTCCAGAGTGACCGCAGAGAGAATCTCTGCATGTTTTCTGCAAGCGCAAGAGCCCACTTCAGAGTGAATCGCCTTGTCACTGGTTTGGACGGTCTTGCTTCCTGTGGAGCCTCCCTGGGCCTCCAGCCTGGCTGCCACGGGGTGGCTGTCAGTAGGGGGGGCTTGAGAAGTAGAGGCTGTCCCTGACTGTGTATAAAATGGTGAGGAGAGTGACCTCTTCCCTACGTAGCCCTTGGTCTCCCACAGCCTCTCCCTGTGCCTGGCAGTAACAGCAGTGCCCTCCTTACCTGTCCGGGTGGGGACCGCCACACTGTCCCCACCGTCTGTCGGCCCCACCCCTGGGACAGCTCTTCGGCTCTGCCCCCACTGAAGCCCTAGTGGTGGACGGCGGGCAGCCTACCCAGCGGCCAGTCTGAGGGTCTCCGTGGGGGTCGTTCGGGTCACTCGGACTCTGATTAAATGAGCTGAGGGCAGTGCGGCCCCATACATGCCCCACGAGTTCCTGATCAAGTTGGCCCCCTGGACGGGCCAACTGCGGTTTGTCTGTCCTGACTCCTCCGCAGGGCTTTCCGGTCTGTGGAAGGCTTGTCTGCGGGGCCCAGCCAGGGCCACCGCTGGGGGGCATTCGTGAGTCGAGCAAGACCTGTTCTGGGGAAGCTGCCCGCGGCCCTGGATCTGTAGACTCCCAGGCCAGATGATGACGTGTTTTTCTGTGTAGCGTTTTCATAATGAAGTCTTTGTTCTCATCTCTAGGACTTGAAGGCAAAGTAACTGACTTAGAAATACAGTATGTGTTTCGGTAGAAATAGTTAACCTTGTGCGAATACCAAAGCGTGATGCTCTTTGGTCCTCGTGAGATTAATTGATGTTCCGAGCTGCGGAGGCTGAGCCCACCAGCAGGCCTGGTGGAGCTGCCGTAATGCGCGTCCTGATCTCCAAGAGTCGGGAAGTGCTGGGGGGACCGTGTGATCGTTCTGAGAAACGATGTCATCCTGGGTCCTGTTTCAGTTTATTTTTAGACAATCAAATCTTTTGTGATAAGTAATACTGCCATGGAGACTCGCCCGTATCTAAAGGTATCCACGTCACCGCCGACGACTGGCTTACTCTGTGCGGCTGGTGCGGCAGGCGGAGACTTGGAACGCGTCCTCGGTCCGCACTGCTGTTGGGCGCTGAGCCGGGCGCTGTGCCGTTAGGCCCCAGAGAAAGCTGCGGCCGCTAGAGGGTTTGAAAGGAAGAATGAGATAATCAGGAATGGGTTGCTCAGATCACTAAGCAGAACTGTGACTGCCGGGAGGACTTTTCTGACCTCCCAGGACTTGGGATACCGCACAGCCTGACCCTCTGAGCTGAGGCCGCGGTGTAGCCCGCCTGCATCTTCGGTGCTTATCGCAGTTGCTGTGGCGCTGGTGCCGAATGCGGATGCCTGGACCCCGGGGACCCACCGAGTCAGCCTCTCTGAGGATGGGGCCTGGCGGTCTGCTTTGGCTTGGGCTTTTCCCTAGTCTCCAAGTGATTCATGGGCACGGTTGTGTCCCCGATGCCCAGAACAGAGCCGGGCAGAGTCCACACTCAAAGTATTTATGGAAGAATGGCCGCACCGAAGGCTCAGTTGCCCCTGGAGCAGTTTAACTAATTTCCAGGAGTCCTGCCTGCCCATAAGAGCTGGGTGGCCTGAGGCCCCTTTCTGGTTATTCTGAGCCTCCACTGTCTCGGCAGGAATGCCCCGGGAGCAGGTGTGTGGGCTGCCACGGCTATGACCGAACCCCTAGCAGGAGCGCAGAGGGCTCCCTCTACCATCACCCTGGCCCCCACGGCAAAGTTAGCTCTAAAATGTTCATTTCTTTCCTTTAGGAAATCTGACTATATTTCTCCGCTAGACGACTTAGCTTTTGACATGTACCAAGATCCAGAAGTAGCCCAGATCATACGGAAATTAGACGAGAGGAAGCGTGAAGCTGTCCAAAAGGAGCGTTACGACTATGCCAAGAAGCTAAAACAAGCTATTGCTGATTTGCAAAAGGTACTGCTCCTGGAGAGAACGGTCTTCGCGCGGGCGTGGGAGAAGGCCATCAGTGGTCCTGACCGCGGGCGCAGCAGAGCCGTAGGCCACTGAAAGCTGTAGACACTAGTGTGGGTCCGAGGAGGTCAGCAAAATAAAGTTATGGACGGATGAGCCCCTAGATGAAATGTAGGTGAAGCCACACGCTTAGCCTGTCCTGACACCGTCCCCAGACACCACACGGCCGTCCTGAAGTGATAGAAACACTGAGACGTCTCCTGTCCCCGAGAACTTGCGCCGTGCGGGCCAGCGCAGCTGCTGTCGTGGGGCCCGTGCGCGGCGCCCCCACCCCCTGAGCAGGCTCCGCGGGCGGGCGGCACCCCGGTGCCCCGGGCCTCGCTGCGCACCGGCGGCGGGGGGGCGTGCAGAGGCACATGTGAAGCGGCGCGGCCCCGTGTGCTTCAGGTCGGGGAGCGGCTCGGGCGGTTCGAGGTGGAGAAGCGCTGTGCTGTGGAGAGGGAGGACTACGACCTGGCCAAGGAGAAGAAGCTGCAGATGGAGCGGTTCCGCAGCCGGGTGTACGAGCAGCTGCAGCGGCACAGCCTCGTGGACACCGAGCCGGTGGGTGCCCGGCCCCGCCCCGCGGACCCACGTGTCCTCCGAGGGCGCAGGGGAGCGCACGGCTCCATCACGGGCAGGCCACGGTTCGATGGGCATCGTCAGCTCCGGGACCCATGTCGGAGGCGCTGCTGGGCGCGCGCTCACAGACAGACTCAGGGCAGGGGGTGAGGGGACAGGCCCGGAATCTCGCCTCTCCTCCCCGGCTCACCCTCCTCATTTGTGAGATGACCTGAGGGCAGGGCTGCCCCACGTATACCCGACGAGTGGCCACGGGGTGGGGGGTTGTGTGAGGAGAACCCTAACAGCCTCGGCTTGTCGAGACCAGTGTCCTGGGAGATGCTCCGCCATGGATCTCTAGAAGCCCCAGAGCAGCAGGTGTGCGACCCGCAAGGCACAATCACGCGGGACAGGACAGACCCTGGAGCCACGCTGCCTGGGCTCCGATGCGGCCCCCTTGCTGGCAGTGTGATCTCAGGGTCCTTCCTTAGCCGCTCTCAGTTTCCCTCTCCCATTTATGGGGTAACATTGTGCATTAAACGAGAACATCTATCTGGCACGTTTACTGGCATGGCAGGCACACGTAGCCATGTCGCAATGACCCAAAACAGCCTGCTCTTGCCCCCATGGGGTATACGGCCACACCAGGGCTGGGGACGCCCAGGTGCTTCCTACCCCACGTGCCGCGTCCCTGCTGACAGGTGTGTGTGCGTGCTTCCACGCTGGGTGACCTGGGCCCCGGGCTTGCCATCACGCTGGCGCCCGGGTGTGCTCTGTAGGGCGCACAGCCACTGTCGAGAGACAGTTGAAAGCCTAGGATAGGACTGGGGGCACTGTTGACGCAGATTGTCACTCTGCCTTCCTAAAGGCTTGTGTCACCCCTCTCCCCCGAAGGGTGTGGCAACAGCACTAGGAGTGAAGTGTCCCGTTATTCCCCAGATGCGAAGGGCTTCTGACCTGCCCCTCCACCTGCTGGCTCACTCCACCAGTCCTCGCCACCCACAGCCAGTGCCATCTCTACCGCAAGAAGAAAGTGCACCAGAAAGCCGGTTTGCAGAGCCTTGCCTTCAGGACAAGCCTCCAGCGCATCCCCGGGGCCCTTCTCAGCACTCTGCAGTGGACCTCTCACCGCCCGCTGCAGACCCCCATCTCAAGACCCACGTAGGTAACGCGGTTTCGGGCTGTGTGCGGTTCATTGAGCAGACGCACGGGGAGGACCCGTGTGGTGCCAAGGGGGCACGACGGCAGAACCTTCCTGGCCTGCGTTCCAGGAGAGGGTAAGTGTTGACGCCAGAGCGTGGGGGCCGACGCAGCCAGCAGGTGACGACGTCACTGGAGATCCTGTCCGCAGGCAGAGGTGTCGGGCCCCCTGCTTCTGTCCCATCAGCCGGTCGTCCGGGACACCCTGTCCTTGAGCCTCGGCTGTCCTCTCTGTACAGATGTGTGAGCCTCTGCTTGAAGGTTTGTTTCCGGGGACAGACGAGACCGTGTTTGTGGGGTGCCCGGCACGAACCGGCTGCAGGAGAACCTCCACACGAGTCACGCGTGGTTACCGTGCTTGGAGCGTTTCTGTGCTGTGAGTCCCCGAGCACCTCGCTCAGCCGGGGCCGCTCGGGACGTCAGAGCTCGTGTAGGCTTCAGGGCCCGGCAGCTCCGCAGTGTCCTCAGCAGCTGCTCTCTTCCTGTCCCTCCTCTCCGTTTCCGTGGCTCCCAGTCTCCCTAGAGCTGGAGCTGTCACATGGCCCTCAGCTTCACGTCTGCACACTGTCCCCTCGGAGCGGGAGTGCGTCCCATTCTGAGCAAGAGTCTCTGAGTTTGTCAGTCACGTGCCCGCCTCCGAGTGAGGACGAGGACCGCAGAAGGACCTCGCTGGAGCCCCAGCGGGCGTGGAAGGCGGCGTGGCCGGTGGACTCTGGGGAGGGAGGCGGGAGTCAGGTGGGCACGGGCAAGTGGGTGCTGCAGCCCGAGGCCCAGGAAAGCCGGAGAGGACGGCACTGGCGCTGCTGCCCTCCCAGGGCACCGTTCTGAAGGCCCCGTCATCCCCGCTGGGAGCATCTCCTCTATAGCATCGTTACTCCAAGTCACATTGAATACTTTGCTGTAAAATGCCCTAATTTTCCCTTTGTCCGCGTGTCAGCGTGTTTTGTTTTACAGCAGAGTAGATTTTAGAACACGAGTACCTCACCTGCACGCGCACCCAGTTAAGTCAGCAGGTGTCCAACGTGAGTGTCCCGTGACACCTGCCTCGGAAAATGACTCTGGAATCTGTTCCCGCCTAATTTCCCGAAAGGTTGCCACCTATGTACGTGTCCGGTGGCCTGGGGATGGAAGCCCCAGGTGGTGGGGTGTCACCCATCGCATGGCGAGGGCCCAGCGAGCCTCTGCGGGGTTGGGGGGTGCGTGTGGCAGACCGCCGCCCGCCCAGAGCACAGGAAGGCTGTAAAGGGTCGTGAGCTTGGCTGTCTGCTTTAGTATACGCCTGCCGGGTGACGGTCAATTTAAAATGAGGCCTGATACCTATTTCTAAGTGACAGACTAAGGAAAAGAAGTCTTGTCAGGGAAGAAAACATAATAACTTTACCGCTGTGAGCTTCATGTCCGCTGAACTGTGATCACTAGTGCTGGGTGGTAGCCGAGGCTGAATCTGGGTCGCTTTTCTGTTGGGTCTGCAGTGCGCTTAGAAAGGTGTGGAAGCCGTGATCTCATGTTTTCAGCTGAATTCTGTCGTGTAAATTACCCTGATCTGTTGCAACTGCTGTTGTGCGGAGCAGGAGGCCTGCGGTGTAGACGTGGTGGTGGCAGGCGGGGAGCCTGGGAGCTCTGCAGCCGCCCTTCCTCTCCCGTAGCTCCCGTCTGTGCCCTACGATGAGCGGCCCCTTCCTGCCTCACGGAAGCAGCCGGCAGCGGCCGCCCTGGAAGCGGAAAAGAGTGACACTGATACCGGCGAGGCTCCCAGAGGAGGAGCCGCTGGAGAGCCGGAGCCCTTGACCGAGAAGGCCCTGAGGGAGGCCGGCCCCGCCATGGATGTGCTGGGAGAAAGCCTGGTAGGCCGAGGGCCACAGGCGGGTCCGCCGATCGGGTAGGAAATGTCCAGGGACGCGCCCTCGGCTTTGTGACCTCGAGGCTTCCCTTTGGCCTCCATATTCAGCCGAAGTCTTTCAATGATTATTAATTATATAAAACACCAGAAACAGGCTAAAATTTAAGATTCTGTGAATGCCTGTTCCTCTTAGACTGGGGGTTTCCGTCTCGTACTGACAGAGCTGGGGGTTGAACACCTGCCCGTCCCGGGGCGGTGATGGCAAAGAGACAAGAAGACGAGGTGTCTCCGTACGGAAATGAGCCCATTGGGTTTTCCCCTCGTTCCCAGAATTTCTCTTCGCGGAACTTCTACTTCCCGTATTTTATCAGGCTTCAGGCTTCAGCATTACAGTGTTAGAGAAATCACTTCCCTAAACACACACGCCTATTCTGTTCCCAAACTTTTCTCCGCATGTCGGGTTGCGCAGTGTCGGGGGGTGGCGTCGCTGCTGTGCCCGCTGAGTTGGGCTGGCCTCGGCTCTGTGGTAGGTCGCCGGGGCCTACTCCAGGACGTGGTCGTACCGGGAGGACGCGTTGCTCGCCCTGTACAAGCGGCTGACGGAGACGCCCGCTGGGGTCCCGAAGGAGGAGCTGAAGAGCACACTGCGCGCCTCGGTCTTTCTCGTGAGAAGGGCCCTCAGGGACATAGTGACCCCGGTGAGTGCCCTCCGCCCTCAGAGTCCCGGCTGTGGTGCCCCAGGGGCTCGGGTGGCCCGGGGGTAGCACAGCGTGTCACTAGGTATGAAGGTTCTCCAGCAAGAAACGTGGTCATCGAAGAGCCTGTGCCGTCTGTCCTCAGAAGGCCACGCGCGCTGCCCTTGACTGCCATCAGCCTCCCCGCGCCCTAGAAGCCAGGGTCCGCAGAGGCCCAGCTCCCGAGGACCGATGAAATGCTCGGTTCCCGATTTTCCTTTTCGCGGAACCCGAGGAGCTTGGGTTTATTCTGGATTCCCTGGGCCGTGAGAGTGAGCATGCCCGGGCACACTGCTGCACAGCCGCAGCTGGGAGGGCTCGGGGTGTGGCCTCCAGGCCGCCGCCGCCGTCTGACATTTGTGAGATGAGAGCGCGCCCCTTCCGGACGCGGCGCAGTATTCAGAAGGTGGTTTCCAGCTCGCTGTCTCCAGCCTCTGGGGCAGCACGGATCGTCCAGCATAATGCCCGTGTTTGTCACCCGTGGTCAGTGTGTTTTCTTTGCCGGAGTGCAGTCACGGGAACTCCTCTGCTTTTACCGCTTTTTTTCTAGGTTTTTCAGGCTTCTTTAAAATTGTTGAAAATGATAATTACGCAGTACATTCCTAAGCACAAACTGAGTAAGCTTGAAACCGCTCACTGTGTGGAAAGAACCATCCCCGTCCTGCTCACCAGGACTGGAGACTCCTCTGCTCGCCTCCGAGTTGTCGCCTCAAACTTTATTCAGGTACGAACTTCGTCATAAAATTCGAAACAGTCAGTAAGGAGCCCGTTACGACGCTGTTTGACTGTGTGAATACCTTAGCAGTTCCTGCTCTCCTGAGAGCGTTATCGATCCTCCTCGTGACTCCCTGTCCTGCCTGCCTGGTGCTCCGAGAGCCGGAGTCTGCCTTTGGCGAGAGTCTGATACCACTCCCTTCAGGACGCGCTGGGAGCTTCCGGCAGAAAGACGTGGAAAACCAGATGGGAATAGAAAACTGGGGGTGAAGAGATCGTAACTGTGGCATGACTCAGTCTAAATGTTCTGTTCGTTCAACAGGCGCCTCCTCCAGGCCAGGTGTGGGGAAAACGAGAGCTCTGGGGGTTCGGACCCTGAGTGAGACCCACGCGTGGGCTTCAGCAGGTCCCCGGGTTCCTCCCGATTCCATCCACACTCTGTTGGGAAGGACTCTGCAGCTTTCCCGCTGTCTCGGGGGGTCACGGTTGCAGTGTGAAGAGCACCCGTCCCACTTCCTTTAACCTGAGCTCTGGGGGAGAATGAGTGGAAGTAGGCTAGACTGACAGGGAGGTGACGCGGTGCTCCAGTCCTACGAGGGGCTCCCGCTCCGTGGGGCTCCGAGTCTGGGGGAGGTGGCGCCTCAACAGGCCCGTTGAAAAGGAGAGTGTGTCATTCCTCTGTTTCCTCGTGTATTTTTTAAGGGAGGAAGAGGAAGTGGAGACGAGGGGTGAGGCTGAGGGGGAGAATCCCAAGCAGGCTCCCTGCTGAGCAGGAACCCAGTGCAGGGCTCAATCCCATGACCCCGAGATCAGGACCTGAGCCGAAATCAAGAGTCAGGACTCAACCGACGGAGCCACCCGGGAGCTCCCAAGACGGATTTCTGGGTGTGTCGCGGCCCACATGCTTCAGCCTCTCGTCAGTCCTCCTCCTGCGTCCGGCTGCCCAAAGGCTGAACACCTTAATCATGGAAAGACTTGCTCGTTCCGTGGGGCCTCCCATGCCCCCGTGAGCCCAGAGGGGTCTCGCCACCCAGAGACCGTGCACCGCTACCCTCTAGGCCGACAGATCATAAATAGTGACACGATATCATTTGTTTCAGAATTTTAGAAACTAGAAAAGCTTTTTCCTGAAGTTGGGAAATCCTGAGGAGTGAAATCTTTAGTTTTAGATCACATTTCTTGTAAAGGCGTTCTTTGTCTGTGAGTGATCATGTTTTATTTTTTATGATTTGGGGTTTTGTTTTTAATCATTATATCTTAAATAGAACACGCGCGCATTAGAGATAAACTATTTTACTGCCGTACTTTGTTCCCTATTTTTTCCTTCGACATTGACCTCAAGGACTGAGCTGAAGTATACTGACCTGCCTCTAGCATTGTCCAGTACAGATTCACAGTCGTGTTGGTTTTCCTAGGAAATGGCCTTGTTCAAGGAAGTCAAGTCTCTCCAGATTGTCCCATCGTACTTGGTGCAGCCGTTAAAAGCCAACACTTCGAACCATCTGGCCATGAGCCAGATAGGCCTCCTGGCCCGGCTTCTGAAAGACCTGGGCACCGGGGGCTCGGGCTTCTCCATCGACAACGTGATGAAGGTAAGCTCACCTCTGGTGCCGTGCGGCCGAGGCCTCGGTGCTTGCGGTGGGCCTGGAGCGGGTGGGAGCCTGGTCTGTCAGTGTTTGTTGAGTGAGTGAACGAGTGAACGGCTGCAGAGAAGTAGCCACCGCTTCACCTAGCAGAGGAGGGCACCGGAAGGCTTCCGTCTCCTCGCTCTGCCGCAGGGCGGCAGGCACGTGTGGACACTGGTCCACGGTGGCGGACAGACTGCAGAGAACCCGTGTCCGTAAGAGAGAAGCACGGAGTCCCTGAGGACACCCCGTGGTGCAGCGGGACCGGACGCCCTGACGAAAGCTCGGATGTTCTGGGAGAGAGACTACCAGCGCAAGGAGTCCCTCCCTGATTTCAGATGTGCGGAAGGGAGCTCGGAGCACGGCCGGCGCGTGGCCAGACACCGAGCTGTGGCGCTCTCACGACAGCTCGTCCCCGGGCAGCCCACGCGCAAGCGCTCTGCATTCGCTCCCATCCATGCGGGAAGGGGCGGGTCTCCTTGGATCCCATGTGTGCAGCGACTCGGAAGCCTGGACTGGGTCCTCATGGAGTCACATGTGCCATCAGGAGAGGCAGGAGCAAGTCAGGCCACTTCCATTCCTGTGTTTTCTCTACTGCAGTGTGATTTAGACGCTGAAGTAAATCAGCCTTCGGACCCTCCCTCCCCTGGCTTCTGGGGCTCCGTGCCCCACTCACCCCACGCTTGGCCTTGTCGTCTGGGTCCCTTTTCTGGTTTTTCTTCATCCTCCTGATCTCGTTAACTTTGGAGTGTCCAGGCCTCCTTTTCTCATTTCTGTGCACACACCTTCCCTCAGTGACCCATCCGTGGAAGACACAGTCTCTGTGCCTGCGCCCCCCGGACGCCTGATTCCTCCAGCAAGCCGTGTCTGCCCCTCGTCCCAGTGGAGCGCCGGCCCTCCCCTCTGACCTGCTCCGTCTCAGCCTTCCCCATTTCTGTAAATGACAATGGCGTTCTTCTCTTTGCTCAGCAAGGGCTGTGGGCTCTTCCTGCAGATACATCCAGATGCTGGCCAGGCATCCCTGCTGCCCTCAGGTCCGGCCCCTGTCATCACTTGCCTGGCCGGCCACTGCCGGCTCCCCAGTGGACGTCTCCTGACTCGCTGTGCAGTCACATGGACCACTCTCTGTCTTGCCTCCAAGTGCAGTTTCCTTGTTCCCCAGCACAGAACACGAAACCTGCCCCACACCGGCCAGTTCCCATTACACAGCGCCCTGCTTCGAGATGCCGGCATTGGCGTCCGTCCCAGTGTGCTGCAGCGGCAAACACACACACCTCAGCGGGGTAGCATGGGAAGCGTTGGTCACACTCCCGGGCGGTCCCGTGCAGCTCGCCAGGAGAGCGGTCACTCTGCCCCACACGGGCCTTCGGGCCTCCATCTCTTTCCACTAGGACACCACCAGCTTCTCACACGACTCAGAGGTCACTGAACAGACGAAGTGAGTCAGGGTGGTGAGGGGGTCTTTATGGGCCGGGCCGCTCCCACCCACCCTTCCCCCGACAGGCATTTGGGCCCGGGACGCGTGGCATAGCTGTGCCCGTGGGAGAAGGCAGTCGGCTGGTCAAGCACGCGTCTGTATCTGGGTCCCCCTGCACGTGGGAAGGTTGGATCCAGGTGGACGAAAGAGAAGAAAGAAGTAAAGGGAAGTCGGAAGGAGGGGTCAGTTCCGGCGGGAGCGGAGTCCCCAAGCGGCCGACGGGATTGGGCTCTGGCGTAGCCGCAGGAGGGCTGGCTGCATGTGGAGTGGGGAAAGTGCATCCTCTCCACGGACGAGGTCTGCTGGAAGCCTGATTGGACACTGGAGTTTGAGAGGCAGGAGCGACGTATGAAACTGCCCCTTGACGTCTGAGAAGCTGAACTGACCAGAAATGCCTCAGGTCGGGACACCGTGCGCTGCCCAGGACGCCCGTGGCACCTGTTGGGGCAAGTGTGGCGCGGGGCCAGTCAGCGTGCTTCTCGGGTCTGCAGGCACATTCCGTTTGGCCCGTGACTACACAGGAAGAAGGGATCCCGGAAGTGACTTAGTGATGGACACGTGGGACAGGAAAGACTGGAGGGAGGTGACAGATGGGAAAAGACAGTGGTGGGTCCAAAGTGGACCAAGGGCCCCAATGGGGCTGAGGAATTTGTCCAGGGAGGGAGTACAAAAAAGTGGGAAAGGTAGAAGGTGACCTGCAGAGGGTGGGACTCCTAGAGGCCAGGACTCCTTGGGGCAGTGGCACAGTTGGTGGCCGGGCCCAGGGTGGAACCAGGAGGCTATGGCAGGCTGAGACGGTGGAAGTGCGAGGCCAGTGCCCAGAGCCCCACAGGCAGATGTCGACTTTCTGAGCGTGGTAGGGACGGCGCGGGATGGGACAAAGGTGTCACGGTGGGTCCTTGTGGCACCACACCATAGAGCAGCTGAAGTGGATCGTGGCCAACGAACGTCCATGACAGGAATGTGGGTAGGGAGAAGGGAGGTTTCAAAGAAGGACAAGCACAGTGTACTATTGAGAATGTCCAACGAAGCCCCACGTATGCACCCAGCACGCACGCGCACACCCAGCACGCACACACACTAGTGAGCGCGGGGCCCCGGAGGCTTCTGCTACCGTGTTTCGTTTCTTAAAGATCTGAAGCAGACATGGCCAGATTACAATGTCGGTTAACGTGGGTGGTGGACACGTGAAGTTTCTCACGTTTCCTCTTCTCCGTGATTGGAAGATTTTATAATATATAATTTAATATGAGTCTATGCGAGGATGGAACCTAGAAAATGTTTGTTGGACTGTGAGTGCAGAGCTGCGTGTGTACAGCCAGCGTGAGCTCCGCTGCGTGTGTGAGGCAAGCAGAGAAAAACTCGGTGTCGTGATAGCCAGAATTCTGTGGGTGGTGGTTTTTTTTTTCCTTTTCTAACTTGTATGATGTGCCTCTATTTCTTTTATGCTGGGGAAAAATAAACTCTGTTATTGTCAGACTCAGTCACCACAAGAACCGCTCCCGACCTGTGTTCAGTTTTCAGTGAGCGCCCTGGAGCACAGAGTGTATGAGGTCCGCGAGGCCGCGGTTGGAGTCGTTTTGGACATGTATAAGCAGCACCGGGCTCTTATTCTGGAGTACCTCCCTCCGGACGACAACACCACGCGCAAGAATGTTCTCTATAAAACAATTTTTGAGGGATTTGCTAAAATCGATGGCAGACCTACAGATGCCGAAATTAGGGTAAGTCAACTTTTATGAAATTACGGCTTGATCCTCTGTTGAAGCTGTTTGGTCACCCAATAAACCGACAGATTGCTCAAGGAGCTTCAGGGGCAGGAGACCAGGGGAGCGCCGTCTCCCAAGTTCAGATCCAGGCTGCTGCACACCCTGCCTGGGAGACTCAGTCTCCCCGTCCACGAACAGGACCAGCGACAGCCGGGAGGACGTGTGTGGCTTTATCCATCCATCGGGTGAAGCTGGGCAAGGTGGTTTGACCCCAGTTGTATTGTTAGTCTCAGTGACCGCCGTACGCGTAAGAAACGTAATTCACGTGCCATAATGTTCTCCCGATTTGTAAGACTACCCTAAAATGCTACTCTAATGGCATTTTATTCTAATTTTGTTCTAATTCTAATATTCTGATTTCCATACCAGGCACAGAAGAAAGCAGCTACAGAAGAAGCCGAAAAGCAGAAGAAAGAAGAGATTAAAGCTTTGCAAGGGCAGTTGGCGGCGCTCAAGGACACTGAGGCTGAAGCCCAGGTTGGGAAGGCCACCGTGTCCCCCACCCGCACGCTCGCAGCGCCCTGACCGCTGTCCCGCAGACACAGACACGGCGTGCCTGCTTTCCTCTCACGGGGCGATGCAGATGAGACCTGGAGGCTGTGTTGCTCTTTAAAAACTAGCTTCGGGTTACATAAAAGGAACCGTGCTCAGCTAGGTGGAATTAGGTACTGATTCCAGGGAGTGGCTTGAGCTGCTGGCGATGGTTAGAGAGGAAACTCCAGGACTAAAGGCAGGAGGTGCAGGACAGATTTCCTCTTCGCAGCTCCTAGCCTCCCTCAGAGGCAAAGGACGAAAAGAAGCTTATAAGTGAAGATCCGGTTTCCATGCACTGAAGAAGGCAGGTTTCAGGGAACAGTTCCCCCTCAGGAAGTCCCTGGTCCTCAGCCTCCAGGAGACGCCATCCAGGGTGTCAGAGTGACTGCCCTGTTTCTGGGATTTACACCAGTTTCAGGATGTTCACTTTATCATTCAGGCCCTTAAATTGAAAGAAAAGGGGAGGGGGTGAGAGGAGCCCATCAGGGAGCACGAGGTTTCAGGGGTGCAGGAAGAGAAGGCTCTAGAGTGTGCTGCATGGCCCGTCCCTGGTGACGGGACCGCACCGTGCCCGCACAGGCTGCTAGGAGGACAGAGCTCGCGGTGAGGGTTCTTACCAGGCTCAGAGAGAGAACAGCTGAGTGTGTGCTGGAGTGCCTGTGGCCCAGAGCCGTAGTGACGATTCGGGAGGCGCTGGCCTCTGGGAAGAAGAGGACAGAAGAGGAGGGGCTGTGGGGGAAGGGGGCTCCTGGGGATGGCGTCTCACACCATGGAGTCAGGGTGGTTCTTTTTTTTTTTTTTCTTTTTCTTTTTTAAGATTTTATTTATTTTGAACAAGAGAAGTGAGGGAAAGGCAGAGGGAAAGGGAGAAGGAGCCTTCCCTCTGAGCAGGGAGCCCTGTGCTGGGCTCAGTCCCAGGACCCTGGAATCATGACCTGAGCCGAAAGCAGATGCTTAATGACTGACCCCCCCCGCCAGGCGTCCTTCAAGCGTGGTCCTTCAGGACATCCGTGTTTCGTCCGATTCTCACAGCCGCCTGCCAGAGCAGGTCCGACTTGCTAATGTTACACAAACGAAGAAACAAATTTATTTATTTATATTTTGAGAGAGGAAGAGAGCGTGAGTCGGGGAAGGGACAGAGAGGGAGAGAATCTAAGCAGGCTCCACGCCCAGCACAGGGCTCAACACAGGGCTTGATCTCACGACCCTGAGACCATGACCTGAGCCAAAATCAGGAGTCAGACGCTTAACCCACTGAGCCACCCAGGCGCCCCAGTGGGGAAGCAAATTTTTAAAACTAAAGTGACATAAAGCACAGATCTCTCAGGGGTTGAGCCAGGACAGCCAGGCTCTGCTGCTCACCAGCCCCCTCCCCATCACAGCACTGAGCCACAGGGAGTCCAGTCCCCGATGGTGCGGGTTCCACTAAGGCCATGTGCACCCCACAGATATCTGTGGACATGGTACTGGGTAACCTCATCCTTCAGCTTTCCCGGCACCTTCATCGCTTCTCCATTTGTTTCTTGTTTGCTGAGCACCTGCTCGGTGCTGGGCGTGGTGCTGGGCTCCGGGAATAAGCCGGGAACAAAACCAAGTCCTGCCCCCTCCCCAGGGCCACGGCTCCAAGGGGAAGAGACAGTGAAAGAAAGCGCAGTACAGGGTAGAGCACACAGCGGGCACGGACGTCAGCCCGCTGTCTTCAAACAGTCGCTGACGACGCTGGGATCTCTTTCTCTGCTGTCGTTATTGCGGTCAAATATTCATAGCATGTTTTAACCCATTTTAACCGTAACCGAATGTACACTCCGTGCCACTAAGTGCCCTCACAGGGTTGGCACCAGGCCCACCACCCAGCTCCGAAACTTCCGTGAATGACAGAGAATTTTTAGACCGCCTGATTGCTCCAGAGTTTTAGAAAAAAGGATTTAAAAGTTACTGATAAGGTTTCCTAAGCTCTTCGAAGCACCAGGAAGGTAAAACTTGAAACTAAAATTCAGGTTTCAGCATTGTTTACATTGTCTCCCTGCAAAATGCACAAACCCATCTCTCTTAAGAGGTTTTGTTGCCTAAAATCCAGTGCCACGGAGTTTGCCTTCTGTGTAGGCACAGAAATCGTGTGAGCCAGGCGCCGGCCTCACGTAGTCTGCTGCCCTCCCCAGCTCTAGGGTGGCATTGTGCGCCGTGTCTCCCTCTCCAGGTCGGGCCGCGACAGAAGTCACTTACTGTGATGCGAGGCTTGATGCTCTCAGACGCAGCGGACCGTACCCATGTTTGTAGCCCGTCCCTTACATGCCAGTATGGGGCCGCCCACTGTCCCTCATCTCTGAAACCGAGAGTCCAAGAAGGCCTTCAACCCCTGCCCCAGACCAGGCTGGTTGGTCCCCAGAGTGCTGTGAGGTGCTCCCGACATGTTCAGTCTTTGTAGGGACGATGGCCGTGTGCAGGGAGCTGAGGAGGAGACATGCTAACATGGCTCCCAGAGCTCTGGCCGGAGGACTGTGGGCAGCCCAGGAGCTGCGGTGGGAAGGCCTGAGCCCCGTGCAGCTGGCCACCCGCAGTGACACTCAGCTGCTCATAAGGGACCCCTCTGTCCACTCCACGTCTTGGAGCTCCCCTGCGCGCTTAGCACCCCAGACACTGTGTCTGACCCAGGGAAGGGGCCTGGCGGGAGGAGCAAGGCCCAGCCTATCACACGGGTGGCTGCCTTGCTGCCTGGTGTCTGTCTCAGCATGGGAACGCTATTATGCCAAGTTACCCGCTGAGTCCACAAGCGCGCCGGGGACCATGTGTGCCAGAGAACAGAACAGACGGAAATCTCTGTTGGGGACCCTCACCTCTTTCAGTGGCATCCGATGGTGATGAGGATACACAAGGGAGTGTGTGAGAGCGGCCAGGGCTGACGAAGGGCTCGAGGAGAGGGGCTGCTGGCTGATACCTTGCCCTCAGGGGACTGGGGTGGGGGGAGACTGGGCGAGAGGAGGAGAGGGCCGAGCTTGGGTGCCAGGGTCCTTGGAGGGGCGGCTGGAACCCGGTGGCTGGTGTCCAGAGACCACTGCAGACACGAGATGAGGGAACAGGTGACTTAGGAAACCGGCTGAGAGTCTCGGGCAAGAGTAAATTAGCCTGGTGAGGCTTTCATGGGCCCACGGGCCCCTGCATGGGAGGGCCCCCGGAAGCAGGGCCCCCAAGCTGGTGAGAGGAGGCCTGGCCTGAATGGGGAGAAGGGAAGGCGTCCGTGGTCTCCCACAGTGTGCGCTGGGGGCTCCGGAGCCTGATCTGCAGCCAGGTAGGCTGGGGCAGCTGCTGAGGCTGGGTCCTGGGACCTTCAAGGAGAGAGGATTGAACCCTTGGTCATCCCCACTGAGGGCTGTGAGCCTGGGAACCGGGAAGAGCATACCTAGCGTGAGAGCCAGGAACGGGGAGGCAGCTAGGGAGATGGGGCTCGTGGGGCACCGCAGGCATCCGGGGACGAGGGTGATAGTCCCGTGCTGCCCAGAGCCCACGGGCACGGAGGACGCGAGCCGCTGGGAAGCAGCAGCAGGGCAGGGGCCCGTGGTGGGGCTTGTGAGGGGAAAGCACACGTTTGGGCGTTGATGGCGCACAGAGCTGTTACTTGGTGGCGGAAAGTCAGAAAACAGAAGCACTTACTCTCCTGGACAGACTCTCGCGTGCAGCCGTTGGTCCCTGACCTCTCTGTTTCTGTTCTCAGGGGAAAGGAGCCCCCCCGGAGGAGGCGGACAGTCAGGGTAGGTACCGGGCGCGGGGCTGCTGGCAGCGGCTGCCTCTGTCCCCGAGCAGGTGCCGGGGATGGAAGATGAACAAAATCCTTGTCGTCTAGTGCACTTTTTTTTTGTTTTAAGGTTCATTGGTTTGAGAGCGGCTCGTGCCCAGGAGCCTGAGCGGGGGGAGGGGCGGGGGGAGGGAGAAGCCGACTCCCCACTGAGCGCAGAGCCCCACACGGGGCTCGATCCCTCAACCCCGGGACCATGACCCATGCCAACACCGAGAGTCGGACCCTCAACCAATGGGGGCACCCAGACGCCCCTCGACTCGTAGCGCTTAAACGTGTTTCATATCAAAGCGGCTACTGCACATTTGGAGACATTGACAGAAAGTTACTTTAAATGATTTCTTGTCTCGTTTCAGACACACAAGGAGGGAAAGCAGCCCCTCCGCCGGCTCCAGAAGGCCCAGATCATCACTACTTGGATAAGTGAGTAGCGTGTCTCTAGCTGCGAGGATGGCAGGCATGAGCCGCGGCACGTGCGCAGGGAAGTGTTTCCTCGAGCGCGGCCGGGTTCTGTCAGCCGACGGGCTCTTCCCCGTCATCCGTCATCCCTAAGGAAGGGCGATGGCCCTCCCGACCCACGGGCCCCCTTTGCCCCCAGAGAAGTCAGCAGCCCGTTTGTCAGACACAGAGCACTGTGACCGCAGATACTTTCCCCTTTGAGTCAGACGTCTTTGTTCTCGTGACTTTGCAGACAGCTGTGCTAGGTTATGCTGGCAGGGCAGAAGCTGAGGGGACCTTGACCTAATTTGTCCCCAACACCCACTCCTCCTACCGCGCGCGAACGGGCTGTCCCCCCGCGGACCCGCGGCCAGGGCGGGCATGCGCGTTCCTGGACGACACCTGAGCCTGCGTCCGCGGCTTGTGCTCTCCTCCAGTCTGTGCATCTTCTGCGGGGAGAGGAGCGAGGCCTTCACGGAGGAGGGGCTGGACCTGCACTACTGGAAGCACTGTCTCATGCTGACGAGGTGCGTCCACTGCAAACAGGTCAGTGTCACGCGCGGCCCGAGCTCGGCGTCTTGGCAACAGGCCCCGGGGAGAGCTGGCGGGGAGCTCCCTGAGGCGAGCGTGGTGGAGCTGTTCTCTCCGAGTCTCCCTGAAGGATGGACACGGACGTGACGTGCAGACACAGCTCGGGGACAGTGTGGGTTCTGCTCCAGACCCCGCAGGGAGACGGACCCGCGGTAAAGCCGGTTGGTGACGTTGGGGCTCCCCGGGGCGCACGCCGGCTGCGCGCACACTGTGCGGGGTCTGCGCGGTGCACGACGGCGGGGCGTGCGAAACAGCTTACGTACTGGACAGACGCCTCACTGCTAAGAGATGCTGGCCGCCGCCCGAGTCCCCCGCGAGCCGTGGGTCACTGTGACTAACGCGACAAAAACAAGCTTGAGCGACCGTGAGGGTGACCGGAACGTGACGGACGCACACAGTGAGCAGACACTGTTGGGGACACAGCGCCAACGCCGTACTCGCCACAGAGTCGGCACGGACCCTCCTTCTGTAAACCGCCCGCCTTACTAGGGGCCCACACGCAAGTCAGAAGCGTTCAAGCCCCCGAACCCCACAGAAGGGCATGCCGTGCCCCCAGCTCCCTGGCCCTCAAAGCCACCACCTCTCCCTACAGAGTCACCACCGTCCCAATTCCTGACACCACAAGTCGGTGTTGCTCGCTTCTTGAGTTGATACAGACGGAATCATCTCGTGTCGTGCTGGTCTTCCTGCTTTGTCGCAGGCTCTGTTTGACAGTCCAGGGCCCATCCCTCCGCCCTGCTGTTTTTGGAAATCAGGCCGTGTCCCATCTGGGGCTTCCATGAATAGTGTTCCTCCGGGCACTCCGGTGTCAGTCTGTGGAGGCGCCTGTGAAGGCTCCGTCTGGGGTGCACCCTGGGGGTGGAGAGGCTGGGCTCGCCCGCAGGGCTGCAGGGCTGACGCAGGCGGTGCTCGTAGGGGCCGCGCGTCCACGCCCCAGCCAGGGCCACCTCCGTGCTTCCTGCCGCTGGTGAGGTGTGGCCCACGGCTGTCTGTCTGCTGACTGTTCAGCTGTCCTGTTCTAGAAAACACCTTCTAGTCTCCGGTGTTGAGGTTTTTTTAAACATTTTATTTATTTATGTTTACAAGGGAGAGCGAGAGAGGGAGGGCGGGGGGAGGGGGCAGAGGGAGAAGCAGACTCGCTGCTGAACAGGGAGCCCAACGCTGGGCTCTGTCCCGGGACCCCGGGATCATGTCCCAGGCCGAGACAGATGCTTCACCCGCTGAGCCCCGCAGGCGCCCTCTGGTTCGTGTTTTCAGTTAGCTCGCCGGCTTTGCTCTCCTGATCTGTGGTCATTGTTGATGTGTCCGCACCACAGTCCCTGCCAGATTCAGAGCCCACAGCTGGCCTCTCCCGCTTGGGGTCCGGCCTGTTCGTCGTCCTGATGTGTCCTTTGAGTTTAACCTCGTCTACCTTGGGGGCGCCTGGGTGGCTCAGTGGGTTAAGCCTCTGCCTTCGGCTCGGATCATGCTCCCAGGGTCCCAGGATTGAGTCCCGCATCGGGCTCCCTGCTCAGTGGGAAGCCTGCGTCCCCCTCTGCCTGGCACTCCACTGCTTGTGCCCTCACGGTCTCTGCCTCTCTCTCTCTGACAAATAAATAAAATCTTAAAAAGAGAGAGAAATATTCTCCTATCCCCCAGATTTGGATCTCTCCTGATGCAGTGGCCTTTCTTTCGATAACGGAGGAGAGCCGAGGAGAAGGAAATCCACCTCTGCCTCCTGCCACTCCTCTTGGGGTCCTGCACGTCCTCACACGCGTCGGGGGCTCTTGGGGTCCTGTGTGTCCTCACACACATCGGGGTGGGAACTTGGAACCCAGAGGCCACACGGCCAAGCTGTCCTGCGCTTACCACCCATGCCCTCTGGAGCTAACCGCTGCTCCTCCAGCCCACCCTTCGCCGTGGCCTCTAGTGCCAGCGCAGGAACCTGACGAGGAGACGCGGGTGTGGAGCGGGGCACCATGAACGACGGCGGCAGCCGTGCGGGCTGGTGGGGTGGCATATGCGAGCTGGGGGGGCACAGGCCGGCGGGGGCAGCCCCGCTCCCGTGTTCCCGGACACGTGCTTCCTTCTGCGTTTTGGGACGCAGGTGGTGGAGATCTCCAGCCTGACGGAGCACTTGCTGACGGAGTGCGACAGGAAAGACGGGTTTGGAAAGTGTTACCGCTGCAGCGAGGCCGTGCTGAAGGAAGAGCTGCCCAGACACATGAAAACGAAAGAGTGTAACCGTGAGTGCAGGCTCGGGCGGTGCCCTCTGTGTCCGTGGTGCCCTCCACCTCCGTGGTGCCGTCCGTGTCCGCGGTGCCCTGCCCAGGGGCCCTGCCGGGGATGGGATGCCTGGTCACGTGTCTCCTGCTGTTTGCGCGGCTCTCACGGGAGGAACTAAATCTTGTCTCATTGACGCCATTGCAGCTGCCAAAGCAGAGAAGCTGGCAAACCGGTGTCCACTGTGCCATGAGAACTTCTCCCCGGGAGAGGAGGTGAGGGCCCGGCGCGGGGGTGGCAGTGGCGAGCTTGTTGAGGCCGGGCCATGATTAGGGCACAGGGAGCGTTCAGGGAGCTCCCCGGTCTGTTCCCGCGCCGCTGGAACGGTCACTGTGCTTACCTGTCCGCTCAGGTGATTTCCTCCCTCAGCACTGTGGACCCACGGGGGGCGGGGGGCCCTCGGCTCTGGGGGGGTGAGTGCAAGGGGCTTTGGCCTCTGTCCAGTCTCCGCACTTCTCTGGGTGCTGGGGCCCCAGATGGCGTCCAGGCCAGACCACAGCACACGGGTCCCTCGTCATGACTGAGCCCGAGCCCGGTGCCGCCTGGAAACTGCTGGTCACGGTGAATGCGGGCTGTCCTCCCGTGCCCCCTTACCCGCCACGCTGACTCCAGCCTGGTGCTCCGGGGCAGGGCTGTCCACTCCCCACCCGCCACCAGGTAGTGCGGCTTCAGAGGCCTGCCTCTGCTCGGCCACTTCCGCTCCGACACCCTTAACCACTGCTACCCGCCGTCCACCATGGTGTCCTGCTGCTGGGCTCTCCCTATGCCAGCGCTCTGGGACAGGGCACCACGAGACAGCTCAGACCCAGCCGCATTCGGCAGAAAACTCGCGCACCCAGCAGTCAGCCCTGTACCAGGTGTCCCAGGCTCATCCTCTGTCTCAGAAAATGTCAGAGACGTAAGGAAGTACCATAACAGAGCACAGGAGCCCACAGGCAGGCTTTGCGTCCCATCCCCCGCTTGAATGACGGGCGCGTGTTCCGTCTGCACCCACCGTGTGCTGCCTTCTTGTGTGCCCCGGGGACATAGCCAGCAGCGTGTCCCTTCTCTGCACGTGGCCAGCAGCAGGTGTGGACGCGCTCCCGCAGGGCTCACGCCTCCAGCCTCAGCGCGATGGCAGACGCGCTGGTGTCTCGGCCGTGGCTGAGGCCGCACACGGGCACCACTTCCTTGTCCAGCTCTTTCCTCACGGTGGGAGACGCTGTTGGCCCGCAGGGTTTCACGTGGCTGGGTCTGCTGATGGCATCCCCCCTGCTGTCATTCGATGGGCTCTCGTCCCTCCGTTTGCTGTGAATTGGAGGTTGGCCGGGTCAGATGCACCTTCGGGTTTTAAAACTTAGTTTCTCCTATGGTTTTCGTAGCTGATAGTGCGTTTTTCCGTAGCCGGCGGGTTCTTAAAATTAAGTCCTGTGACGACATGAAGTACTTGGCTCGTTCCAGGGTCTGTAAAGCGGGACATATTCAGGGAACCGAGAGCGGCTGCTGTCCCTGCCCCTGCTCACCTCCCGCCTTACAGGGCTGCTTCTTTTTGACGGCTTGGCCTGGTTAAAGGACGTGTGAGTGGTCCGCACAGGCACACGTCCTCTCTCACCCTTTATTTTAGAATTTCGGTGCCCTTGCGTCTGTGCTCCGCTGGCTCCCATGGCACTGACGCTGCCCTGGGACACTCGCCCCCTCCTCTGGCTGCTGTGTGTTGCTCCGGCTCTGAACGTCGCAGCCCCTGGCCCCTCTTCCTGCCATGCCCTCCTGTCCCCGACGTCCGGAGGGGAGCGGCAGCCTGGCTCGTGGCTCCCAGCTGTGAGGCAGTCGGCAGGCCTCTCCTTCCCCTCTGCTTTCTCAGCGTCCAGTCCTCCGTGCCGGCTGGCGTGTGGCCACACCCTTTTCCTGTCTCACGGTTTCTGGGGTCAGGAGTTGTGGGCACAGCAGAACGTCTCGTGGCTCAGGGTCTCACCAGGCTGCGTTCCCGTGTGGGGCCGGGCTGGGGAGGGATGGTCCGAGCTCACCCAGTGGCTGGCAGAATTCCTCTCTCTGTCATGCCGGGACCGCAGTCCCCGCTTTCCTGCTGGCGCCAACCAGGGCTGCGTCCGGTCCTGGAGGCCCCCACGGCCCCGTGCCCCGTGGCCTGCGCGTGGGCGCGCACTCCCGTGACAGCACTCCAGCTGCCGGGGCGGTCCAGGGCCGTGGCTGCTCCTGGTTCCGGCTCTGGCCAGAGCTCAGCTCACTTGTCCCTCGACTGCCTGGTCGACACTGTGTGCCCTGCTTCGTTTCAGGCGTGGAAAGCTCACCTCATGGGCCCAGCGGGCTGCACCATGAACCTGCGTAAGACCCACGTGCTGCACAGGGCACCCGCTCTGCCGCCAGGTGAGGCCCGCGCCCTCCTGCACGCCAGGACCCGCGTGGCAGGGTCCCCTCCCCCGATGGCACTCAGTCCTTGTGTTCTGGCTCCGGCTCTTGCCCAGGAGGCTACTTGTGTGACCAGAACTCTTGCCGTGGGTCCTGCCCTTCCCGGAGGCTCCCCAAGGGCGTCCTCGAGGGGACAGACGCAGCCCCGAGTGCTCTCGGGGTGCAGAGCCTGGTTCTCAGCATCTTTGCCCATCACCGGACCAGAGTATCCAGAAACGCACCGTGAAATAGTAGATGCACAGATGAAGCCCCCGCCTGTTTCATGAATCGTGACTTTCTCTATCTTATGTCCGATTGAGAATGCCTTTCCGGAAAATACATGTTTCATTAGAAAACTAGTCCCGGCCGAAACACTGCTGGAGGCACAGGTTTACGCTAGGGTACCTTAGTGTAAAAGCAAGAGCGTCACCGACACGAGTGTGATGAGACGTGGGTCCTGGGCTCTGTCCGCGCTGCGTGCCGGTGACCGACGCCCCCTGGCGGCCTCTTCCGCCAACGAGGAGCTCGGCACTTGGAGGGGCCCCGCCTGAGGGTCGTCAGCCCGGAAAGGAAGCTCTTGTCACACGGCTGCTCCCTTTTCATTTCCGGAGCGGAGTTTCTGAAGCCCCAGCTGGTGAACAGCTCCGTTCTCCTCTCTCCGTCCCTGACGTCAGGCTCCTCCTCGGAGACCTTTTCCTTCCTCTTCTGCCGGTTCACGAGCCCGTCCTCCTCAGCCGGTGCGGCCACCTGCGGACCCAGGGGCCACTGTGGCGTCCCCATGGCCTCGCACTCTGTTCACGTCTTGTCTCCCTCCTAACGCAGTGCCTGTGTTGTGTGTGTGTGTGTGTGTGTGTGTCCAGCAGGTAAAGGCGCAGCCGTGGCCAAGTCAGGGACCTCGGGATCAAAGGTCGGAAGCAAGATCCCTACCCCGAAGGGACTGAACAAAAGTTCCGGGAGGACGTACACAAAGCGGTGACATGATGCGCGTCTCCTCTGTCCCCGCGAGGAGCGGAGCAAGTTTCCTGACTGTGAACCATTTCTCCTAAAATCCGCCCTTGGATATGGTGACCGTCCCCCACCCCCACTGACCCTCGGCTCTCGGCCGTGCTGGTCCTGACCTGTTGCACCGGCCGTGGGGCCGACGGAGAACCTGCGTCCCAGGGTCAGGTCTGGACCCGCCCCGGCTTCGAGCAGCCAGGCTTCTGCCCTCCCAGCCCAGCACGCACAGGAGAGCACCCGTCTGCCGGAGGGTGCCGACGTGATGCCCGCGCAGGCCAGTCCCTCTTCCCAGGTGCTTGCAGTGATTCCCATAAAGACTTCACTGGAAACCTCGGGCCTGTTCATCTCTCTCACACGTGGCCGAATTCCCACCGGGCCGTGGCCCCCCAGCAGCGGTAACCATGAGTGTCACCGGGTACCTTACCCCTGCCCGGTGCACTCTGCCTGCCCCTGCCCGGTGCACCTGCTCACCCATGTCTGTAGAGCCCGTGCTCCCCGCTGTCATAGGTCACTGGGCATGGGTCCCCCGGTGCCCCTCGCCCAGAGGCCCATGAGGAGTGCACGGTCCGTAGCTGTCACCACCCTCCCGCGGCAGTCCTCCCCCCCGCCGTAACCCCCCAGCAGCTGTCCCCCCGCGGCAGTCCCCCCACCCGCAGCAGTCGCCCCCCACGGCAGTCCCCCTACCCGCGGCAGTGCCCTGGGGAAGCTGAGGTGGGCACTGTGAGGCTCTGAGGCAGGGCCGCGCTGGGGGTGCTCACATCCCTTACGTGTGTGCCGCCCTCAGCAGAACTACAAGGTGACTGTCACCTGTCCTGTGCTCGCCTGCCCACAGCGTCGGCCGGAGCGCCCCGCTCTTGAACCCCAGAGGCAGACGTGGCACCGCTCTTGACTCTGGCGTGGGGCATCTGCTCCTTCGCGCATGTCACTGGTCAGCCCCTGCGGACCCAGAGCGTCTGCCTCGGGCCTGCCCCTCGCTCGTCTGCGTTGGAATTGGGGCTCCACGTTCATTTGCTCGGCTCGTCCCATGATACTTCACGCACCAGACGTCATTTCAAACGAAGACACCAGACCTCGAAGTCCAGCCCCCTCCCAGCTCCCCACCCGCCATCAGGCAGGGGAGCGGTTCCCCATGCTTCCCATGCAGGTGGCCGGGCTGACAGGCCGGTGTGGGTCTGCAGGGAGGGTCCCCGCGTCTCCCCGCGGCCAAGTCTCCCGGGGACCCGAGGTGGCTGGCCCTTCCTGTCCCACCGTGCAGCCGGGACATGCTCCCCCTCCTCCTTAGCGCCCGGCAGGCTTTCCCAACTGAGACCCGGGGTGACGGACGAAGTGTGGGCTGGGTGATTAGTGTGTAAATAAATACTGAGTTTCCGGCCATGTGAAACCACAAAGTGTGTCTTAGAAAACCCCTAACCCCGTCAGAGCAGTGCGCTCCTGAGTACGTCCGTGATCGTGAATTTGCACGACTCTCTCTCCATCCTGGGAAGGCTAATACCTTCTTGTACGCAGCATGAGTGAGACCGAGAGAATTACCAAAACCAGTGACCCAACCAAACCACGAAAGCGCACGGGGAGAAAGGACGCAAACCTTCAGTGGGCAGAGCAGAGCGCGGATGCCGGCAGGTGACACTCAGGCCTTTCTGGCCCCGGGGACAGCGGCTTGACCTGCGGCCCGTCCCCCACACGCGGACCAGCCGCTTCCATAACCAGAGCCGAGGTCACGCGAGCTGGTGAAGGAACCATTCCTTCCTCTCCAACACTTCCAAATACAGATGTCTTATTTTCTATATATTGTAACTTGAAAAAGCATTTGTAAAGATCTTTAACTTTAGTGATCGGCAAACCAAATCGGGTGCATTTCAGACCAGTTAGCGCCAGCGGTTACAGAAGAATCGAGGCGATACTGAAATGACCCCTGGCAGGTTCTCGTGGCCGCTGAAAGCCTTACAGAGTTACGGACTTCTAAAGAACCACAAATAAAAGACAAAAAACTTAAAAGGAACCGTAAGATCCCTTGGCCATGTATAAATAAATCTGTAAGTTTGGAATAGGAATTGATGATTGACTTTTCACTCCTGAATATGTTGTGCATATTTAACTATTTATTTCTATTATTTTCATATTTCAGGACATTTTATCGAGCTAATTTAAAAGAAAAGTCTATAACTTTGGCATCAGAATACACATGTAAATACTTTTAATGAAAATTTGCAACTTTTTAATGTTTTAACATAGTTTTCTATTTGTCCTTATTTCAGGTACCAGAGTTATAATATCTAATATATTTTTGTTGTTATTTTAGGGCCTAGGGGTCCCCTCATCCTGAGCATATGAACATAATAAAAAGGTCACTCAATGTTCTGTCACTTTTATTTCAAGTTTTCCATTAAAAGGCAAACGGAGTGTCTTCCACTCTGGTGCGCAGGCCAGAGGCGCGGCTGGGGGAGGCATGGGAGGGGCAGGGAGTCCGCTGCAGGGACGGGGACAGAGCTGGCCCCACGCTGCAGGGGGTGTGGACACGAGCTTCCTGCTGAACAAGGTGAAGGACAGTCAGCTCCCTGTGGCTTGGAGGACGCGGTCGCCCAGCTGTGCCTGCAGGTGGAGTCGGAGTGTCCCTCTGACCGTCTTGCTGTGCCCGCAGCGCATCCGCACGCCTGCGCCCCTTGTCCAGAGGGACTTACTTACCGGCCAACACGGAGATCTTGCTTTCAAATGAGTAAAAAGGAAGTATTTTCTCTGTTCATTTGTGGAGTGACTTAAAGCTTTTATCAATTTGGGGAATCATAAAATTGCCTCCGTTTTGAAGTTACAATGTGCAGGTTTTCCCTTCCATGAATACTGTTAACGTAAAGCTGACGGCACTGTGTTTCCTCCTGGTTTGGGGACCAGGGCCCTGCGTGGGGGAAGGGCCAGGCGTGTGAGCCGCGGGGTAGGCACGGAAGAGCGCACATTCCCGAGAAGCGCTCCACTCACCCCTGCAGGGGTGCTGGAGAAGGAGGAGCCCCTCCCTCCGTGGGCTGCTGGAACTGGGTGTGCTTTTGTGCTGTTGCGTATTTGCTCTTAAAAACCAGGTCGGTTCTCTAGAAAGCTGAGCGTGGGGTACCCAGCAGCCTTCCTGGCTCTCGCCGCTCTGGGGGGCTTCCATGCCCCCTCCCCAGCCGCTGGGCCGTGAGCTGAGCCCCCTGCATCTGGGATGCAGTTGGAGTGACCCTCAAACTGTTCCTGCAGGGGCAGGGGGCCCCCCTTGGGGTCTTCTGGAATCCTTGCAAGGACCAGTGAGGTTATCGTCAGTGGCAGGCAGGGACACCGGCCCCCTGGAAGGCAGCGGGCCCAGATGAGAACTCTGGATCCTGATAGACCCGGGAGGCCTGTGGACAACAGCTCATAGTCCCTGCCTCAGTTTCCCCTTAAGGAGTGGAGCCAAGGAGAAGGTGCTGATGAGGTCCAGCCCGGCCAGTGGGTTTGCAAGTTTGGGGAGGGAGCCGGCCCCTAAGCTAAGGGGTGCCCCCGAGCCCTTCATCCCACATTAGCCTGTGCCTGCAGGGGGTAGGAAGTGGAGACACAGAGGCATGGACCACCACCGGCCAGAAGGCCTCAGAACTCCACCCAGCTTCCCAGGCCCAGGCCCACCCACCCAAGCCTGCAAGTGCTGGGATTGCAGGGGAGGGGCAGGGAGAGTGGGGAGGGCCGAGGTCAGATGCCCCATGGAGTGAATTTCCTTGTGCACAGAAGGAGCTCACCCCCGAGCAACAAGCAACACTCTTTTCTGGCTCAGGTCCTGCAGGTTGCCGGCTCCCCAGGAGAGGTGTCCCTGGCTCCTCTCAGTGTCTTGGGACCAGTCCAGAGAGGGAGGGGTGGTGTCCTGCCTGGAGGTGGGGGACATCATGGGAACCAGTGCCAGGGTTCTGGATAAAAACCTTTCTCTCCCCTTGGAGTAGGCCTGTTTCCGAAATTCCAGGATCCTAGACTGGGTGGGGGGGGGGGGTTCCCCAGCAGTTGCGGGAGGCTGGAGGGCGAGCCTGAAGGGGTCCAAGCCTCATTCTGGGCAGGGCCAGGCCAGGAGCAGGGTCAGGAGCAGAAAAAAAATCACGACCTGTCTTCTTCCTACTGGAAGTTTTAGAAGTTTGCTTTTTCACACTGCCATCGGCCACCGACCTGGAGCGGTCTTGTATTTTCTGTTCCTGAATGAGGTGGAGATTTGTGAAACCAGACGCAAACACAAGAGCTAGACAATCGATCATTCGACTCTGTTACAATCATGACGTCTCAAGATGCCTTTACAGAAACAGAAAACCAGGAGAACACATTTATTCACAACATGCAACCCAGAAAGAGCTGGTGCCCAAAAGACATAGAACCTCCTACACATCATTAGGAAAGGCCGAGGGGGCTCCGGCCTGGCTTTGCGAGTGCAAATAGGGAACCAGTTCCAGAACACAGCACGCAGGGCTCTGTTGCCGCTTCGACAAGTTATTGTGAGTGCCGGGACTCACGGCAACCAGGACTAAGACCAGGGCTCAGCTGGGTGCGGGGGTCCCGGGGGAATCCGGTCCTGGGGGAATCCAGTCCTCGCAATCCCAGCTTCCAGTGGCCCCCACTTTCCCGAGCTCAGGGCCTCTCCCTCCCTATTCAAGGACAGCCCCACGCCCCACACGGACATCCCTCTGGTCCTTGGTCTCCACCTTCCTCTTCTACTGGTAAGGATCCTGTGAGTTCACTGGATCCACAAGACGATCTCCCCATCACAAGGTCCCTCTGAGACTTCAAGTTCCCTGTGCCCTAAAACCTACCACATTCACAGGTTCTGGGGATTAGGTTGTGGACCTCTCCGGGGGCCGTCATTCCGCCCAACACACCTGTAAGAACGCCATCCGTCTAACATCTATATCGCTTTTCTTTTTTAGTATTTTGGGTTCCTAATAATATTTTTTTTGAGTTGTGGACAAAACCTGTTATTAGTGTCTTATTTATAGGCCTTATCAGTGCTCCTGGTAGTATCATTAAAAGACCATTTTACCTACCTTAGAAAATGCCAATCTCTTCAGCTGCAGTCATTTCCTGCCTATGGCTGCTACGGTATGCATCTCGCTCAGCAGGGTTTGCCGACCAGGTTGTCCTCTGCTTTTTGCCACAATTCCAAGCTGCCCGACGAATTCCCCTTTCATAAGAAAAAAGCCTATTCAGAGAACTAAGTTCAAATGGTCAAGATTCAGTTGTTTTATCAAATGCACCAGCGTTGAGAGATTTGCCAGCTATCTAAAGCCAAAAATCGGATGGTTATCACCCAAATACTATTAATTTACCAATTACTACCTATTATCAAATCACCGCAGTAATCTTTAAGGAGATTTTCTCATACTGTTCATTACTTCCAATTATCATTCAATATTCCGTTTCTGGAATGACACTTAGAAAAACCTCCAAAACCCTTCAAACTAAAAACAAAGCTTATCCTACGCTCCAGTCCGAACTATCTAATTGAGTATCTGCCCATCACATTTCTTCAAACTGGGCTTAATCTCCAGTGCGTAATGTTCCCTCTTCACCCAAACTTGCTCTTTAAAGATGAAAATTCCTATTTCAAGTGGATTTCTAGTTCTTAAGTGACCGTAGAAAACTTCTAGACTTTCTTCTAAAATCTAGAGAAAAATGAACTCTGCCATTAAGAATGTTACCGAATGCCTCATGTTTTAGGTACTTTAAACTACTTTACAATATTTATAAATGGGACATTAAGAATTCCAGTAAGTGAGAAATTAAAATGTGACAAGGTAGCAACAGATTTACTCCCTAGTGATAGAAAATAAGTTTTATATGCAACACACTAACTTTGGTATTATAGAATTTCTTAAAGATTTTATTTATTTATTTGACAGAGACACAGGGAGAGCAGGGAACACAAGCAGGGGGAGTGGGAGAGGGAGAAGCACTGAGCCCACCAGGCGCCGTACATCAGTTTTCAAAAAGGCCCTCAGCACCTGGAAGATATGCAGAGAAAGCTTAACAAAGACGAGTGATGGCAATACCAGGAAAAAAAGAACAATACTAGCATTATCAGTATTTATTTCATATAAAAACAGTATTTGCACTAAATATGGTTCACAATTCATATGATACAAATACCAAGGCAACCTAACAGCCAATGCATTTAGAGTAACATATAAACAAATCACAAAACATGGAATGAACCATAAATTCATAAAGGTAAAGACTGAGTGCAATTAATCATTCAATAGATAAGTTGATAAAACTTACAAAAATATTTTTTAAATACACTAAATATGCAAGTGGGAAAATGCGGTTAGTATACCCATTCTCAAATGAAACCGTATTTTCTTTTCAGTACATGTGTGGGGTTCTCAGAAAGTGTACTGTAAGCCCCAAGGGACGAGTGTGGAGCCGCTGAAAACGTCAGCACTGTTCCCGGTCCCGGGCTGTTGAGCGCAACGGCCCCGAAGCAACTGGACCCCAAGATCCCCAGGGGCAGAGGTGATGAGGAGCCCTGAACGCCTGTAACCCGTGGGCCCCCTTCCTGCGCCTGAGAGTGACCAGCACAAACGTCCTGCTCCTCCGTTATCCCGGGACGGACACCCCACGTGCCCACATGTAGGGGAAAACACAAGCACACTTTATGGCTTCAGGACCCGTGCCCCCCCCCCCCCGCCCCGTACTCCTCTGCCATGCCCGGAGGCATCCGTCCTTGCTTTTCTGATAAAAATCAAAAGCTCCGTGCGGAATCCAGTCCCCGTCTCTCCCGGAGGCAGCCCGGCGCCACGCTCAGATCCTTGTCTGAGAACTTTGTTTCAGTGCGTGACGATCTAGGGGCTGCTGAAGTGAGGACGACTTCCTCTTTTTTTAATTATTATTTTTTTAAGAGAGCGGGAGACTGTGGGAGCAGGGAGGGCCAGAGGAAGAGAGAACTGCAAGCGGACTCCGCACCCGGTGGTCGTGAGATCATGATGACCGGAGCCAAAAGAAGAGTCAGAAACGTAACCATCAGGCTAAGCTTCCCAGGCGCCCCTGGACTGCTCAGGGTCGGACCGCGTTAGGGGGGTCCATCACTGCTCAGGGTCAGACTTGGGGGGGCATCACTGCTCAGGGTCAGACCTGGGGGGGG
>NW_019154122.1:18442023-18455241 GCF_002288905.1 Enhydra lutris kenyoni
GACTGCATACGCACGTGTGTGTGCACTGTGGGCGTGTCCCCGTGCCCATGTGTGTGAGCTTATGCCCTGATGGGGGCCTTCCTGTGTGCACATGTGCTTGTATGTGCACGGCAGTGCATACAAGAACCGATTCCAGGAAAATCCCACCGTCCCGTGGATCCCAGAGCAAGTCCTAAACTTGACCCTCCGGACGTGCCGACGCGCTCTCAGAAACCAGAATGTCCCCGGACAGCAGCAGAGAGAGGGCAAGAGCTTCCCCTCTTCCAGGTTTGGGACCTGCCACCCAGTATCCCCAAATCCTCTGGCACAAAGTTAAGCAAAAGGCCCCAGAAGACAGGGTTCACCACGGACTCTAAGTCCCTGCCCAGCTGCGGGTCCCGGGTCCAGCAGGACAGCTTGCCACGGTCCAGGCGCTTCTTCTCCTGGAAGCCTGGGGAACAGAGTCTCCAAACCCAGTGCAGACACGGACGGCGCGGCGGCCCAGGGCCCCCGGACCATCAGCAGCCGTCCGCACGATGGTGGGCGCCGCCCCTTGGGCCGCTTGACCCCATGTCCCTGCTTCATTCACATGCCATCGTCACATCGTTTCAGGTGAGATTTTTGATCTGTGGGCCGCGTCCAGAGGCGCCCCAGCCAGACTCCTCTCCCCACACACTTGCACACGAGCCTGCCTTCCCCCAGGGGCAAGCAAGTTCCAGAAACCCAAAATAGCTGCTGACAAGACAGCCGGGACCCTGCAGGCGTCACAGCCACGGTAAGGCCACACTCACGTGCCTTCGGCCTCACGTCCATCCGAGCCGGTGAGAGATGTCAGGAGAGGGGCCGCCGGGAGCACCTGCCCCGGAGAGGAGGAAGGAGGGGTGGGCCTCACCCCCATCGGACACACGGATGGAGTCGCACCTTTCCAACCGGGCCAGCCCTTCTCGGCTGGGAAGGGACAGAGGCAGAACTGGACGCCCGCGTCTGCCTCGCAGGATCTAGAGAAATGCCCCAGCACAGCGGGGCAGGCTGAAGGTACTGAGGAAGGAGGGCACAGGACACCGCCCCCGGCCCCTGTTCTGTCCTAACCCAGCAGGGATGGGATAGGTCAGCAAGCCCAGGAGCTGACCCATGGTGACAAGGGCACCATGAGTGTGGCCCACGTGTGGCCCCCAGTCCAGCCCTGGTAAGGACAAAGGATGATGCCTCAGGGCCCCACCTCTGCTTCTCTGAAACTAAACTCACCCTCAGCCGGGGTTTCCTTGGGGGATGTCCTTGGAGCCTGGCAGGTTGGGGTCCCATCCCTGTTGGGGGTCCTGCTTATCAGCAGCTGTCCCGTATCTCTCAGCCTGAGCCAAGGGTGACTCCAGATGGAGGGATAGGCCGGCCTGGAGGTGGCCGTGCTGGACCTACAGGGGTCCTGCTTGCTCCTGAAGATCACAAGCGGCAGGAGGTCTCGCCCGGGCACGGCCTGAGACCACCCGCCTGCCTTCCCCTCACTGGGGGCGAGCCTCCCCCCCGGGGCAGCAGGTGGCCCAGTGCTGTCCTCTGCTGCTTCCGAGATTAGCTAAGATGATGGAACGGCTTCTCCCCTCTGGAATTCGGGAAGTGAAGACCACATACCAACTCTGAGGCCTGGAGCTGGCGGCCTCTGACCTAAGGAGCCTCAGGAACTAGGGGGACAGTCATCCGCCCCCCGCCGACGGCCCAGGGTGACGCTCACGGGGGTGCTCACCATCCATCACCCCTGGCTTGCCTGCCGGCCCAGGGTCTGGGGGCCTCTGCCTCTGGGCCGGCCAGGGAGGGGACGGCTCGGCTCGGTTTTGCCTTTACAGATTCAGGGTGTGTCAGCAGGTTGGAGGGGAGACGTCACCATGGCCTCTAGGTGCCCCTCCCGGGCGCCCTGTGGCCAGAATGTGTCCCTTTGCCAGTGACCACCACCCCGTGACGGGGACCAACACCACGAGCACGGCTTCTCGGGAGGTTCGCCTCCAGCCTGGGGGTCCGATGTCCTGCAAAGCCTGCCACCAGCCTCCCGGAGCCGCCCGCAGCCCACTCCCCAGCACCCCCACCCACACCCGCCACAGGCCCTGCACAGGAGGCCAACGGTTGCTCCAGGGCCCAGTGAATAAAGAGTCGGAGGCTCTTTCTCAGAACAGACACGGCTGCTTTCCTCCCTGCCCCTCCCTCACGGTGCCAGCGGGAGTCTGTGGGTCAAGGAGGGGCCCCCAGGGGCTTACGGGACCCTGCCGCGCGGAGGCGCTGGGCTTCTCCCCCTCGTGGCCGCAGCCCCTCCCCTGGAACGAGGGCGGTCTGTCAGCATCGGGAGGCAACCTAAAACCCCCGCCAGGGAGCACTGGGGTTACAGCAAAGAAGGACCCCTGTGTGGGCCGCCAGCCGTGGGGGCCGGGCGGGGTGGCCAGGCTGGGCCTCGGACCAAGTCCGCAGCCATAATTAGCAGATGAGATTCAATAACAAACAGCTTTGAGCGGCTTTATCTAACCCTTGGAAGGGAAGATTAACACCTTCGATGGAGAGAGAGTTAAGACTCAGGGGCCCCTCTGCTCTGCAGTTCCGGCTCCAGCCGAGAAACAAGAGCCCCTCTTGGGCCTGCGCTCGGCTCCCCCCGGGGTTCCGGGGACTTGCTTTCCAGCGGCCTGTGCAGTCCTTTTGTTCGGCTGCGAATGTGCGGCCCGTCACACGTGCACACGCCCCGGCTCCCTGACCACGGCCAGAGCGCCCCGAGTCGAGGCGGGAGGCCCCCATCTCACCGGCTCAGTATCGGAGGCGCGGGGGACATACGCAGCGTCTCCCCTGTCCCCGACTGACTTGTTGCTGCTCGGATCCTATCGGCCCGGAAGAAGACGAGACGACACTGAGCACACTCTTCCGAACAGGAGCCCGCGAGGAGTCCTCCTGGTGGGAAAGTGCGCCGGCCTCGCCGAGGCTCACGGTCCACGCCGGCCGCCGACCCGTGTGTGAAAGCCCGGGCTGTCGGCACAGCCGCCGAACGAACTTTGGGAGGTCTGAGGCCAGCACCCGGCCCAGCTCGGCGGCCCCATTGCTAGTAACGTCAAATCACTTCCAGGGAAAAATCGATCTGTCCCTGACAGGTTTTCCTCCCGCTAACATGATAAATAAATAATCAGCCACGTTGTCGGGCTGTTTCATTAAAGCAAAGGACGGCTGGACTGGACCGCGATGGAGAAGCCGATCGCTGAGACGCAGTCCGGCCGCGGCCCCACGTTTCGCGGTACCATCTGTGTCCTGTCAATCACTAGCTGTGCGCCCGGCCCGAGCTGGGGACTGAATGCCGTATTCAGAGAGGTGCGCACAGGCGTGTTACCGCAATTTAATATTTTCGCACACAGACACATCATTATCTTGGAACCTGACACTGCAGCATAGTTCTGTAATTTTTCAAGAGGCCCTAATTTTTCTCAATGTGAGCACTAGGGCCCAGGATTATCCAAACAGCTCCGTCCCCTCTTTGTCTCTCCGGGGGCACAAACGTGCAGGGAGGTTCACACAGGCCGCCCGCTCTCTACCTGTGAGCTTCCCTGCCGCCTTCTCCCTCAACCACCGGCTGCAGACGGCTCTGGGCCCCACAGCCACGGTTCCAGACACCACAGAGAACCGAGCTGCGTGGGGGGCTCGGTGCAGAGCCCAAGTGGGCAGGGATGGTGCAGCAAAGAGCGCGGCCTGAGGGTCTGTCTCAGGCAGACACAGCCCCACGCTTGCCCACGGTGCACGGCCGCACCCGCGTGGACGGGTCTGCACCCCCCGACACCATCTCTGCACACAGACCAGAGGAAGGGGCTGTGCCGGGGCCGCGTCTCCCTCCAGCAGCAGCGGCTCTGGCCCACAGAAATGCCCCCCAGTTTTCAGGCGGCTCAAGAATGCACTGGCTTTTGTAGGAGTGAAAGGAGGGAGAAGTTTGCAAGGGAGGCCAGACCCCCCAGGGAAGCCTCCTGGAACGAGCAAGGGGCAGCCTAGAGGACGCTGGCCAGCCCAGTGCACACGCCACACCCCACGCTCACTGCCACGGCCCAAGCAGCTCCGTAGAAACTGACACTATAGACGTCGTCACAAGCTCCCTGCCAAAAGGGACTTGGGGCCTTCCGGCAGCATGGTGCCCTCCCCCGCACCAAAGCCCCAGAACCAGTGCCCAGGACCACGCGGGACCTGACCCTGATGACACGTGCCTGCTTGGGGAGCTGGGCCAGCGGGGGATCAGCAGCCACGGCTGAACGGAGGGGTGAGGGTGTGGGGGGGCAACACAAGCCAGAGACACTGAGTCCCAACACAGTAAAGACCTGAGCATGTCGCTTCCCTGGGACTGGGGGTAAGCTGGGTACCCGGCAATCACAGGAATGCTGGGAAACAGCCTGAGTCTGGACCTTCACCTGACCTGCCGCAGGAGAGCCATCGGCGGGCCCTCTGCCTCAGGAGGGAGGAGGTGTGGGGGACCTGCGAGGGTGGACACCCCACGCTTGCCCAGGGCCAGCAGGGCTCTCCCGTGGTCACCATTTGGGCTCCTCCGGTGAGCGTAATTTCTAGTCTTTGTTTAAGTGTTTTATGGACTGATGCGGCCCGGTCTCTCTGAAGACGCTGTCACAACCCATTGAGCAGATACAAATGTCTGAGTGCTTTTCCATGCACGCCCCTTTCCCTCAGAGACGCAACCAGAAGGAGCAATGGAAGTCTATTATGGAAATCCATATTTCAGCATAATATTGACTACCGGCTTTTGAATATAGATACAGGGATTAAACTGTGTCTCGGGAAAGAGTTCCCAGCCATAGTGAGTCACTATTCATCATGCGTCGACCCAGGCATCTCATCCCAGTGCCGAAGTGTCGGAGATGCCCGGCCTACGCCAGGTGCCAGAGACGCGCACATGTTTCAAGGGAGCCACCGAATTTAAAACACGGGGACTCACAGAAGCAGACAAATGGGCAAAGTTCCCATCCGAGCATCCCTCCCTCTCAGCCCCTCCTTCTGGTCTTTCTGATTTGAAACAGACCCACTCGCTGGGGGTCCAGCCACCCCACCAGCTGAGTTGCCCGAGAGGGAGCTGTCCCCAGAAGCAATGAGGTTGGGGGTGGCCCGTTGGTCTGATCTGGGTTTCTCCTCAATCAAACAGCTTGGACACAGAAGTCCAGATCCCAGGGCAAGGACCTGTGGCCCCAGACTCATCACGCTGCCCAGAGTGTGGTGACATGACCAGGCCTGTCCCTGGGGGTCCAACCCACAGCCAGGCGGCCTTGGGGGGCCTCAGGCACGTCTCAGAGCCCTGCACACAGGAGACCCAAGGACGGCGTGCTCCGCTCCAGGGGCAGGAAGGAATGGGCAGATGGCACAGAGCCCCCAGAATAAACAGAAGATCCTGACACCCCCAGGAGCTGGGGGGCGGCCTCTGGGAGGGGAGAAGAGCTGGCATGTGCCACGGGCTGTTGAACCCCCCGAGATGGACGGAAGGATGGAGAAGGGACGGGGACGGGGAGGCAGCAGGAGGGCGCAGCTGGACTCCGTGTGGGCGAGCATCTGGCTGCCCATCAGAGGGGCCAAGTCAGACCTGGGCACCTGTGCTCCTCGGTTTGAAAATAAAACCGCGAGCTAGGGCTGTGGTGTGCGTGTTTTCCTCCGAGGCTGAGCTGCACAACCAGAATCAACGCAGGGCAGAGCGACTGAGCCGGAGGCTTCACGGCAGGCGCGGCCGGGGTACAAAGAGCAGGGCCGTGTGCTGGGGTCTGCACCCCACACCCTCGGCTGGGCAGGTGCACACTGGCAGGCTTGCACACCCTCCCTATGGCCACCCTCCCCGGGAGAGCCCAGGATGGCTCAGGAGGCTGAGGGCCCGCATAGCATCTCCCCAAGCAGACCAAGGGAATAAACCCCAAACTCACTACCTGTCTGGCGTGGGAACTCTGTCCCATCCCCACCCAGTCCCAGGACCCCGGCCAACATCACACCGGACCCTTCTAGAACATTCCATGCTGTCCCACCTGCTGGAGGCTGGGGGCCAAGTAAGATGTAGATGCACATAGGTATCTGGGTGCTGGTGGGAGGGCGAGCGGGTAGCAGAAGGCAGTGAGAGGAGCCTACCTGACAGCGGGGGGGCACGCGGGCAGCAAGGGTGAGACGCGGGACCCAGGGCTGCGGCGCGCACAGTAGGGAGCCAGAGTGAAGCGGGTGCTGGGGTTCTGGGGCAGGGCCAGGCCTGTCCCACAGGAGGTCTGGAGAGGAGCACCCAGGTCCGGGGCTCCATATCCGCACAAAGCCTTCGGCTTTCTTCTTCTCTCTGAAGTAAGGAAGTAGACAAAGGCCTCACTTCTTGACACTTGACTCAGCATCACGTTGAGTGGAAAGCAAACCCCAGGCCTGAGGGCCCACCCTGGACACGTGAGTCAAGGGTCTGGGTCCGAAACCCAGCCCCGCGGGTCACACTCCTGATGAGCAGGCAGGGCCTTCAGAGCTAAGGACGCGGCGCCCATGTCCCCTCGATGCCCCCACCATGCCCCGCACTGGAATCCATTAGAGAACACCAAATCTACCTGAATGCATGGGTGGGGGGGAGTCGGGGAGGCCGAGGGCAAGGCTAGGGGTCAGCCCTCAGTCCGGCCAGAAGTGCCCGAAAATGTCTCCCACAGCCCCCCCCCCCAACCCCCAGGAATCCCCTGCCGGGACCTGGGAAGCCCTGGAAGCAGCCCCAGCCTCATCCCCAGCTAAAACCAGGCTGACCGAGGCCTCTTCTTCCTCCTAACCCCCCCCGTGGAGCTACCTGGGGGTGGGAGGGGACAAAACCCTGGAGGAAGCCTAAGGCCAAGCTGAGCCCCAGTGTCTCTGCCCATTGGCAGCGGCCCCGTTCGGTCCACCTCCGCGCTAGGAAGAGCCAGTGCCCACTCAGCAAGGGCTTCAAGTCACCTCAAAGTGCACCCAAGAGCCCGGAGCCCTCCCCCAGCTCCCAGTTCCTGGTTGGATGGGACCCTCCGATGCAGATCCGGATCCCTTGTGAGCCCCTCTAGGCACTCGGCCTCTGGAGGGAGGGAGGGGCGGGCACCGGCGGTCACCTGCGTCACCTGCAGGGTCCGCCCAGGCTGGGTGCGATCTGGGCCGAGATTGCTGATCGCCCCTGCCCCGCCTTCCCCAAGGGGTGAGAGGTGCGGACTGAAGGCTCACGCCCTTCCCGGAAGTGTGCCGTCACCGAAAAGCAGCCCCAGTCTGGGGAGTTTTGTAGAGAAAGCTCCCGCCAGGTTCAGAAAGGCAGTGCGTGAGGGTCACCGGTTCTCTCCCTTCCTGAGCAGGGTTTTGGGAGTGAGCAGAGCCAACGCTGTTCCTCGCTTCCCCAAGTGTGAGCGGGGAACGCGGGCCCTGGGATGTTTCTGCCCCGACGCCAATGAAGCCCTAAATCCCGCTCTACTTCCGGATCCCTCTGCCCACCACGGTGGGGGGGGGTGCAGGTCGAGGCTCCGTGGCACAGAGTCCGGGCTCCCCTCCGGCCCCTCCAGCCCCAGGCGCATTTTAGAGCTCCCGGGATCAGGTCAGAGCAGAATGAAAAGGTGACCCACCTTATCACGTTTGCTTAAGGACAGGGTCCACTGTCTCCACCCTGAAACACACATGTTTGGGGCTGGGCGTGGCGCAGACATCAGTATGTAAAACGGGCACGGGGTAACGCAGAGCCCGACTTAGAGGAGGTAAAATATTCACCAGGACCCAGCCATGTTTTAAAATGATTATAAATTATTTTAACAGTGCATTTGCAAAGGGTTATAAAAACAGCCATAATATATTTTTTTCCTTAGATTCTAGAATTACCAGTGTGACAGCTAATGCAATAATGATTTGTTTCAAATGCCAGTGTTTAAGCTGTATAAAGCTGATTTTATACATTTTTCCAGTAGGCCGCATTGTAGTTAATGAAATTAAACACACCAATCGCATGTGTCCCCAGGGGACGAGGAACTGAACACACCACTGGTTTATTTTTTTATTAAAATAAATTGCACCCAGCAAGATGGACTAATTGCATACAGAATTGAAAAAGAAACATTCCATTGATATAATTAAGCCAATTTTCATGGACAGAAATAGTTATAGTGGATATAAAATAAGCAAAGCCTTCACCAGAATCTGACTTCCCTCCTTTTTTGCACAGAATGTTAACTATTAAACAAACATGTATCTCGGGGCCGAGGCACGGCTCTCTGAGAGCTCCGGGGCATTGTTCCTGAGTCTCAGGAGAGGCTGGCCGGGCGGGCCAGCCAAGGATTTCATGGCAGAAGCCCCAAGAGAGAGAGTGGTAGGGCAGGAAGAGGCCCTCCTCATCGCCCTGGGCCCCCGAGAGCTCAGGGGCACTGGCCAGCCCGGAGGGAGAAGCACAGCCCCTTCATCGGGAGCCCGAGGTCCCCGGAGCAGCGGTGGTTCAGGGCTGGACCTGGAACTACAGCCTTGAGCTCCTTCCTCCCGGTGGCTCAGGTCCGCGCAGCAGCAGCTCCACCTCTCCCTGATTGCCTGGGGGGGGGGGGGGGGGGGCGGTGATTATTTCCCTCCAGATTTGGGGTGAGGGTGGGCAGGCAGGCCGGCTGGCCCTCCACCTCCTGCCTTTGCTGGGGCGCACGAGAGGCAGTACGTGGTAGGGGGATGCTCATGAGGTTGACCCTGATCAGCACTTCTGCCATTCTGCACCTGCCCTTGGGAGGGGACACCCAGAGCCAGGGACCCGGGCTGGAAAACCCCCGCAAAGCCTCCTGCCTGGCCTGGGGAGTCCGGACCCTGGCAAAGAACAGACAGTCTGGGGGAGGCTGAGGACACAGTTAGAGGGTTGTGTGCACAACCTGTAGGGACACGGACGTCTTATTTGCTTTTAAAAACCAGACCAGTTTCAAGCTAACCACTGTCCTTGGGAAAATGCTTAAACCTTGACACATAAAAAGAGAAAATCCGCGGGCATTAAGTGCAGCGTAGAGCACCCTAAGGAAGGGGGCAGGGGAGGGTGTTCGAATAAGAAACCTGGGGAGCTTTACCTATGTGGCGTTCAGGTTCATCCTTAACTTGCTGTGTGACCTCGAAAGAGCTACTTGACCTCTCTGTGTTTGGGACTTTTTTACCCTACAAGTGGTGCCCCCCAAGGCCAATTCCCCTCCTCAAGGTCAGGGGAAAGGAGTGGGGCCATGTCTAGTAGGTGACCAGTGCGCCTCTGTGGTTCCCGGACCCCCTCCTGCCTCCCGGAGGATCGGATACGACAGGGACAGGGGCAGCTGCAGCCCATTCGGGCCTCTCAGTAGGCAGGTGCATGGGGTGAGTGCCCGGGGCCAGTGCACCCCCTTGGGCGAAGCTGGGCCCGAAGGCCCAGGCCAGGAAGAAGGCAGAGTTGCTCTCGAGAAGCCCGACCTCCACCCTGCGCTTTGGTTCCCCTCACCATCTCCCTCCTCCCCACACCACCCTGACTTTGACCCAGGCACCGGGAGCGCTCTCTGGATCCTCTGTGCCCAGATCCCCAAAGCAACTGCGATGGGGACACGGCTGCCGCCCCACAGAGTCTGGGTCAGGGTCAGGAGTCGGGGAGTTGGGAGCTGGGAGCCCGCCCTTCTCCGTCCCGGAAGCCAAGAGGCGGAGACCCTTGGGGCCCCATCACCGGCCCCTGAGGAAGAGGAGGAGGGAGAGGGAGAGGGGGAGGAGGAGGAGGAGGGGGGCGCCCACCGCTGGCTGAGCTGGGGTGAAGGGCGCCCAGGATGGCAGGCACTGCCTCCGAGCCGGCTGCTTCGTGTAAACGGCCAGCAGAACCGTTCCCGTGGCGCGGTAGTCACGGGACTTTGTGCGCGCGGAGAACAGGGGGCTGCAGCAACGCTGGCTCAGCCTGGGGTCCCCCGGCCCCTCCGGTGGGCCGGCCGGTGCTGTCTGCAGCCCTGGGCAGCCCGCGTCTGTGCGCGACCGCCACCACACCGCGCAGCAAGGCCCGGCTCCTCTGTCCCCTCGCCAAGTTTCCTTCCCGCAGGGGGACAGTGCTCGGGCTGTCCTTGTCCTCCCGGGCCCGCTACGCGAGCTGTAGCGTCCAAGACTTGTTACACGGGTTTGATTCAAAACCTGATAAATTGTCTTTAACGCTATTTGAAATTTTTAAACGAAATTATTCAAAAGATTTTTAATCCTGGATAATTTTTGTTGAAACTCTAATTATACATCACCTTAATTACCGGCCCCAGCCCCCCAAGGATCCTTAATTGCCTCCTAATTGAATAAAACAGGGGGCTAATCGAGCCTACAGCGGCCCTGCGAGCTGGCGGCCTCCCCCTAGGGGCCCGGGGCGGGGGCGGGGGGAGACTCCGGCTGGTCCCACCGCCAGCACCCGGCCTCCCAACAGAAACGGCGGGACCAGGTCCCCTGCCCCCTGCTGTGCCCAGAAGGGGAACTTGGGGTTCTGGGGAGCTGTGGGGGCCCACAGGGTCCAGCGGCCCAGCCCGCACCTGCTCCCTGCCAGGGCCAACAGGATGTGCAGGGTGACCTGGTGGGTGTCCCGTGGTAGAGACCTGAGGGCACAACTGGTGCCCTTCCCCTGGGAGCCCGCTCCGAGGTCACCCGACAGACGAGACTTGGCATCCGCCCCCACCCACTGACCTGGGTGCCCAGGCACACCCGCGGGGCCAATGGCGGAGCCAGAGCCCTCAGGCACTCTGTGCGCAGCCCGGGCACCTGGCCTTGGCCGCCAGCCCTGCACCCCGTCCCTCCCCCGCAGCCTCGGTGTTTTCGCCCGAAGCGGGGTGAGACGCTCGACTCCTGCCGGACACTTCCCGGCACTGCTGCCCTCCCAGGCATCCAGAAAGGAGGCTGCCATCCCGGCTGTGGGGAGACGGGGCAAACGTCCCCTGGCGGGCGGCACAAGGGCAGGGCCCCGCAGAGCCAGAGCCCGGCTGGTTTCCGCCCCGGAGAAGGAGCCGCCTAGGAGCTCAGCCTCCAGCCGGGCTCCCAGCACCCTGTCACACACACACCCCTCCGCACCCACATCACGCTCGATCGCACACACCAGACGCCCAAGTCCTGCCTGGACCAGAGATAGCAGCCGCCCACCTCCACCGCAGGGGCAAGGTGGCAGCTGTCCTGGGGACACTGTCCCCAGGCCTGGAATATATCCTGTCTGGTTGTCAACCACGTCCATGGTGAGCAGGTCTCAGGGGCGGCTCGAATGGGGGCCAGGACTGGACTCCGTCTCTGGGAACACACCCTCCCCTACACAGGGCCCCTCCAGCCGTGCCACGAGGAGGTCAGGAGGCTGCCTCGGCTGAGCTGACCCCCCCCCCAACCTGCTCGCAACGGTGGCAGACACACAAAGCTTTTGTTAGGCACTTTGCTGGGAAGTGTAGGGGAGAGCCGGCCCCAATTCCCCACAGGCCAGCAGCGCCCTGGCCAGTGTGAGGGACCGGGGCCCACCTGTCTTCACCCTGCCCCCGGCTCCTAGGTTCACACTAAGGAGGTGCTCAGCGCGCCAGCGGCCTCTGCCCTCGGGAAGCTGGACTCGGAGCCCCCCGTGTGGGCCCAAAGGTGCTGCTAGCTCGGTCAGCATGCAGGCCCAGCCCCAGAGACCCCCGGGGGTGGGGTCCTAGGGAAATACATAGGAAATTCCAGCCCCAGATGCACCCTCTGGGGCGGCCCTCGAGCTCTGACTCAGGCGGTGACCCTCACAGACCGGGCTGTCCTTCCGGGTGGGCCTGACACATGGCGTGAGGCACAGCCCAGCCTCACATTCTGGCCTATAACCGTGACCTCTCCTTCCTCCCCCAACCCCTGACCCTGGCCGTGAGGTTCTCCGGGTGGCCCTGGGGCTGCCTCAGCTCCAGGTAATGGAGTCAGGTCCCCAGGGACATCCACATCTGCTTAAAATATGGTCCAGTGAAATGAAATTCCCCGGCGGGTCCTGGGCTCTGTGTCAGGCAGCGTGGCCGGTGGCTGCCTGGGCCACCTTCCTGGGGAGGGCTGGGGGTGCCGTCCGGACTCGGAGGGCTTTCCAGGGCGTGCTCAGTGCAGGCTCCGTAGCGTCTGCCCCGACACACTTGCTCTCTGCTTTGGCGTTTTCTCACCAAGGACTCCCAGGAAAGGGAGACCTGTGCTCCGCCCCACCTCGGCTCTGGTTCTCTGGCCTCAGGGCAAGGCTGTGGGATGCCACTGGCCTGGTTCTAGGTCCAGAGAAGAGCCCGGGGGGCCACCTTCCCCACCTGTCAGGGTGGAACAGACAGGGAGGGAGCCGAGGGCCACACGGAGGGCCCACTGGGCGCGGGACGCTTCCCCGTATCCTGGGCTGTTTCCGGGGCTGCGCTGGGGGCACTGAGCCGGCCTCTCACTTGCTGCGAAGGCCCAACAGCAGGAGCGCGGCACTTCCCACCCTCTCCCAGCTCCGGGCCCTTCCCCAGCCACAGCCAGACCCTGGCAGCTTGCGGCCCAGGGGCAAGACTCAGAGGAAGCTGCTGTGCTCACACAGACCCCAACATGCACAGCAACCCCCACACTCTGCCATGGGCACACAGGTAGCAGGCCCACAGCCCTGGCGCACCAGCCACAAGACACTAGGGCCTTGTTCGCACCAAGAGGGGCTAGAGGTCACGGGAGACGGAGGAGGCCGAGGCCCTGAGCACGGGGCAGAGAAGACAGGCTGGAAAGGGGTGTCTCAAGGACGAGCCCAACACAGCAACGGGGAACTCCAGCGGGACCCGCAGAAGCGGGGAGCTGCTTTTCCCCGGTGCTCCGCGACGGACGCAACCCCTACCACCGAGGGGCCGCTGTCGAGGGAGCCGGCCCACCCAGCCAAGGGAGCAGAACTTCCTCGGAAAAGTGTCGGGAGTTTCTGCCCACCAGGCTCATGCTTAGGGGCTCAGCCCTGGCGCGGTGGGGCTCGTCCCGGCCGCGTCAGGCCGAAGAGGAGCGAGCTGCACGGCCCGGTGGTCGGGCAGGGATCCCAGGGGCAGCGGGCGCCGGCGCCCCTGCCGCGGGTGGGCGGGCGGCCGGCGGAGGAGGGGGCGGCGAGAGCGGGCGGCTCGGGTTCCTTCCCGCGCGGCGCTCGGCGCTTCGCTGTAGCCGGGCCTCGGCGGGGCTTCGGGAGCCGCGCTCGCTCGGCCGCGGCGCCGCCGCTCCCACCTGCCCTCTCCCCGGGCCGCGCTCCTGGGCCCGCGGGCCTCTCGGCCGATAGCGCCGGCGGTCGGAGCGCGGAGGGCGCGCGGGTGGCCCCGAGGCGCGGCGGCGGGCGGC
>NW_019154122.1:18455641-18493542 GCF_002288905.1 Enhydra lutris kenyoni
CGGGCGGCGGGCGCACCCGGGCCGGCGGCGAGGACCCGGCCGGCGGCGGGCTGGGCGCGCGGAGCGTGGGGCTCGGCCCGAGACGGAGCGAAAGAGAAAGTAAGACCGGGGACCGGGCAGCCTCGCCGGGGGCAGCTGTGTCCCCGCCGGGCCTCGAGTCTGTGCGGGCGACCAGGGGCAGGAGGGTCCGAGCGGGGTCCGAGCGAGGCCGAGGGCGGCGGCGGCGGCGGGCGGCGGGCGTCCGGGCGGGGACCCTCCCGCGGGAGGCGCCGCGCGGGGCTGCCCGAGTCGCCGGAGCCGCGGAGGAGCGCCCGCCGCCGCGCGGGGCACCAGTCGGGAATGAACTTCCCCGCCGCGGTTCCGAGCCCGGGGAAACGTCTCCATTTTGCTGCCCGAGTGGCCGAGGCCGTCCTGCCGCCGCCAACCTTGCCCCTGCGCCCGCGGAGCGGGTGGACGCCGGCCCGCGCCCCCTCCTCCGCCCCCTCCCCGGCTCGGGGTCTCCCTCCTCTGCGCCCAGCTGGCGGACGCCAAAGGCGGTGCTCTAGCGCCCACTATTTCAAAAGCCCGGAATATGATTTGACCAGGACTGAGAGCCACTGCGAGAGAGAGAGGGAGAGAGCGAGCGAGGAGGAAAAAGTTGCTCTCCCCTTTCGTCAACTTTTCGCTAACTTTCGCTTTTCGCTCCCCTCCACCCCCAGCCCTCCCCCTCCGCCCCCCTCCCCGGCCCCCACCGCGCGCCTCGGGTTCCCGGGCCCGAGCGCCTGACACTGGGGGTGGGGGGGGAGGGGGTTCGCGAGGAGGGGGCCGGCGCCTTCGGGGAGCGCGCGGCCCGGGCGCCCCGAGCCTCTGCGCCGAGCCCGGCCGCCCCGGAGCGCGGGAGGCGGAGCAGCCCCCGGGCCGCGCGGCCGATCCGAGGGCCGGGAGCCCGAGGCGCGCCGGCCGCGCCCCGACGCGCACCCCTGGCCCGGGCGCCCCGGCCCCGCGGCCCCGACCCAGCGGCGCGGCGCGGCCGAGCGCGGGAGACTTACTTTTGGCTAGCTTCCGCGCCCTCGCCTTGGATCGCATGGTGTCGGCTCGCGGAATCTCTCTCCTCCTCCTCGAGTCCAGAAGCAGCCACACACTATCTTCATCTCCCCAGCATTGTCAGTTTGGACACCTTCGCACATGCGCACAGAGCACTCAATCTGACACCCCTCGCCGGGGCCAAAAAAACTTTGCAATGTATTCATCATCCTCATCGTCGCGCCGCCGTCGCCGCCGCCGCCTCGGCGCGGGATTGGGGGGCTCTCCTCGGCCTTCCCGGTCTCCGTCTCACTTATCGCTGCCCCCCCCGCCCCCGCGCCCCCCCTCCCCTTTCCAGCGCAGCTCGGAACTGGCCCTTTAAGAAAACATTCCGTGCTCGGCGCGCCCGCCCGGGGCCCGCACCCCGGACACTTTAAAAGGACCCAGGTGGCCCCGGAGGCGAGGTGACTATCCCCCCACCCTTCCCCCGCGCCGCGCCGCGCTGCTGCTCCCGCCCCGGCCCCGGCCGCAGGCGGAGCGGCGGCGGCGCGGGTCCCCGCGCCTTCCTAGCCCGGGGGGGACGCGCCGACAGTTCGGACGCGGGTCTGGCCGGGTTGGCTTCGTTCTGCCGCATTTATGACTCATTAAAAAGCTTTGCGTTCGCCGTCGCCCAGCCTGCTTCTCTCCCCGTCTCCCCCGCGGCCCCCCGCCCCGGCCCGCCACCGCGCGAGGGGGTGTCCCGGCCCGCGCGCCGAACCCGGCTCCTCCGAAGCCCCCTCCGGCCCCGCCGCCCCCCTCGGGCCTACCCGGCTCCCGCCCCTCCCCTTCGCCCCCACCCCAGCGCCGCTGCTCCGGGCTTCGCCGCTCGAAGACAACAGCCCCGGCGCCGCCAGCTCCGCCACAACCCCGGCGGGCGGGTGAAGCTCGGACCCGCCGCCCTCGGTCCGCGCCGAGCCGCGGAGAGCCGCGCGCCGGGCACCGGGGAGGCAGCGCGGGGAGCGCCGTCCGAACCCCGGGCGCCCGGAACCTCGCCGGCCTCGGGGCGGGCCCGCGCACTCCTGCCTCCGTGGGCCCCAGGTGAGTACGCGGCGGCGCGAGCGCCGGAGCTGGGCCACCTTCGGGGAAGGGGCCTCCCGCGGCCCAGGTGAGTCGCGGGCGGGGAAGGCCGGCGGAGCAGGTGGCAGAGCGCGCGGGCGGGAGCCCATCGGCTGCTTCTGCCGCGCAGCCCTCCGACGCAGAGCGGTAGGCAGGATGTCCGGGCAGGGGCCTGGTGTGGGCAGTGAGAATTCCTCCTTCGACTGTGTCTGGGATTCGAGAATGAAATGTGCAGAAGCCGGCGCTGACCCAGGCCCTTCCTGGTACCAGGATTCCGCCAGGCTCCGAAGACCTGGAGCTGCCCCAGAGTCAGCCTGAGCAGGGCAGAGGTCCAGCCTTTGGTGCGGGTCTCTGGTGCCCCGGGTGGGCTCTTGGCTGTGCCACTCCCCATTTGTGTGCCCTGAGACTGGTGGTGCCTGCGCCCAGACCTGCATTCGCCGACCCCCAGCCTTTGAGCGGAGGAGGTGGACCGGGAAGGGTGGAAGGCTAAGGTGGAGACCCCGGGGTCCTAGCAGAGGCGTCCTGGGTGGGGAGGGGTGCCTGCCCTGCGAGACCGATGCTACCCTAGAGGAAAGGCTCCACAGAGCAGGGCTTGGTAGGAGCAGAGGCCGGGGGCGCTGGGCCTTCCCGCCTCCGCAGTTCACAGCTGCTTCCCCGAGTCCCAGCTCCCGCGGAGCTCCCATGGTTTCGGGGCTGCCCCGCCTTGCGCCCTGTTGCAGCCCTGGGCGGAGAAGGTGCTCTCTGCCCTGCTGTTTCTCAGTGAGCTGAACACAGCCTCCAGCTTTTAGGGCCCTAGGTGAGTGTTGACGTTGGCGGCAGCACCAACAGGGACAGGGGCGTTGGTACACAGATGGGGGACAGCTAAGTCGCACTGCCCGCAGCCCTTCGGAGAGCCTGTCACCCGGCCCCACACTCCGTCCCCATGGGCTGGGTGGAGAACTGTGCGGTCCAGAGGGGCCTTGAGCCTTGCGACCAGGCTCTGGGTGTTTGGGTGGGTGGTCCCCAAGCGGGACTAGGGCCTTACTGCAGGCTCAGAACCCACTTAGTCCCCAGGTGGTGGGGGGGGTGTCGCTGGGAGAGGAAGGAAGGGACCAGGAGCTCAGAGCTGGGAGCCATTCCGGTCACCCAGCCAGAGCAGGCTCCAGGCAGGGAACTAACCTGATCGGCACCATGGCCAGAGAGAATACAAGGTCACTGTCATACACCAGCATCCAGGACCCTCTTGCCTGGAGCCTCCTAGCAAGGGTAGGAGACCTGGGGAGAATATAGTGGTAGATGCACTCCCACCTGCACAGAAGGTCCTTCCCCACCCCCCATCCCCCACCCACCTCACCCCGAACCAGCTCAGGCTTCCTTTTCCCCTGGACTGGAGGCAGCTGGTAGGCTCCAAGGTTACTAAGGCCCAGTCTTCTTCCAGGGGTGCCGCAGCTCACTCTGGCCCTCTCCCTCAGCTGAGAAGGTGATTAAAATCTTCCGAACCCCGGCCAAGCTGGGCCAGGACACTCTCTGGACTCTGGGACTGTACACTTTCCAGGGCCTGGGGGAAGAGGTCAGGAGGCTGCACTGTCTCTTCCCTGCCCTCTGCTCGGGCCCTGGGGTGGGCCTGGGGGCTGCTGCTCAGGGCCACCTGGGGCGGAAGAACCTGGGGTCAGGAATGACCAGGAGACAGCCTCCGTGCTGACATCCCCAGGCAAAGCGCTCGCTCCCATCAGCCCCAGTCAGTTCCAGGAGCCTGGGCAGACTGTCCCCAAGGCCATGGCCCTGGCCTGGCCTGGCTGGGCCCTGCCCCCGCGTGGCCGGATTTAGAATGGAGATCAGGTCAGGCTTTGCAGAGTAGAGGGAAAGGCGAAGAAGGGGGAATCAAAGCGGGTCAGACCCTGGCCCAGACGTGCAACATCTGGGGATGGGGAGGTGGGGGCACAGTTTTGGGCGAGTGGGGGCCAAACAGGAGGAGAGGAGCAGTTTTCATTTTCTTGACAGTGAAATGTCGAAGGGCAGTTTTCAAACCAAGCCAAGCTTCCGGGAGTCCCGTGGCCTGATGCTGGGCTTCGGGGACCGGCTATGGACCAGCTATGGAACGCAGAAGTGCTGCTGCCTACCTTGGCTTCCTACCGGGGGCTGAATGGGCCATGGTGTGGTATGGGCTGCACGGGCACATCGTTCAGACCACTGGGTTTTGGAACAGTTTTTGTTGCTGGAGTCCAGGGTACAGGATAGAGGACTTTTCCTGTCAACCGTGGCCACAGCCTGGAGTCCCACTTCAGCCAGGAGCTCTGCCTGCCCCACTCCCCCAGCCTTTCCAGCAGGCAGGGAGGCGCCCCTGGAGACAGCATCACTTGAACTCTTTTGGGAAAGGGCCCTGTTTGGGAGGGTGAGCAAGTGGTCCTCAGTGCTCCAGGAAGCCTCGTAGTGGGCAGGCAGGAAGGGGGACCCCAACTCCGGACGCTCTGAGAACCCCATAAATGACAAAACCACCTAGAGTTTACTGTGCACCCCAGAGTTTACTGTCTTGGACCAGAGGGTCCTTTTGTTTGGCTAGGACACGTGCTCCATGCCATCTCGCAAGGCCTGGCCCCAGGAGAGGTCTATGCCTCGGCCTGTGTGTGCTCAGAGATGCAGGGTCCTAACCAATCCAGCCACCTGCGTAGGCCTCTGGCCCCAGGGAGCCCCACTTAGGCCTGTGCAGTGGGAGGTGGGAACGGGCAGGCCTTTGCCAGTTCTCAGGGCTCCCCTTCCCCCTCCCCCCCATTCTTATCTGTGCCCCTGAAACTTGGCCATGGGCTTTCAGGCACTCTGTCTCTGGCTCAATTTGAGTCCAGGTTAGGTTTTGCTCAGTACCCCCCCCCCCGCCCCCATGCCTGCTCAGAGAAACTCTGCTCAGAGTAGCTAAAAGAATAAAAGTGCATCTCCCTTAGTTTACATATGGGCTCTCCTCAGAGATCTGAAACCGCCCCAAAGGGTCCTTGCCCCACCCCCATCACAGGAGCACTGAATCGGGCTGAGATGGGGGTGGGGGGGTGGGGGTGTCTGTCTCCCTCTCTGGGCACCTTCTCCTGCCCTACATTAGGTGGAAATGTCTCCCAGATTTGAGCAACAGAAGGGCTTGGAGACCACCAGGGATGGTTGGGGACAATCTGGTTTGGTTCCCACTACACAGACAAAACGGAGGTGGTCTTGGCACCCAGAATGGGACTCGGTGGGGGTTGAATGTGGAGGCCTTCCAGCCCTGGGGCCAAAAGCCAGCTTGAGTGTTCCTTCTAGAATGGGGGTGGGGTGGGGCACGACAGCCTTCAAGGCATTCGGCTTCCCCAGGGGGGTTCCATACTCTTCCAGCGTGGGTTCTTCTTCTGGGGGTCCCCCAAGACTCTGTGGGTAATATTCCAGGCCCCCTTTGGCCCTTTTTCCTACCTGGAGCCCAGGGAAACTGGCTGTGACCCAGCTAACTTCAGAGGACAGAGAACAGAGGCCCTGATTTCTGGCCCAGCAAGTTCACCAAGCCAGTGGCAAAGCTGTTTGTCCCCTGTGCTGCTCACAGCCAAGGTCTCCGAGGGCCCACAAGCAGTCCCTGCTCTGGACTGGGCGCTAGGAGTGCTGGGGCGCTCTCAACCAAGACTTCCAGGAATGTGAACCATGTTGTCGATTTCGGAACAAACCCTAGATGTTTGGAAACCTACTTCCTTCACAGGCGGGAGGACTTGGTGCCTCGCAGATGGGCAGCCTCTTGGGAGGGTCCCCAAGAGACTTCTCTGCCCTAATCTGCATCCCGGGGTCCTGGCCGGGGCAGCTACCTCTCAGGAGCGCAGATGCGAGGCGCAGGGGCACCTGGGTTCCGCCACATGCATTTGGGGGGCATAATCAGGGATATTTGGTTTGGTTTGTTTTTAAATTAAGAGATGGAAGCTGTGGGCCTGAACTCCCCGTTTGAATTCCCTGGGAGGGAGTTGGCTTCAGTATCCCCGGCCCAAACCGGCTCTCCAGGAAGCGCAGGAAGCCCCCAAAATCCTGCTTCCCGTGGCGCACAAGGTGGGCCCGGCCGGTGCGGCAGCTCCGCGGCGGGGCTCCCGCAGCTTCGCGCAGGCTCCGGCTACTGCTGCGAGAGTAACGAAGGGCATCGCCCCCCAACGCTTCCTCTCTAACCCCGGCCTTTAAAAATCTGCCAACAAACGCCGTTGCCGGTTCGCGCCGATCCCGAGCCCTGCGCTTGTCGGGCACCGCCCAGAGCGGGGACTGGGCGCCGCGCTCAGCCTCGCGGCTGCCGCTTGCGCGCCGAGACCGACTTCGTCCCCTTCCTGAGCGTCCCGGCCCAGCAACGCCGCAGAACTTCGCGCAGCCGAGGTGGCACCGTGGCCCGGCCAGACGCTGCCCGCGTGGACGCGTTGGCTCCTGCTCCCGGTTCCAGCTGCGCTCCGGCAGGGACCTGGTGGCAACGAAAACGGGGAGTCGAGTCGCTTTCCTGGGACCCGAGTCCTGGGGCCGCTGAATGGGAGTCCGCCCTCCGCTTCCCCAAACGCCTGCAGCTGGGACGGTGTCACTTAGACTCCCCAGGTCAGCCTGCGCCCGGGTTCACATCCCGCGGTTGCAAAGCCCCTTCCTTCTCCTCGCTCGGCCGTGGTCCCTGACCCCATACCTAAGACCTTCTTCGTTTGGAAACGGAATTTCGCCTCCCGTCCTGCGTTCTCGACACCCCACAGGCGTAATCCTGGGAATGCGGGGGGACTGCATCCGGCCTCAGCCGCCCCATCTCTGAAGCGGGGCCCAACCTCCCTGAGCCTCTCTCACAGGTGTAGGTGGGAAGGTGGGAGAACGGACGGACTGAAGGAAAACCCCAGAGGTGGGAGCGCAGCGCACCCCCTGGGGCCACGTTTATGCGGGGAGGCCCAGAGGTGGTGCCGAGCCTGGAAGAGGCGCGGCTGCTCTGGAGCAACCTGGCCTGTGCCTCCATTTGTGCCCTGCGTCTGAATCGCGGTGCTGTCCTCTGCCGGGCTCCGTGGAGGGAGTGTTGGTGTGAGGGTCCAGCTCCGGGCCAGACGTCTCCTCCCTGCCCCTGCACAGTGCTCTGCTGGCTCGGCCGAGTGACTCTCGATTCCCATTGGGGCCAAAAAGCAAGGAGGCTTAACACCCCAGCCTCCAACTCGCAGGGCGGTACCACCCCAAACCCCACAGAGGGCAGGTCCTGGGCTGCTGGAGCGGGGACCCAGGGTGACATCGGGACGGTGGGGGGGGGGGGCTGGGGTTCGGGGAGAACCAAGGGGAGGGAGCAGGGCCTGACCACACACTATTCTGGGTAGTTCCGGTGGATGTGGGAGAGGGGGGAGGGAATGGGTTGGCCAAGGGGATGCCCAGCTGACACCCTCTCCCCTGTCCCCCTTTGCTGCTTCTAAACTGGTACTGGTGGGGGGTGGGGGACAGGTGGCTGATGAAGACCAGGATAGCTTCTGGGGAAGGGGAACATTTACCTCTCCTGCTGAGTAACTAGAAGGTAACAGAATCAGTCAGAGGCCTCCCTCCCAGGCCTGGGCCTCTGCTTCGGCCCCAGGGGCCAGTTCCCACGACCTGGGGCTCTGGGAAGGAAGCGGGCCTGTGCCTCTCCTGTTCTGGTGCGTGATGCCTGGGGCTTCAACACCTGGAGGGCCCGTGAGTGTCCAGCTCCATCTCGCCCTCACCTCTTCCCCCTGACAAATCTTCAACAAAGGGCCCTGGCCCCAGTGGCGGGAACACCCCTGCACGCAGCCCCAGGCCCCCTGCAGCCCAGGCCTGTCAGGAGACCTCACGGAGGACCCGCTGTGTGCCAGCTTCGGGCCAGGGTGAAGATGGCAGGGCCCTGGCCTTGAGCAGCTCTTCCTTCGTGGGACACGCCCCTGTGCCCCCAGGATAGCAGCAGAATTAGGATGGGAGCGCAGGGTGGGGAGCCACAGAGGGATGGGGTCACGGCCTTCCCTGTTCCCCTCTCTGCCCAGGTAAGGAGATAGTGGGGGTGGGGGGGAGACAGAACTTCAGCTGAGTCAGACCCAGCTTCTTCCTTTCTCCCTCCCTAGTGGCCCTCCCTCCTCTCAGCCCCCAGCTTCCTGGGCACCCCAGTCTCTTGTGTCATATGGGGGAAACAGGCCAGGGGTCTTGTGGTGACAGCGGCATGTAGGTCAGGGTGGCACTTCTTGGGGGCTCTGGGTTGTTGGAGCTGTCGTTAGTAGGGATCCCAGTGCTCTTGGACCCCTCCTCATCCAGAACCCAGGTCTGCCTCTAGGAGCTCTGAGCTGGAGCCCTGGAGAGCAACTTCTCACTCCCTGGCTGGACACGGAGGGCAATCAGACTGGGAAGGACAGGGTTCCTGGGGGCTTCGGGTCCCGCTCACCCATGTGGATCTTAATGGGCTCCCAGAGCCAGTCCCCACCCTGTTGACCTTGGCCTGCCCTAGACTTGCTGGTCTCTTGGCCCTTGGGATCAGTGTTTCCACCATGTTCGCCCCTGCCTTCAGGGAGGCCGAGGCTCTGGGGTCATTCCTGCATTCGCTGACCTAGGGCCAGAGGTCCCTGCAAGGCGGCTGCTCCTGGAACACTCCGTCCCACAGTGTGGCCCAGTATGAGGGCTGTCTGCCTCCGCACACCTGCGGCTTCCAGGGCATCTAGTGTCCTACAAAGCCCAGGGCTGGCCCCAGTCTGGAAGCCTCAGTGAAGGAAAGAACGAGTCACTCACGAATGAAGGGCCCTGAGTGAGAAGAAAGGGATCCGCGTCTGATTTCAGCAGGAAATACCGAAGGAGACGGGGGCGGGGGGGGGGGCAGCCTTCCCAGACATCACAGTGGAGGCAGCAGCCCTGCACTGAGGGCCCGAGGCTGACTGGCCTGTCCTTCACCTATCCCACCTCACGAAGGGCTGCCCTATGCTCAGCAGCCTGTGCCCGTCCCCCATGACGGCGACACAGCAGTGAGCAAGACACCCAGGTCCCCAGCCGATGGTGCATGATCTGGAAAAGGAAGCCCGGAGGCTCAGGGGGGCCTCAGTGGCATGGTGGGGGCAGCGGGAGACGGCAGAAGGAGGGAAACTTGGTCTCTCTGTGGGGTTCCCCACGGATAACTTGCGGGGAGCTGTGGCTCCGGTGCCAAGCAGGGGGCTGGCCTCTGCCCCTGGGCTGCATTACGACTCCCTGTGACCCTCACAACAGTCCCACGCGATCGGAAGTGCAGCTGTTTGCACCTTACGCACGGGAAACTGAAACCTGGAGGTACAAGGCCCTGTTGTAGAGGCAGGAGAGTGGGACTTGTCCGCCGGACCCAAAGCCCTCCTCCCGCTGGCACGTGCAGCTGAGGGATGGTGTCCAGGCTGTAGGCAGGACCCAGGCTGCAGAAGGCTCTGTGTCTGGACCCCCTTCCTGTGGTACTTGCGGCGCCGGGCCTGTGAGCCCCCGAGGGCATGCGGGCCTTGCACTCACCACTCGCTCCCACAAGGACCAGGACATTCGTCTGCGGGTGTCCAGCACGACTGAGCCATTTGCGATACGTATCTCCTCCAGGTGCGGTTCTCACTGGGGAGCCAGGGTCCCCCTTTCCTCTCTGATATCCACCTTCAAGGCAGCCACCACAGGACTGTTCTCTGACCATCTCTGGGGACACCCTCCACGCCCCAGCCCGTGGCTTTGTGGGCTGTTTGGGGCTAACATGCCGAGCAAGTGATACGCAGCATCTGGGCTTCTGCTAAGGGATTTCCGATCATTAAAAAAAAAAAAAAAAAGTGTGTCAGTGAAGTGTGCATTGAGCCTGGACCACACGGGACAGAGTTGTTCTAATAAACACGAGTAAGCCCGTTTTCACATTAGAGAAATAACAGTTTCTACCTGAAATGTGGTGCTTTTAAGAGGGGTTAATTAATAAACAGCAGGTAATGGTTCGTGGCACACTGTGGCAGAGAGTAATTTCCATTCTAGAGGAAGGAAGGCCCAGTAGCCCTCCCCGCGCGGCAGTTTTGTGTGATAATCACCTTGGCTTCACCTCTGCCTTTGATTTTTACATCTGGAGCTGGGTACCGTCTTCCAACTTTCACTAACAAGGAAAACCATCGCTTCAACAAAGCCATGGAGAGCTCCGCATCGTATGTGGATTTCTTAACATAAATAAATCATACGAACCAAGATTTACGTTCTCCAAATGATGTCATTCATTGAGGGCTGCCTTCCCAGTCCAATCAAGCTTTGGTGATTTCCTGGCGTGCGCATGCGTGATTTCCTGGCGTGCCCGTGCGCTCCCAGCAGAACGTGGGAGGCGGGTCCGCTCCCCTTTCTCTGCTCCGCCCAGGACATCAGCCAGGCCCCTGAGAACCGGTCCAAGTGGGGACAGCACTTTCAACCCCACAGGCTGCCTTAAAGCTTTGCTCTTGAACCGTAAGTCCTGAGGTTGAGAGACTGTCGCGGCTTCCCGAGGGATTTGCGTGGACCTGGTGGAAGCTGGAAGTCCTTTGGGTCTTTTGGAGCCTCCAGTGATGCTGGCTGCAGCGTAATCACTTTGAGATGAATGAGGAACAGAAAGATCGCTGTTAATGGGTAAATGAGATGTGCCTTACCCAGACAGTGGAGGAGCGTTTGGGCACAAAATGAACCGAGTACGGACACATGCGACAACATGAATGAACTCCCATTATGCTCGGTGACAGAAGCTGGTCTCAAAAGGCCATGTGTTGTACGAGTCCATTTACATGAAATGTCCAGGATGGGCAAATCCCTAGAGATGGAAGTTAGGTGAGTGTTTGCCAGAGGCTGGGGGGCCCTGACGGCTGATAGGGCTCTCCTTCCACAGTGTGCTGGCGTTCTGGAACTAGCTGGCTGGAGGGTTGCACAGCATCGCGAATGTCTAAATGCTACCGAAATGTTCCCTTTAAAATGGTCGGTGTTATGATACGTGAATTGTATCTCAATACATCTGTCATTAAAAAGTCGCCCCTGAGCGCACAGCTTTAGAAGCTTCATGCACATTTTAAATCCTTATTAAATCTGGAACTGAGCATAGAGCGGGAGGGGTGCGGGAGGTGTGCACGCACACCCCGGGAAGGGGGTCACGTGAGCGCTAGCCCAGCCCCTCGCGGAGGCCCAGACACATGACTGTTTTTGCAGTACCCCTCCCCCACTGTGTCCCCTTCCCACCAGTGCAGCGGTAACTCTCCGTGGCTTTTTGTGTTAACCTTCTCCTTGACTTGGTTTAAGTTTTATCATCTAACACAGATCCCCGAAAATGCGAGTCTGGCTACCGAGTTTAATCGGACTGAAATGAGCGAGAAGCACTAAGAGCACGACAGAGGGAAGGTGCGATGGGTCCGTCCACACCACGGGCGATCGTTGCCCACTGGAAGGAATGACACGTCCACAAACATGAGGCCCAGTGAGAGAAGCCGGTGACAGAAGGCCACGTATTTTACGACGCTATCAGCAAATCTGGAGAAAGGGCAAGCAGGTTGCTGGTTGCCTCGCTGTGGACAGAAAGGCGGTGGTGTCTTGGGCAGGTGAAGGTTTCTAAGGGATGAGCCAGACCAGAGTCTGGGTGCAGCCCCTGGGCATTACCAGAAGACCCTTGGGGAACGTAGGGCTGACCCACTATAGCCTGGACCTTTTTTTTTTTAACATCTTAATTTTATTTTATTTTTTCAGTGTTCCAAGATTCATTGTTTATGCACCACACCCAGTGCTCCGTGCAATCCGTGCCCTCCACAATACCCACCACCAGGCTTACCAACCTCCTGCTCCCCTCCCCTCCCAAGCCTCAGTTTGTTTCTCAGAGTCCACAGTCTCTCATGGTTCATCTCCCCCTCCGATTTCCCCCAACTCCCTTTTCCTCTTCATCTCCCAGTGTCCTCTGTGTTATTCCTTATGCTCCACAAGTAAGTGGAACCATGTGATAATTGAGTATCTCTTTTGTTGATACAAAAGTTGGGTGTTCACCCTTTCTGAGGGAGGCATCATTCTCCATAGTGTATGTGGACCACATCTTCCTTATCCATTCATCTGTTGAAGGGCATCTTGACTCTTTCCATAGTTTGGCGACTGTGGCCATTGCTGCTATGAACACTGGGGTGCAGATGGCCCTTCTTTTCACCACATCTGTATCTTTGGGGTAAATACCCAGTAGTGCAATTGCAGGGTCCTGGGGTAGCTCTATTTTTAATTTTTTGAGGAATCTCCACAGTGTTTTCCAAAGTTATAGCCTGGAGCTTTCATTAAGTCAAGCGGCACACATTCCCTGCACACCTGGTTTGGGCCAGCATGGCCAGAGGCCCCATGGATGTGGCCGTGACCGACACAGACAAAGGCATCTTCCCTTGCAGAGGTCAAGTTCTCGTGAGGAAGGCAGCAGTAAGCCGGACGTAAGCAGGATCCTTAAGAAGCTTGTAGGGCAGGTTCAAAGTCTCTGCGTGCTGTAGGAGTAGCTTAGCAGGGAAAGAGGTGAGGAGTGTGGCTAAGCGAGACCTCTCTGGGATGGAGGCATTTGAGCAGAGACGGGACGGAGTGAGACGGGAGCACTGTGCATGTCTAGGGAACAGCATTTGGGCAGAGGTCGGGAGGTTGTGCTGCACTGTGCTGGTGGGCTCAGTGTAGTCAGAGGGACATTAAATATTAGAGGGAGGCAGGAAGATTCAACTGCCTTTGAATCTGGATGGCAGTCCTGAGCCAAGGAACGCAGGTGGCCTTCTGAAGCTGGAAAAGACAAGACAGTGTATTCTAGACCCTCCACAAAGTGAGCCAGCCCTGCCGATACCTCAATTCTTGCCCGGTGTGACCCGTTTCAGACTTCCCACCTGCAGAACTTCCAAATGATAAAGGGGGGCTGTTTTAGGCCACTGGGTCTGTGGGAATTTGTCATGGCAGCCACAAGAAACTCACATGGGGCAGGAGGGAAGGCAGGAAGTTCACACGTGGTCAGGACACACCACGGGACAGTCACTGTAGGGATGTTGGCAGTGACTATCCTCAGGTCTTGCTCCTTAGTCACTCTGCTCCCATGTGGACTGGCTGTCCTCCACATCCCGCCTATGGCCGTCACTCCAGGAGCCATAGGGGCCACCCCTTGGCTCCCTCACTCCCCAGCCCCCGCACTGTCATGGCTTGCTCTCTCATCTCTGTGGAGTGCATCCTCTAGTAACTTCCGATAGACTGGGAGATACATTTTCTAGGATCAGGTATGTCTGAAATGCATTTGTCCTTCCAACCCACCGGAATGATACTTTGGCTGGGTGTGGAATTCTAGACTGGAGATGTTTTCATCTAGAATCTTTAGAACACTGCCCCTTGTCTTCTTGCTTCCAGAGCGGCTGTTGGAAAGTGAGGGGAATCTGTTTCCTTGTGCAACCTGCATCCTCATCTTGGGCACCATCTGGAATCCGCTCAGTCCCAAGCGCTCCACTGTGTCACGGTGACGCACTCGGGAGTGTGTCTGATTTCCTCCACTGTGCATTCCTTCAGTCTGGGAGCTCATGTCGCTCAGTTCTGGGAGTTCTGAAGTTCTCGTTCAGAAATACTTTGTTACAGATTTCCCGCCCTCTGTTTCCTCTGCTCTTTGTTGTTGGAAACTGATGGTTACTATGACGTTTTCTTCTGTCCGCATCATCTGTCTATCTTCCGAATGGTTTTTTTCTGTTCCTTTTACTCTCCGGTGTTGATCCTCTGTGACCCAATCATGATCTGAGGTGGGGAGGGCAGAGCTGGTTGGAAGACCTGAGGTAAGGGAGGGCTTGTTGCCTCTGACATCCATAGGAGGATAGTCCTGACAGTGCTTGATGTCAGCATCTTTAGGGACTGATCTGACGCCCAGGCAGGTTCCCCAGGGACGAGGGTGCACCTGACTGCCAGTACCCTGGGGTCCAAGTTGGGGTCTCCACAGTCAATGTCAGGTCACGGCTGCCTGCATTCCTGGGAATAGGCCTTTGGACTTTCCATGAGCTGGAGATGGGTGGGGGGTGTGGGAGCATCTAGGAATCTGTCTCCCTCATGACCACCTTTCATTCTGGCCTCTCTGATGGCAGCCAACCCTGCACCCCTCATCTCGGGCTTGTTTTTATGGCCAGTCCTGAGTTTGGGATGCTCTTTGTATTATTATTATTATTATCATTTTATTTATTTGACAGAGAGAGTGAGAGAGGGGACACAAGCAGGGGCAGAGGGAGAGGGAGAAGCAGGCTTCCCACTGAGTGGGGAGCCTGATGCAGGGCTCAATCCCAGGACCCTGGGACCATGACCTGAGCCGAAGGCAGAGGCTTAACGACTGAGCCACCCAGGCGCCCCTGCTCTTTGAATTCCAGTAAAAGCTCACCTTCTACAGAACTGTCTCTCTTTCTTGTCTGTGGACAAGTCACTGTGGGTCCCTTTGCAAGTGAGCTTTCAGAAATTTGCAGCTGCCCTCCCCTGTGCTCTCCACCCTCATGGGCAGATGTCTCTTAAGATCTCTTTTCTGTGGGGCACCTGGATGGCTCAGTGGGTTAAAGCATCGGCCTTTGGCTCAGGTCATGATCCCAGGGTCCTGGGATCGAGCCCCACATCGGGCTCTCTGCTCAGTGGGGAGCCTGTCTCTCTCTCTGCCTGCCTCTCTGCCTACTTGTGATCTCTGTCTTTCAAATAAATAAATAAAATTAAAAAAAAAAGAACTGCTTAAAAAAAAAAAGATCTCTTTTCTGTGGTTGAAGTGGGCCTTGGAGACAGGCTTATTCAGTGTCTTTAATCTGCCATCTGAACCTGGCAACGTTTGGGGCCACTGTATCATTTCAACTCCTTTCATTAGTTTCTGTGCAGCCATTTTAGAAGGCTGTGTCCACGCACTGTGCAGGGTCCAGAGGCTCAAAGGGGACTTTTATGGGTCCTGGCCAGAGGATTCCCTGGAGCTCCCCCCACCGTGGCACATTCCAGCCACAAAGAGCTGAGCCGTGTCTGTTGGGTCCATGCAGGACCGCTGTGTGGACAGTGACACAACGGTGTAGATGCGTGCGTGTTCCCTGTACCTGCATGTCCTTGAAGAATGGGGTGGGGAGGACCCTCTAGGAATACAAGTAGAAATACGTACACAGTGGTCTAAACCGAGTGATGAGATTTCAGGGTATTATGACTTTTTTCTTTGTCATGCTTACATGCATGTCAGTGTTTCTTCAGTGACTATACATTAGTCATGAAATTGTTACCATGTTTGAGACGAAGAACAAAGTGTTACGTGTCCTTCAAGAGCTGGCTCAGATGTCATTACCTCCCAGAAGCTTCTCCTGAACTCACGTTGGCAATGCCAACACCACACATGTGGGATGGGCTTTAAATAAAACTTAATTTTCCAGATATTTATTTAAGTTCTGAGTTTAAGCCTCTTTTCTCCCAGGGTTTGGGAGACCGGGGGCATGCTCCGAGCTTCGGACTCAGTTTCCCAACTTGTTCTGATGAGGGAGGGGCATCTGGCCCTGGACTTCAACCCTGAGGTGAAAGGGTGCATGGGAATGCGGGCCCTGGAACGTGCTGCCCACCATGGCCGGTCCTCCACAGCCTCCCTGTGCCCTGGAGCAGGTCACACCTGTTTGGGCCCTTGTCCCCCCACTGCAGGTGTGAGAAACGCACATGCCTCTGGGCTGCTCTGCCCGAAGGTCCTGATGCTCAGGGAAGACGGGAGCTGGGTGCAGAGGACTGAGCCCAGCCACTGCCAGGCTGGGCTTTTTGTCAGTTGCATTTGCAATTACGGTACAATACACGTAGAAGTGACCTTCTGACCATAATTACGGTACAATACACGTAGAAGTGACCTTCTGGCCATTTTTACGTGTCCGGTTCAGGGCCATTAGGCACACTCACACTGCCGTGCAGCCACCATCACCGTCCATCCACAGAACTTCTCATCTTCCCAGAGCACAGCTCTAAACACTAAGTTGCCTGCCCGCTCCGCAGCCCCTGGTTTCCACCTTTCCACTTCCTGTCTCTATGGATCTGACTCCTCTGGGGACCTCCAGGGACTGGGATCACACGGTGTTTGCCCTTCTGTGTCTGGCTCTTTCTCTCAGCACAATGTCCCTGAGGTCCTCCCACAGGGCGGTCTTCTTCCTTCCTTCTTCCGGCTGACTGCTATGCCAGTGTGTGGACAGACCCCGCTCTGTTCGTCCATCCATCCACAGATGGGTACCGGGTTGTTTCCACCTTGCCAGGTTGTCCCAGTGGTGTTGCCAGTGGTGTTTCCCACGTGGTGTTTCCAGTGGTGTTGCCCACGCCTTGCTGGAGACATGGGATTGCGTTCACTCCTCTGCAGAGGGCTGTGGACTTCTTCAGAGGGGGGCCTCTTTGGAGGTCCTCTTTGGGGGGACAGGTTCTCCCTCTCATACCTCTGCCTTCTCCCTCCTGGCTCTGACCTCCCTGAAGCCCCATGGGTCTGGTCTGATCCCCTCCACACACCCCGTGGCAAGGGCGTGGGTATCTCCTCAGAAGACCCTGCTCATCACGATGTGGACAAATTGCTTTGTATTTGAGCTTTTGCTCCCTTTTTACCAGGGGCTCCAGCCTGAGGGATGCTGAGGGCTCCTGTTCTTCCCAGGTCCTTGACTTCCCTGTGTCCCTGATCCCAGGAGTGCACAGAGTATGTGGCAGAACCCTATCCAAGTGGGAAAACTGGGGCCCTTTGTTGAAGGCTTGAAGGCAGAGACTAGCTTCCCCCCACACTCTTAGAATTGGGTCTGCTCCCCCGAAAATGGCCAGGCTGGGACGCCCAAACATTCCCAGCAGTTCCTCCCAGGGAGACCCCGAGGCAGCAGGAACCCCACTCCTGCCCCGGCCCTCAACCCTAGGCCAGCTCCTCAGCCTCGGACAAGTTCCAGGGAAGGAACCCAGCCCTCCCTAGAAAGAAAACCTCCTTGAAGAAGGCGCCCTCCTGACCCCGGGATCACACTGCTCAGAAGTGACAGGATGAGCTCCGGGAGCATGTGCTCTGCTCTCAGGGAGACGTACCTGCCGGACATTGCTGGTATAGGCTTCACACACAAGCCGCAGGAGCACACACCCACTGGGATAAAGAGGGGCTTGTGGATACAGGCAGGAGAGCACCTAGAGAGGGGCCCTTCCTGTAGAAGCAGCCCAGGCTTCAAAGGCATCACTTAGCCATTGGGGACCCACAAACCCACCACTCGGGGCTCTGCATAGACCTAACCAATGGTCCAGACTTTCTGTTCCACCAGCGGAACCCGCCCTGCACACAGACACGGAGGGTGCAGCCCTGTGAGCACTGCAGAAACGGAGTTTACCAGAGCTGCAAGGCCGTCTCCTCCAGGAAGCCCTCCAATCCAGGAGGATTGTCTCTCGTTCCCTGTGTCTCCCAGTACCTGCATGGACTGTGGCTATATGCCCAGGCACAACTGGGTTCCCACAGGAGGAGACCACAGGCTGACAGCCACCCTCCACTGGCACAGAGCAGGGTGTGGGGCTCTGGGGTTAGGAGGCATCTGTAGAGAGAAGTCCTGGGATTAGGAGGCATCTGTAGACAGAAGGACCTGAAGGCAGACTGACTCATGCCGAGCCCCCTCTGGAAATGGGGTTGGGGCACAATGGCCTAAGGGGCTGAATGAGTTTTCTACACCTCTCCCCTCCCTGTGGCAGGGCTAAGGTCATCCTGGCTCTTCCTTGCAGGCACAAGCTGGGATTAACCTCATCTTCCTTCCCACCCCCACATGCAGGTTCTCCAGGGCGGGGGTCCAGGGGCTCCCTAGGGCCCTAACTACTCCCTGGTTCCCTCCAGGTCTGGGGCGGCCATGGTAGCCATCCCTTCCTCCTCTCGAGCCACCTGAGTGGGGCTGGTTTTGCCCCCATGCGCCTGCTTATGAGTCTTTGAGGACCTTGGGGTCTGCCCAGAAGTAGCCAGCCAAGAGAGGGTCATGGCCATGACACAAGGGGTGGTCTGGTGGGGCCCCAGCCTGGCCCAGAACACAGACTGACTCCCCACCAATGAGGGCAGCTGTTTTCTACTGCTGGGCACTGGCTGCTCCCTGGGCCCTCTGCCACAAGCCTCTTCAGGCCACCTCCATCTCTCTCTTGTACTCTCACTGCAGAGGCTTCCTAGCTAGTCCCCAAACCATAGTCTATCCTCCCATGCAACCCTCAGGGCCAAGAGGGTGAACTTCTTGCCCATTTTGTTTCCTTTTATTCTCCAGGGTCTAGCAGAGCATGGCACATGGGAGATGAACAATGGTTTTGGGTAGATGGATGGATGGATGGATGGATGGATGGATGATTAGACAGGGAGGTGGATGGACAGGTAGATAAATGAACTCCCTGCCCAGTGTACCAAGGAAACTGAGTTTTACGACAAAACTGGAAATGAACTGGGAAACTGAGGCCTAGAAGAGAGCAGGGGTAGAATTCCTTAAGATCAGAGCCCACATTAGCAACAGAGCTGACTCGACCCAGACCCTTGTTCTTCCCTGCTCTAGCTCCCCGAAGTGTAAGTTCTACCTTGACATCAGTCAGGATACATGCCCTGTATCTGTTATTGGTTCCAAGCTCTCGGGGCTCAGATCTGCTCTCCCTCACCTCTGCTCAGGTGCACCTGTAGGAAACTCAGTACCCGTGTCCACCCTTCATAGCTGTGAGACCCTGGGCTCAGGACGCAGGAAAGAAAACCTGATAAGATGATGCCCACCTCTCAGGGCTGCTTCTCAGAACAAATAAAATGATAAGTTTGAAGGGACAAGGTGAATGGCAGTCATGTGACTTCTGTAACCTGCCCCTGCCAGTCTGTTTTTATCCCTCCTTCTGCTGAAATTACTCGCAAGTTCCCCAGAGATATCTGAATGGACTTTGCCCCATCTTTGTCTTTCTTGTGTCCCCTACAGCACTGCACATGCCCCTCCAACTAATTACTAAAAATTCCTAAAAACCCACCTCCTCCCATGACCATGCTCACACTCCTCCCTGGGAGAGGGTCTTACCAGACTCCTGTGTCAGGATAATCCTCAAATCCAGGATGTTTCAAGGAAAGCCCAGGGGCGGTTCCCTGGAGCATAGGATTCTTCCATCTACTCAGCTTTCCTGTACACCCTCTCCTGTCCCCACCTTCGCACTGCCTCATTTTATATGACTGAGGGCATGCCAGATCCCAGCTCTTCCCAGCCCCAAGCTGGCATATTCTCCCTTGGATGGGTCCCTGAAGCTGACCCAGCAGGGTCTGGCTGAGCCTCTGACCTCACCCTGAAGAGCGAGTAGTGTAGGTCCTTCCTGGACCACCCCTGGTTTAGGGTCTTGGGACCACTCTTGAGGGACAACCATGTAGGGTCCTTCCTGGACCACTCCTGGGTTAGGGTCTTGGGACCACCCTTGAGGGAAAACCTGTAGACTGGCATTGCAGTTGGGTGTAAACAGACACCTTGGTGTGGGCTGGATCTGCCCTTACCTGTGATCTGCTGAGCATAGCACTGCCTCCCTCAGGGTCTTAGACCTTATGTAGGGGACCCTGTGACCCATCAAGCTCCCCTGTGGGGCAGCTCTGAGCTCTATGTAAATGAGGCACTACAGGAACAGCTGCCCTGAGCTCCAGGGTTTTTATGGGTTTGCCTTAAAGATTTTATTTCCAGAAAAAACCAAAAGCAATTAATCCAAATTACAGAGTAGTCATTTGCAATAATATTTGCTTTAAATATATGTATTTTTTAAAAACCCCTAAGCTGTGAGCCTCCAGTGAGTTCGAGGTGAAGGACACCTTGAAGTAATTATATTGTTTTGCTCGTTTTATGTTGTGAAAACGGCTCAGTCGATTTGGGGGAAAATTGTAAAATAGTCAGCTGACTCCCTCATAAAGGCGACATTATTTTTTTTTCCTCCAAATTCTGCCAGAATAACTACATCATGATCATTTACCCTCATGCCTTGAAGGTGGATTTCTTCCAAAGGTGCCTCAGGCGTTTGTCCAGCTGCCCCTCACCCCAGCCTGGGCCAGCAAGGGGAACAATACGTCTCCCAGAGACGCAAATGATGGGTGACATTTTGCAACGTTCAGCCAGGAGGGCAAGTGTCCAGAATGGTAGGGGTCCACATGCTGACAGACAAGCTGACCACCCAACTTGGATGGGTGGAAGGGAGGGGACTCAGGTTCACCTGCCCTCTTTGTCTCAGTGATGATTAGGGACTTTGCCAACCACGATGAGCGTAGTGCAAAGAGAGGGCAGCCTAGCCCAGGTAGGATCCCCTGGCCAGTGAGAGTGCCTGAGGAGAGGCTTGGCTGCTTGGAAAATGGAAATTCACTAGAAGATTCAACTGCACTGAGTATAACATCAAAACACTCAACCATGCTGGGTCAGGACCCCTGGTTGTGGTGCCAGGGTGCCAGATGCCGGGGGTCCTTCCCTACCGTTTCCCAGACATTTTATCATCCAATGTCTTCTCCCCAGATCTAAGATTGGTAGATATGTCCTCCCAGTATTTGGCTTTTATTTTCATTTTCTTGAGTGTCTTTTGAAGAAGAAACTTTAAAATTTTAGTAATACACTGTGTTTTCTTCCAGTTTATTTATAGTGAAAGTTTGGTTTACTTATACATTTTTTTTATAATTAGTGCTTTTGTTTCTGTCCTCTTTAGCCTAACCCAAGGTCATCAAGATTTTCTACCATATTTTCTCTTAAAGTTTTATGGTTTTAGTTCTTATATTTGGATTTAGGATCTATTTTGAATTTGTTTGTTTTTGTCATGTGAAGTAAGGGTTGAAATTTATTTTTTTGCATGTGAATGTCCAATTTCTCCTGCATCATTTGTTGAAAAGTTGATGATTCCCCCTCCTTGAATTGCCTTGGCAACCGTGTCAAAAATTAATTGACCAAATATGTGTGGATCTATTTGTGGACTCTGTTCTGTTGATCTGTATATTTATTATTTCGTCAATACTACAGTATTCGTCAATAATACAGTCTGGATTATTCTAGCTTTATGATAAACTTTGAGATACAGTATGCCTCCCAACCTTTTTCTTCATTTTCAAAATTGGTTAGGCTATTTTAGGGCTTTTATTTTTCCACATAAACATTAAGACTAGCTTGTCAATTTCTATAAGAAGGCATTCTGGGATTTTTGTTGCTGTTAATTGCATTGAGTCTATAGATTAATTTCAGAAGAGTTTTCATTCTAACACTACTGAAACTTCCATGAATGTGGTATATCTTTTTATTCATTCATTTATTTATTTATTTAAGTGGGGGGGCAGAGGGAGAGAGAGAATCTCAAGCAGACTCCCACCTGAGCACAGGGCCTGACTTGGGCTTGGTCTCACAACTTTGAGATCATGACTGAGCCGAAACCAAGAGTTCCAGGCTTAACTGACTGAGCCACCCAGGTGCCCTACCTCCATTTATTTAGGTCTTTAATTTGTTTCAGCAATATTTGGTTGTTTTCAGTTTATGAGCACTACACCATTTTGATTAAATTGATTTCTAAGTATATCATAAATTTATTCTATTGTTAATTTCTTAAAATTTCAGTTTTCAATTATTCAATGTTAGCATGTAAAATCCATTGAATATTTGTACATTGACCTTTTATATGTTGCGCTCTTGCTAAACTCACACACGAGCTCTTACAGCTTTTTTGCAGTTTCCCTTGTATTTTCCACATAGACAAATACGTTATGTGTACCTATTTCTTCCCTAAGTGAATGTTGGTATTTTGTGGTTTTCAAGAAACTGATTCCTTTCATCTCGGTTTTCACTTGTTGCCCTTTTATTGTCTACGGGCTTGGTAGTGACTGTCTCTCACTTCTCACTTTGATAATTTTGTGTCTTCCTGATCAATCCGGCTAGAGGTTTATCAATGAATCTGTTCAAGAACAGGTTTTGGTTTTATTGATTCTTCTCTATTATTTTTCTTCTTTCTACTTCATTTATTTTTTTCTCATTATTATTTCTTTCTTCTGACTTTGGGTTTCATCTTTTCTTCATTTTATAGTTATTTCAAAAAGAAGCATAGAGGGACGCCTGGGTGGCTCAGTTGGTTAAGCCGCTGCCTTCGGCTCGGGTCATGATCCCAGCGTCCTGGGATCGAGTCCCGCATCGGACTCCTTGCTCGTCAGGGAGCCTGCTTCTCCCTCTGCCTCTGCCTGCCGTTCTGTCTGCCTGTGCTCGCTCTCTCTCCCTCTCTCTCTCTCTGACAAATAAATAAATAAAATCTTTAAAAAAAAAAAAGAAGCATAGATTTACTAATCTGAAATATTTCATCTTTTCTAATATAAGAATTTAATGTCAAAGGTTTTCCTCTAAGCACTGCCTCACTGCACCCCCTCAAATTTCAAAGTATTGTGTTTTCATTTTTATTCAGTTCAAAATCTTTTCTAACTTCTTTGTGATTTATTTTTTGACCCATGAATTATTCAGGAATGTGTTAGTTTCCAAATATTTGGGGATTTCTGGCTGCTCTCTGTTATTGATTTCTAGTTTAATTCTATTGTCATCAGAAAATGTACTCTGTATGATTTTGGTCCTTTTAAATGTACTGGGACTTGTTTTATGGCCATACTGCAATCTGACTCTTGTGTGCACATGGAAAGAAAGTGTATTTCATTATTGTCAGGTGCATACATATTTAGGGCCACTGTGTCCTCTTAAAGAATTGACTCCTTTATCATTGAAATTTTTCCTCATCCATAGTGATATTTCTTATCCTGAAATAAACTTTATTGATATTAATATCACAGCTCCTGCTTTCTTTTGACTGGTGTTTATGTGGTGTGTCTTTTCCATTCTTTTATTTCTGATTTATCTATGCTATTTGCATTTAAACCAGGTTTCTTATGAATACCATATATTTGGGTCTTGATTTTTTTAAATTCAATCTGAAATTTTCTGCTTCTAAATTGTAATGTTTAGACCATTTACATTTAATGTGATCATATAAATGTTTGGGGTTAAATATAGCATCTTACATTTTATTTCCTTTTTGTCTCCTTTGTTTGCTGTTCTCGTTTTTCTGTCCTCGTGAATTAAATGAATGTTATCAAATATCCATTTTACCTCCACTATGGGTTTATTAGCTATCTCATTCCACGTTAGTGATTGTTCTAGTTTACAATACACGTCTTTAATTTATCAAAGTGCCTTCAAATAATGCCATTTCCCTTCACATATAATTCAAAAACTTACAATAGTGTGCTTCCATTTCTCTCCTCTTCTGTCCTCTGTACTCATAGATTTTGCTTCTTCACCTTATAAACCTTTCAATATATTGTTATTTTCCTTTGAGAAGTTAATTATGTGTTAAATTTAAAGATTACTTTAAATGTTGTTATATTTACCCACATATCTAACACTTCCAGTATTCTTCATTTCCCTGTATAAGTCCATACTTCCATCTGATGTAATTTTCCTTCTATGTGAAAAATGTTATTTAATACTTATTATAGTGTTAGTCTGCTGACCATAAATTCTCTCAGGTTTGATTTTGGTTTAAAAGTTATCTATTTTGCCTTCATTTTGAAACATATTTTTGCTGAGTATAGAATTCTAGGTTGACTGTTTTCTTCCTTCAGTACCTTAAAGCAGCCTCTCCGTTGTCTTCTGCCTCATGTGGTTTCTTTTTTTTTTTTTTTAAGATTTTATTTATTTATTTGACAGAGAGACAGTGAGAGAGAGCATGAGCGAGGAGAAAGTTAGAGGGAGAAGCAGACTCCCCATGGAGCTGGGAGCCCGATGTGGGACTCGATCCCGGGACCCCGGGATCATGACCTGAGCCAAAGGCAGTCGTCCAACCAACTGAGCCACCCAGGCGTCCCCCTCATGTGGTTTCTGATGAGAATTTTATTCATATACTTTCTTCCTTCATCTGTACATAATATGTCTTATATTCTCTGGCTACTTGTCTGATTTTTTCCTTTATCACCTTATCAATTTGAATATGATGTGCTCTGTGATGGGTTTCTTCTTGCCTTTTTTCTGTTTGGAGTTCATTGACATAGTGGACCTTTGAGCTTATAGCATTTTTTAATGGAATTTTGAATATTTTCAGCAACTATGTCTTCAGATACTTCTCTGTCCTTCATCTCTTGCCCCCATCAGAGATCTCAGTGATAGGTTTGTTAGGTTGCTTCCTGATCACTGTTGCTCTGTTGATTTTTTTCAGTCATTTTTCTTTGCATATCATTTTGGAAACTGTCTACTGCTCTCTTAAAATATCCCACTGATCATTGAAAAATTGTTCTGCTGTATCTAATCCACTGTTGATCCCATTCTGTGTGCTTTCCCATCTCCGATAATGCATTTTCTCATCTCTGGTTCATTTTGGCTCTTTTCTATATCTTCTGTTTTCTCCCCCATCCTATTTATGTTTTCTTCTACATTTTGATAACACAGGTTTGACTTGTAAGAGTTCTTTTAACATTCATTTCTTGTGTTTTAATTATTTCATTTCTGGGTCTATTTCTTTTCTTTTCTAAGATTTATTTATTTGCTTGAGAGAGTGAGTGAGCAGCAGGGAGGGGCTGAGGGAGAGGGAGAGGGAGTCTTAAGTGGACTCCACCACGGTGTGGAGCCTGGCACGGGGCTCGATCGCAAGCCCCTGAAATCATAACTTGAGCTGAAACCAGGAGTCGGACACTTAAGCCACCCAGGCGCTCCAGGTCTATTTCTAATTACTGGTTAGTCATGGTCATGGGACATATATTCCTGGTTTCCCACACCTGGTAATTAAAACAGCTATTTGTGGTATGACTTTACTCTTGGAACAGCCGCAGAGGAGCACACAGAGGTCCAATATACCTTCTGCTCGACTTGTCCTGAAGCCAGCATCTTACATAATCCAGTACGATTATGGAAGCCCCAAGATTCACCCTGATACAAGACTATCAACGTATCACAGGTCTCATTTGAATCTCACCAATGGCAAACATCTGGGAGGCTCTGAATTCATCTCTCTTCATCTCACCAAGAACCTCAGCTTAGGTTTCCAACCCTGCACACGGCCTGGAAACTCAGCGAGCTGGGACCCATTGTGGGGCAGGAGGGGTTATGCACTGAATACCCGCTCTGAGGGACACATGGCTTCACACTTGCCTGGGGGCAGATGGTACACTGGTGTGGTTTTAAAGAGCACTAAGAAGCTTCCAGTGACCTCTGACTCAGGATCTCATGGCCTCAAATTCAGAGACTTTAAAAAGAAGAAAGCAAGCCTTCAGAACCTCACTCCTGCTGTATTTCTTGAGAGGAAGACAGGAAACAAATGTGAGGAAATACACACGTGCCATGGGTTGTTTTTCATCTATTCCCAATGTATTTCATCTGTATTTCATCTTTTCCCAATGAATTGACCTGGTCCTAATATATACCTGAGGCAGACACCACAGTCCTCCTGTCTCCTGTGCAGGCCTGGGACAGGTGTCCCAATCCATGTTATCCTCCGCACACACCTGAGGCCGGTGTCACCACACCCATTCCCCAGGGGAGGTCCCTGAGGAGCCTTCAGCAGTTCCTACAGACTTGAGCAATTCCAAGTGCGTCTTTCTGGCCCCCTTTATATATCATCAGGTCTTCCAGGGTTGGGAGGAGGGGGATGTCTGGAAGGTGGCGGGGTCCTAGAGCTCAGAGCCCACCCCAGGACTCACCTCCTCCTGGAAGCCTCCCATCTGTCGCTGCACCACTCTGGCCTCAGGGACCAGCTCCTTCCCATCTCCTGGCCCCTGCGGGTTCCCAGATCTCTCCTTATGCTCAGCTAAGATTGAGGCAAGGATATTTAAGGAAGACGTTAAGATCAAATGAATGTATTTTCTGGGAGAATATGAAGTGCCAAGCCTGGCCCACGAAGAAACAAAAAACTCAGATTTAAAATGGGAATCGAAGTGTTCACCTCTCTCAAAAAAAGCGCCTTATGCCAAAACAGCTAACAGCCTCTTTCCAGGGACAGATAATTCCTATCTTATGTAAACTTTTCCAGAAAACCGTAATAGAGGTAAAAAGCAGCATGTTTCATTTTAAGAGGCTGGCAACCATCTTGTCCCAAATCTGGATAAGGGCAATACGGGATCCGCTGTCCTGATACACACAGGGAGGAAAATCTTTTTCTTTTTTTTAAAGATTTTATTTATTTATTTGACAGACAGAGATCACGAGTAGGCAGAGAGGCAGACAGAGAGAGAGGAGGAAGCAGGCTCCCTGCTGAGCAGAGAGCCCGATGTGGGGCTCGATCCCAGGACCCCGAGATCATGACCTGAGCTGAAGGCAGAGGCTTAACCCTATGAGTCACCCAGACGCCCCGGGATAAACCATTTTTGATCACACTGTATCTTTTCCAACATTTTATTACGAAAAAGTTTAATTTGTTAAAGGTAATTAATTTCTTGGTCCCGAGCCCTAACAGACATGTAACACCATGCGTCTGAGGTCAGTACCACGACGGCTTGATGTGTGTGTGTTGTGGCAGACTGGCTGGCATCCACCCAATTATCGTTTGATTTTTGTGGTGACAGCAATGAGTACCTCATCTCTTAGTGACCCTGAATTGTGTGATGTGGATTGTTGTGCACGATCATTGTTTCGTGCACATTTTATTTCTTCCGGATGCGCATCAAGGTAGGCTTGTTTTCCCCAGAAGAGCTCGGCACGGGCATAATTCACTAGAGTTCAGTATTTACAACAACTTTGCCAAATGCATGCCCTTGTGTGACCCAAACCCCAACGGAGATCCAGGACAATCGCCCCAGAAAGCCTCCCCCTGTTCCTCCCAGCCCCCACCCCCACCCAGAGGTAAAAGTAGCTCTGATTTTCCCCACCATATACTAGTTTTGCCTGTTCTAGAGCCTCACATAAACTGGATGACATGGTATGTACCCTTTGTGTCTGGCTTCTTTCAAAAGAGGGAACCTGGGTGGCTTAGTCGGGTAAGTATCCAAGTCCTGGTTCTGGCTCAGGTCGTGATCTTGGGGTCATGGGATGGAACCCTGCATTGGATTCTCTGCTGAGTATGGAATTGGCTTCAGATTCTCTCTCCCTCCCTGCTCCTCCTCTCCCTCTCTCCCTGAAATAAGTAAATAGATCGTAAAATACACAAAGAAACGAACACAGGTTTTGAGATCCGCGGTCCCTCTGGTGTCTGGCCGAAGAGTGCTCCATCCTCCCCGCACACCAGCTTTCTGACTCATCCTCCCGCAGATGGACCTGCGGGTGTTTCCATCTCTTGGATATGATGAATAAAATTGCTGCGAGTGTCCTTGTATAGGTCATTTTGCAGACATATGCTTTCATTTCTCTTAGGTAAAGGTCTTGCGATGGGACTGCCGGGTCGTGGGGCAGCTGCGGGCTTCAATGTATAAGGAGCCGCTGAACTTTCCCCCCAACGCCCCATCGACACCCCGTGAGAGCTCCAGCAGCCCCACATTCTTGTCAACATCCTGCAAGTGTGTATTTTAAAACGTGCTGTGGGATCCAGTTAGCTAATATTGCATTCAAGATTTTCATACCTGGGGCGCCTGGGTGGCTCAGTGGGTTAAGGCTCTGCCTTCAGCTCAGGTCATGATCTCGGGGTCCTGGGATCGAGCCCCGCATCGGGCTCTCTGCTCAGCAGTGAGCCTGCTTCCTCTACTCTCTCTGCCTGCCTCTCTGCCTACTTGTGATCTCTGTCTGTCAAATAAATAAATAAAATCTTTAAAAAAAGTGGTTTATCCCAGGAATGCAGAGGTGGTTTCCATTCAGAAATGATCGTTACGTTAGTGGACTACAGGAAAAACGACCATGCCAAGTACGTGTTTGACAGAGGTTAGCACGTCCCATCTCTCTAAAGACTCTCAGAACTAAAAGCACAAGAAGCTTTCTTGACTTGATAAAGTTGGTCTTCAAAACAGCAACAGCAGGTTTCTCATCCAGTGGGAGGGTTTGGAAGCATTCTCTCCGTGATCGGGGACACAGCCAGGACACCTGCCCTCCCCACCGGTCAGTGGAGCTGGACGGTCCTGCCTCCTCAGTCAGACACAGACAGGACGTAAGACATCTAAGAGCTGGAGGGAAAGGATGAACCTATCCCTACTCATAGGAATAAAAACACAAAAGGAATAAAATGGGAACGAAGATGAAAACAAGAATGCCGTCTATCTACCGGTCAACTAGGCAGAAATGCTGTGAGTAACAGCCGACCAGCATCAACAGCAACAAAATAAGAAAGTTCAGACCAGCTGACCAGCAGCGACGCGTGAGAGACGTGGCAGGAAGGACGGTGCTTTTCACGCTCGCCGCGGGGGAGGAGAGGGGGTCGTCCGAGGCAGAGCGGCGCAGCGGCCACTGGGCTCAGAGGTCCAGCTCACGCCCTGTTTCGTTCTGCAGAGAAGACGGGGAGTTCCGTGGACGTGTGCGGAAAACAACTCACGAGGTGGGGCAAGAAATCAGTTCTTCACCAGGCGCCCGTGGGGCGGGACCACTCCAGGTGTGAGAGAGGCAAGTACGGCTTCAGTTGCGCAAGAAAATGACGGGATCATTGTCCCCTTGGGGCGGCAAATGCTTCTTCCATTAGACCCAACGTCTTTGCATGCGGCTGGGGGTCGAGGGGTTTGGCTGTGTCCGAATTAAGAGCAGGAACAGGCGTAAGAGCACATGGAGGAGATAACGGTGCCCGTGGGGTGAGGGACACTGTGGCCGGTGAACAGCACGGAGAAGGCACGAGCAAGACGCCCGAGCACCGGGAGGTGGTGTCTGATGAGGGCCACAGAGCAGCTGCACGCCCGGGAGGGACCACGGCACCGGCCCACATGCACAGAGACTGATAACTCGACGGCGGTCAGAGCAATGGCAGGGAGAAGAAGACTTTCCACCGCGCGCCCCACAAATACGCAGCAGTGAGAAAGGAGCCCGAGCTGGGTGAGTGCTTGGGGACAGGAGCCTCGTCCTCTGAGGGGACAGGGACGCGTCCGCAGTTCCGGCGCCTGCGTGGAATCTGGCCGTGGTGAGTTTCCTTCTGCAGACGCCTGCTTCCAGCTCCCCGTCGGCTTCCTTGAGCAGGTGGACAGTGTGCCCTCCTGCGGGGGTGGGGACGGGGAAGCATGCTGGGAAAACCGCACGACCACAAGAGGCAGTGGCCCGGGTGTCTACGCGTGGTCTGGACAGAGCCTTAAAAACACTGTCGTCAGGAAACACCCGAAGCCTGAGAAGCCAAGTGCAACACGCATACACGTGACGCGCATACACATGACGCAGAGTCCAGAGCCAGCCCCAAAGCTGCCAGGACTGGGGCCGGGAGCCAAGGCCCGGGAGCTGCGGACAGGGTTGCCTCTCAGGGGCCCCAGAGTTTAGCAGCCGGTATGAGGCCAACAGGACAAGTTGAGCCCTGGGGTGTGGCCACCGGTGCCCCCTGGGGTCACAGGCCATGGGCTTTCCCTTGGCCCTCCTGTCCCCACGGCAGCCCTGACTCCCCCAGAGCCCCCAGGGCCTGGCTGCTGACGTGCCACAGGCTTCAGGCAGAAGGGGACCGAGGCAGGGAGGGCGATCGGGGCTGCTGCGAGGTATGGACGCGGGCCCACGCTGTTCCAGCAGACAGTCTGGACAGCGGGAAGGGAGGCGAGCCCGTCACGCTCCCTGGCCATCAGCCCTCACTTTCGTCCCCACCAGCCTGACCCCTTCGTCAGGCTCTCAGCTGCTTTCCTATACTTTCTAGGTTTTTCACATTTCCTACAGTTTTCACATGAGGAAACTGAGTCACAGAGCGACCGGACGACGTTCCCATGGTCACAGAACTGGTGAGTGCTGAGCTGCATTTTGAAGCAAGGCTGGCAGGTTACCCCAGACCCACGGTCGCCTGGGGCAGGCAAAGACAGAGAGGTCGTCGGAGAATGTGGGGGGCAAGCCCCCACGCGTAGCTGTCATGTCCCCCCATGAGCCTATAGCATGACCAAGTCCCCGCTGACCGCTGGCGCCCCATCAGGCTGCCCCAGCGAGCGCCACCCCGGGGTCCAATATCTCTAGGACGTGCTCTGGGATAAAACCTGGTGGGACCGAGCACAGCCAGCCCAGCCCCCATCACCACCTCCTCCATGCCCCACCCTTGCCCACGCGGTTTCCACCGGCCCCTCCACTTCCACCCGCCGGGCATTGCCGAAGGTGCCCACGGCACATGGTGCCACTTGGAATCCGTCCTCCGCAGGGGGACACACGTCCTGCCGTTCACCTGCAGGCAGATAGGGTTAGGGTTAACCCTAACCCTAATCCTAACCCACCTCCCAGCCCGGCTCTGCCCAGCTCGCGCCTCATGGCTCCCAGAGTTTGTCCCTGGCACCCCTGCATGTGGGAAGTGCTGGACGGCAAGGGCTACTTGGAGCAGAGAGCATCCCGTGCTAAGTGTCCTGAACACTGTCCCTTGCGATCTGGACTGGCCAGGGCCCTTCGGAGAAGCGCGAGTGGCAGGATGTTGTGTTGGACGCACGTGTGAGCGTGCACATGTGTGTGCGTGTACACGTGTGCGCACATGTATGTGCGTGCGGTGGTGTGTGCACATGTGCGTGTGTGGGTGCATGTGCACGTGTGTGTGTGTGCGTGCGTGTAAGCACACGGGGGGAACCCAGCGAACGGAAGCAGCGGGAGCCAGAAGACCATGGGCCGCAGAGCTCCGCCCCCTCGGCTGGGACCCAGTCTGTTCCCGTCAGGCCTTCAACTGATCGGATGGAGCCCACCGCGGCACGCAGGGTGGCTTCCCTCGAAATCTACGTCATCTAAAAACGCCTCCACAGCCACGGTGAGACCAGGCTTGGACCCAGCATCGGGTCCTGTGTCCTGGTCAAGCTGGCCCCGAGCCTGGCCACCACACACCCCTTGCTGACTTGCCCGATGGTGCCAGGGAGCCCGGCCCGACCCCACGGCGGGGGCTGGTGGTTCGGGCAGCGGCTGAGGTCGAGGAAGGGAGGGTGTCCCGTACAGCTTGGCCAGCTCGCAGGGAAGGCGATTCGCGTTGAAAGCATCGTCGACGCGTTTCCGTGACGGGGACGTCAGCACGGGGTTCTCGGGGCGAGCGCGGGCAGGACTTGAATGCGGGAGGTGAGGACTCATCCCCACGCGCTGCCCGGGCCTCGGAAGCCCCGCGAGCTGCCTGGACGTGAGGGCGCGAGGGTGACCCAGCGGGGAGCGGACGGGAGGACCCCGACTCCTGCTCCTGGGCTCCCCCGCGTCCCCTCCTCCCGCGAGTCCCCCCGGAGTTACCGGCAACAGTTTGAGTCCCACAGGGAGGTTTGTGCCCCGAGTCAGAGGCCACAGAAACGGCGCGTTTATCACCCACATGCGTTTCTGTTGAGGGGAAACTCGGGTTTCTGCTGACGGACGCCCGTCCCTACCCCCGCGGCCTCCACCTCACGGCACCTTCCCAAGCTCCTGCCACGGAAAGCAGAGACCCCTGGTTGGCTGCCCAGGGACCAAGGGGTTGGGAGCCGGGCCTGGGAGGGACGTCCCTCTGCTCCCAGTTCACAGGTGCCCCCGGCACTCAAAGGGGTCCTCCCGGCATGGCTGAAGCCCCAGGGACAGCCGACTTGTCACCCGTTGCCATGCAGGGAGAGGGGCAAGTCCCTGGACCGAGGCATGTGGGCAGCCTTTGTGATGGGGGCTGGACTCGGGGGCGGGCCTCTCCATCAGAGGACACGCCTGGACCCAAAGAGGACCGCTGCTCCCCCCCAGTGGCCGGCCCACCCTCCCAGCCCAGGAGCCAGTCTCTGCTGCAGGAAGCTTCTGGGCTGGGCTCGGGATGCCCGGCCATGGGGTGTGGGGTATGCGTGTCCCCATTGCCCTCAGTGCCCTCCAGAAGAGAAAGGAAGTGGGGAGTATTGCCATGAGCACTCCGGAGGGAGATGGCTGGCTGTGGCCATTCCTTGGTGGCCAAGCCGGCTGCAGAGACACCCGTCCAGGCGGGGGCCCTGCCCCTTGGTTGCCGGGGCTCTGACGGGAACGGCTGCTGCTCTGCCCAGGCCTCCCTCCAAAGCCCGTCCCTCCTGCCGCATGTCCGACCTCGGGGTGAGGAGCCCCAGGGCCCCCTCATGGGTCGGCGTGGGACGGACAGCCAGCGCTAAGGGTGTCTGCAGGGGACGCTGCTCCCACTTCACCCGGAGCTCTGGAGACGTGCCTTTCCCGCACCCACAGGTTTTTCTGGTTAAGAGCTTTACCTCCCACGTGCATCGGCCGAAGCCAATATTTTCAGGCCTTCCCAGAGTCTGACTTCCACATCTGACTGATGGTCGTGGGGATGAGTTTCATGTGAAACATGTTCTGAGCTCCCGTGAGATAAAAGCACCCCCCCATGCCGAGGACAGGGCGCCTCCTCCCTCAGCTCGTATGTCTTCCTCAGGCTGCCCTCCTGGCCCTGCTGGCCTCCTGCGTGGGTGCGGGGTGGGGCTCTGCTCGCTGCCAGGGGACCCCGTCCTGCTCTGCCAGGCCTCCAACCCCAGGGCAGAGAAAAGAGGCCACGGAGCTCCCCCTCTGCCCGCTGACCAGCAGGGGTAGAGCCACCCACCGCGGGCAACACCTCCCCTAGACGTGCAGTCCTTGCTGCATTATTGTTGGGTCCAGAGACCTGTCGGCCGAGCGGGGTGGGGGACACTGCCTCTGCACTAGTGGGGTCCCCGCACGAACTGACCTGCTGTCCCTCTTCCCTGGGCCAGGACGCCCCCGCCCCGTGCACCTGGCTGTGCTCCCACCTGAGCCCTCCCATTTGGTCCACTTTGGGGGCGTCCCCGTGCTCCAGGCTCTTTCCAGACTCCATGGCACCTGTTGCAGGGGTCAGCAGACTGGGGTGTTTTCTGAGCTTCGGGAGCACCTGGCGTGGCACACGGCAGATTTCCGGTGTCAGCCAGGCCATGAACCGGCTCCTGCCAGACGGCTCCAGGTCCGGCGGCCGGACATAGAACTGCTGCTCGACGAGCACCGGTCAGTGGGCAGACTGGCCCTCAGGGGCCAGGACAGCTGCCCCCGTCCAGACCCAGACGCAGGGTTGGGGCATGAGACGTGCAGGTCTAGCTGGGGGAAAGGGGAGCAGAGGCTGGAAGCTCCCCCCGCTCCCCTGGGGTCAAGAGCCAGCTGAGCCCACAGCCCGCACCCCCTTCCCTCGGCCGCACGGCTTCTCCCTCTGGATCTACGGTGCTTGCTTTGGCTGCGGCAACGGCCATCCCCGCGGCCCCGGCTTGCATAACCGTGAGGTATCTGTTTCCTCCGCTGACGCCTTTCGGCGAGGCCTGGGATGGCTCTGGGCAGGCCTCCAGTGCTGCCTCGCCCGGACTCGGGGTGGGTCTCTCGCCGTGGCTCCCGACCATGGGCGGGCTGGCCATGGCAGAAGGAGCCCCCGGCCTCTAGGAGCCAGGAGCAGCCGCCTCTGACCAAGCCGGCCGGCATGGGCCACAGCTGCCTCCACCCTCTGACTGCATCTGTCCCCGCGTCCTCCGCAGCCCTGCCAGCACTCTGGGCCTCGGGTCAAGAGACAACTGTTGGGGGAAGCGCTCTGCTGGACGTCCTTGTCGCTGGCCAGGCCCCCTCGAGGGCAGCATCCAGCACCCTGGCCATGGCCCGTGGGCCCTTGATGTGGCCGGATGCCCCTGAGTGAAGACGTCCGTGGCCCTGTGCCTTTACGGCCTACCCCCTCCCCCTCTTCAGCTGGTGCCGCCAGAAGGTGGGGCGAGGGAAACAGGAGATTCGAATAATGGGTGAGAATTATTATGTCTTCGTGTGAGCTGGAGCCCAGCCCTGTTCCCTGCGATAACTGGGGGCTCAGCAGCTTCCATTTCCACGCTCTGAGCCAGGGTGGGCTATGACAATGAGCACGTTGTTCCCAGCGTCGGGCATCGCCCCTGGGCGACAGAGCCCAGACACACGGACTGGCTCGCACCAGGAACCCGGGACAGTGAGGCCCTGGACGTTCACCAGGGAGGGGCAAGGGACTCACCACTGGCTGCGGGCACCATGAGCACGTGGCCGAGTGACAGGCCCACCCACCGCTGGGACAGGCTCCCGTGGGAGGGGTCATGGGCACCCTCATGAGGGGCAGAGGTTTTGTTCAAGCAAAACTGTGAGGCTGGAAACGGTGCTGGCTTCCTTGTCTGGGAGCGGGTGAGGGTCCAGGAGCTTTGGACACGTCTTAGAAAGTCACCTCTCGGGACAAGAGCCAGCACACTCCAGGTCCTGCACCAAGGATCCAAGAATAACACTGTCGCAGGAACTCAGCGCTTCGCCTTCCCCCCTGGGGCCGGGCAGGGATCAGGTGGTGCCTCCAGGAACCTTCTAGGAACAGTGGAAAGTGGTCAGGACAAACCCAAGTCTCGCCCACCCTTGCCCTGCCTCCCTCTGTTCCCTGCTTCAGGTCTGGTGAGCAAGGGGTAGGGGGCATGGGAGCCCGTGTCTCTATCCTTGCCAGGCCCTGAGCCCTGCCATTGAGACACACCCCCTCATCCAGGGACAGGTGCCTACTCTGCCCAGGGCCCGGGGCGTGCCCTGCAGAGGGGTGGGCCACCACCGAGACCACTGCTCCTCGGAGCACAGTGCCTCTGGGCTGCACTTGACATTTGAGAGAGGAAACAGTCCTGACCCCTGACGTGGGTCCAAGCCAGACTTGAGCCAACCTCCTGGCCCACAGCCCACGTCTGCCCCCTAGACCTCAGGCTCTGATGTCACCTTCCTAATGTACCAGGTTTGTGCAGTCTACGTCCTGTGCCCCAGGAGACACATCGATTCTGTGAGTGCCCCCGCTGCAGCCCTCCACACGGCTGTCTCCTTGGGCTTGGGTAGCTGAGGTCATGTGCACGGGCCTACGCTGCCAGGCAGTGGTCCGCAGAGAGGGGCGCAGGTGTCCAGAAGCTGGGGCAGCACCCGGTCCTTCTCCATGGGACCATCAGGGACCCAAGAGTCAGATGCCTCCCTTTTGGGGGTCAAGGCCGTCTGTCTGCTTTGCCCACAGGTGCCTGACCCGCCCCTCTATGTGCTCAGGGCAGCCAGGCCCTCCAGAGAACAGCCCAGTTCGCGTATCTTCAGCGTGGAGGGGGCGGCCAGGCCGGGGCCCCTCCAGGGAGGGTGTCGGCCCCAGGGCCCCTCCCCGGGGACTGCCGGCTCCACCAGTCACTCCTGGTTTTCGAGTCATCTGCGTGGGTTCCTGGAGTCCAAACCCTTACACTCCCGTAAGGCCCTGTCACGTGGTCCCGAGCCGTGTAACACTGGAACTGTCCACAGTCATGCCTCGTTTGTTTACAAGTTTTCTGCGCTGGCCCCAGGGCCTCGGATGCCTAAGTCAGGTTTCCCCGCAGCCCCCTAAGCCCCAGCCCTGGGGGCGGAGGAGCCCCCGCCCCACTCGCCCGGAGGGCCTGACGGCAGGCTCATGGGGGAGGGCGGGTGCAGGGGAGCGGAGGCAGGCAGACCTGCAATGGGCCCCTGGCTCTGTCTGCAGAAGACAGCGCGGCCGCTCGGCTGGTCCGGTGCTCGTGCCCACCTCCAACCTGGGCCGGGAGTCGGCTCCCCTCACACGCAGCCCCCTCTGCCAGAGACCCACGTGGGTGCGGACGGGAGGGCCATGCCGGGCCCGGGGCCTCCTGCCGAGCTGCTGTGTGGGGAGTGCAGCGGGGGCAGCGGCTCGCGGCTCTGGTGCCACCCCCTGTGTCATGGTGTCCACGTGCAGAGCCCGAGCTGGTGCATGCTGGGAGTTCCCATCCTGTCCTTTCTGGGGTCCCCTGCTGTCCCCCGGGGAGTGCGTGGGCGCTCACCACATGCAGTGGGGCTGTCGTTTCCATCCACGGGCACACCTCTTGGCTCACTGCCCCTTCCCTTTGCCAGACAACCCCGTGGGCCCAAGGGGGGACGGAGCAGCACCTTCTGTTCCCTGCACGGAGCGGCCCCTGGAGTCGGGAGGGCTCCCACCAGCGCCTATGGGAGGAACAAATGAGTGAGGGAGTGAGGGAGCGAAGGGTGCACGGTCACAGCCATGTCGGGCTGCAGCTGCTCTCGGGGGATGGCAGCTCCCCTGTGGGTCTGCGTGATGGTGGCTCCCCTGCATCCTGCCTGATGTTGTGAGGGGGGTCCCCACCCCCGGACCTGGGGCTGTGATGATGGGGTCTCAGGAGGGGATGGCGGACACAGGGTTGGAACCAGACACGGAGCCATGCGGAAACCAAGGGCCCTGTCAGGCCTCCCTCTCCCCCAGGGCTGGGCTACCCTGTCTCCGTAAGCAGGAGCTCCCATGCCACCCCTGCTAGGACCAGCTGCACCCTGGGAGCTGGCACCAGGACCACCCCCATGGTTCCTACCTTCCCTGTGTTGAGGCCAACACAGGAGGACAGCTGGGACTGCCAGGAGAAGGGGTGGTCATCACCCCATTATGGATGGGCGCACTGAGGCTCTGAGCAGCCCCATGGCTCTCTTGGGGCCACACAAAGTCAGCTCACCCCCTGTAGCCAGGCGAGAGGCAGGAGGCCAGAGGTGGGAGGTGGGAGGCACTGTGGTCCCGAGCCACACTCCGGCGTCCCGGGCAAGCGGCCCCAGACATCTATTGAGGGTCAGCACTGTGCCTGGACACTGATGTGGAGAGGGCTGGCGTCCAGACCACACCTTTAGAAGGCTACAGAACATCTCTAGGTGAGCCCATGACTGGCTGACAGCCCGTGGGCCCTGTGGGGGCATCCGGACCTTGGAGACCCCACCGCAGAGATCAGGGTCCCGGGGACGTGTGGACGGCAGGAGCACAAAGGTTTTTGCTGTGAGTGTTCGGTCACCCAGCCCGAGGTCCACCTCCCCCTGGCACAGACTCTCTGTGTCTAGATCCCATCACGAGACATGGCTTCAGGGGTACCCCATGATCACAGCCAGGGTCTCTCGTGGGACTCTGCCAAAACCTGCACCACGACCTGGAGGGCAGTTGAGATGTAGGGACAGTGGAGCGAGCATCGTGGCAGGGACACTCCTGTGCACTGTCCACCCTCAGAACAGGAAGGAGCCCGGACCCCGAGGTCACCTGGGCTGAGCTTCTGAACGTGAGCCACCAGTATGGCGGGGCCGGCAGAGGCCCTTAGCTGGGAGCGGGGGGAGCAGACGTTGTCTGGGCGCTGCCAAGGGCACGGCAGGCCAGAACAAGGGCCACGCTTGGGCACGCATGGCCTCTGTGTTCCAAGTCCTCCCCTCCAGCAGAGCTGGCCCACATGCCACATTTCCAGTTCATCGTGCACCCGGTGTTGCTTCAAAGAAGGGTTTTGTTTGAGGCCAAAGCATGGGAATGGGTGGGAAGGGATGGGAATGGGTGGGAAGGGGTGGGAAGGGGTTTGAAGAGTCCTCTGTCAAGATGTAGGGAGTGGGAACTGTATCTTCGAAATAGGAAAGCTGGCTCAGATCTGCTCCTTGATCTCCTGGCAGGCAGGGACTGAGGAGCTCCGAGTCCGGGAAGGTTTCTCTCCCCTCTTCCTGGATCTAGGCCGCCCCCAGCCGCAAGCCCTAACCGTTTGCACTGGACAACTACAGGCTGACACAAGGGTCAAACTGCAAATGGGAAGGCTGAACCCACAGCTGCTCCCACTCTGCTTCCCTTACCAGCAGCCAAGCCTGCCTGACACTCGCCTGTGGCCTCATCCCCTCAGGGAAGCAAGAATTAGAAGGCAGACCTGGTACAAAGCTCCTGCTATGGACTCGACCAGGGACCGGGGAGCTACTTTTCCTCTCCACAATATAGCGGCCCAGGGGCAAAGTGTTGAAGACGACCTAGAGATTGGAAAGCCAGTGTCACTGCCTACAGCACCACCATCATGGCCACCATCATCGCCGTCACCACCACCGTCCTCGTCACTGTCATCTTCTCCACCGTCACCACGATGATCACCATCATCACCACCACCATCACCATCATCGTCACCATCACCACCATCACCACCACCACCACCATCACCA
>NW_019154122.1:18493642-18510899 GCF_002288905.1 Enhydra lutris kenyoni
CCACCATCACCACCATCACCACCATCACCACCATCACCACCATCACCACCATCATCATCATCACCACCATCACCATCAGCACCATCACCACCATCATCACCACCATCGCCACCATCACCACCATCGCCATCAGCACCACCATCGCCACCATCGCCAACTTAGCAGCAGCAGTAGTAGTGGAGGCCACCATAAGAGAAACAAAGCATCTTGAATAGAAGAAAAGGGGCTTTGTTTCAGTTCTTTTGAGATGCGGTTTGGTAACAGGAGGACAGTCTCGGGCAGAGCAGGGTGGGGAAGAGCCCTGGAGTCTGGGCGGATGGGCCGAGCCTTACTGTCCACTTCTTACGTGGCTTTGGAAAGCCACAGCTTCTGCGCCTGCATTCGCACCGACAGAGCAGTGACCCTGACGAGAGCGGGGACCAGTGACGCTCTTAATTTTCCCTGTGACCTTTAGGTATGATGGGAAGACATAAAAACACTAACTTCCTCCCAGACTCTCCCACTCGCAATGAAAAGCCCCGGTTGTAAGGCAATAGGCAGATATCGGGGTGTCTGAAAGGTGGGAAGAAGACGGGCTGCGAGGGGCCCCCTCAGCTTCCTTGGTGGCTCCCATACGGTCCCCAGCAGGTGCTGCAAAGCGTCCAACACAAACCCTTAGTGGGCACAGACTAAAAAATCTCCAGGGTAAGTCTGTTCCCAGTGAGAAAAGAATGACCTAAAAACAAAGGAACTTTTGGAGAATATCCCCCTGCTCCAGCCAAACACCAATGGAAAGCCACGTGCCACCTCCGTGGTTCCAGCAGGCAGAGCGGAGCTGATTCGGTGACCCCGCCCCACGCCAGCCCACCTCACCCCTCCCGACTCCTCACCTCCAGGGCCTCCATCCCCCCCGCCGGGGCGGTATTGGCTTCCAGAGGCGAGCCGAGCCGAGCCCCCAGCCCCACTGGCATTAACAAGACGCGGAAGGAAGTGTGGGGGGCAGGCTAGCCGACTCTCTGGCTCCCCCTTCCCTGGTGTCTGTGGCACTCGGCCGGGCCATCCCCCCAACCCCAAGTGTCGAAGCAGTGTTGGTCAGCACCTGCTTCCTCGGGAAGATACAGGGGGCTGGGGATGGAGCCGAACCTCCGCCCCACCGGTCTGCCCCGAGGCCGTGTGAGTCAGGGCCCCCATTTCCGGGGTGCTCAGAAACTCAACACGCCCCTATCCAGCCCTCACGCTACACCCCCTCGGGGGCTGCCTGCCACAAAAACAGACGAGCTGGTGTCCAGAGTCTCGGGACATTCAAAACATCCAGAGCGCAGTAGAAAATCACTCGTCACACCAAGAGCCAGGAAGTCATCGGCCGAACGAGAGAGGACAAGGCCCAGGGGTGAGCGTTGCCGCCAATGAATCAGGCGCTGGAGCTCTCCGCGGCGGTTCGCAAGCAGCCGTTACCGAAAGGTCTCAGGAGGCAATTATGAATTCCCTTGAAACAAGTGCAAAAATGGAAAATCCCAGCAAAGTATGAGAATTTACAAAGCAAAGAACAAATGATCACACGGAAAAATATATCTGAAATAAAAAACATGCTGGAGGGCCCTGTGGGAGGAAACCGGTGGATTTCAGGAGAGGAGCGTGGAATTTACCCGACCTGAGCAACAGAGAAAACAGAGCAAAAAGTGAGCAGGGTCCCACGGGCCTGTGGGACGAGGGTAAGATCGCTGACTTTTGTATCCTCAGAGATGCGGAAGGAGAGAAAAGAGTGGAACTTTAAAAAGTATTACAAGACGGCACCTGGCTGGCTCGGAAGATCAAGCGTCCGACTCGTGATTCCAGCTCAGTCATGATGTCGGGGTCCCGGGATCGAGCCCCGCATCGGGCTCCCTGCTCAGCGGGGAGTCTGCTTCTCCCTCTGCCTCTGCCCCCACTCACACGCTCTCTCTTCTTCTCTCTCTCTCTGAAATCAGTAGATTTAAAAAAAAAAAAAGTTCTACCAGAAATAATAGCACAAATTCCCAAATTTGGCAAAAAACATAAATGTACAGATTCACGAGTTGCCTAAATCCTGAAGGATCAACCTGTAGAAACCCACAGCAAGACACACCATAATGGGGGCTGCAGACCACAAAAACCCCCAAGGGCAGCCAGAGAGAAATGGTGCATGACCGACAGGGGCCGTGATCAAATAATTGGGGGTCTCTGGTCTGCAGCCATGGGCCACGGAGAAGGGCCACGGAGAAGGTGCTCATACCACGTTGCCCAGGTGCTGGAAGGGAACGGTTAACTGTGGACTCTATGTCCGGAGAAAACATCCTTCAGGGACGGAGCAGAAAGACACCGTCCTCAGATCACAGAAAAGGAAGAGACTTTGTCACTAGCAAACCCCTCTTAGGGAAAGACCACAGGAAGTTCTCTAAAAGGAAAGGAAATGATAGTGGGAACGTGGAACCTCAGAAGCACAAAAGAACATCAGGTTGGGTTAAAATGTGGGTAACCGTATTGTAGGGTACTCTAACGAGCTCCTAAATCATTTGAGGGCAGGAGGAAAAGTCGTAATACGTCGGAGGTTGTTCTCAGACGTGTGTAGCAGCAACAGGACATTGTAAAATCTGGGAGGCTACAGGGGCCTACACGGAAGTAAGTTTTCGGCGTCTCACTCTGAGTGGGAAAATGTCCCAATGGGTAGATTGTGGTGTTCCCCTGGCGCAGTCACCAAGAAATCAATACGGCACAATTTGCTGAAAATCCTTGTCCATAAATCAAGACGGAATTCCGAAAAACCTCCAGCCAGCCATGGGAGGGGACGAGAAGGGGACCAGGAGACAAAACAGCACGGCGGCGGGATCAGGACGGGAAGGTGTATCTTCGCACACGAAACCTCCACACACGCCGGCTGAGAGACCCCACAGACTGAACAAGGGACCCGGCCGCCTGCTGTCTTATGGGCACCGTGTGCTCGCGTCAGAGACGACACTGGCGGCCTGACAGCAGGGGGAGAGGAGCGCGCACGGGTTGGAAGATGGGTGTGTCCCGCACATGCTGAAATGTCCTGCGATGCCGTCCTCAAGGCTCCCCCCCCCGCAGCCCTTCCCATCCCCTCCTGCCTCTACCAACCCGAGGTGTCTACCCTGTTCTTTTTCCATGTGCTCATAATCCTATAAAAAACCACGTTCGCTTCCACGAAGCGTGCAGAGATGTGCGTGGGGAGGTGCCACTGTCTTCTTTCCCAGATGGGAAGGGGACGCCCTTCTGGAAAGACTTCTCGGTGCTTTCGTTCTGTCCCAGTATTATTTTGGGAGAACTCCACCAAATCTATGTGGAAAAACTCCCTTTCTTCATCATTTATTCAACCGTGACTCTATTGATGGCCGTTAACTTTGTCTCCAGGATTTTACTCCAGAATGAGGCTGTCGGCATCTTTGCAAGAATCACAGTAATCTGGTAGGGGGTGTCGACGCTCCGAGCGGCGGGGGCGGGGCTGCTGGCGGGTCTCGAACAGATGGCGGCTGCACCCCTGCCTGGCTCCGTCGTCAGCTCAGGCTTCAGCCTCCGGCCTCGTAAAAGCCACGAAAGCCTAACCATACTGAAGACCCACCGCCCGCTCTCTTGGCCCCCAGAGCGGGGAGCGCTCCTGTTGGTTCCTGTCCCCAACCAGGGCTGACTGTCCCAGACCACCCCAGACCCATGTTTTAAACGGAGAGCCCAGGGCCCTGTGGGATCAAACTCGGGCCCCTGCTTTTGGGACCAACTCTGCAGACGGAAACAGCCTTGACTCCTAACCCAGGGCTTTCTAGGGACAAGGGGGTGGGGACAGCCACTTAAAGGGGGTTCATGACCCCCCTTTCATGGCAAGCGGGCGGTCCTTCCCGTGCGTGCTGGACAAGGCCCTGGTGGACATTGGGGTCCACCTTGGAAATTCCTCCGGGGCCACCTAGAATAAACAGCCCGACATCACGACCAGAGGCTGAACACGATTTTGTCCTTTATTGAACACCCCGTCGGCGCCGAGGGGCGAGCTCGCTACACACACCCACCCCTTGCCCTCAGCCCCTCAGAAGCACCTTCTCTGAACCACGGATGCCCCGAACTCTTTGAAATCGGCGGAGGTGACCCACATCTGCTTGAAGCTGCTCAGGGAGGTGACGATGGAGGCCCCGATCCACGTGGAGAACCACCTGTCCGGGGGGGCCGTGATCTTGATGGGGGTCCCTTTGGAAGCGAGCTGCTCCAGCTCCCTCAGAAGACGGTCGTCGAGGCCCTGGAACAGAGTGGTGCCCCCGGACAGCACGATCTCCCCAAAAAGGGTCTTCTGGATGTCCGCATCACATTTGGTGATGCTGCAGGAGACCATCTTCGAGAGGCCCGGGTTCTGGACGCCCAGCTGCTCGGGTGTGAACAGGGCCTCGGGGGCCTGGTGCAGCTGGTCCCCGACGTAGACGACGTTCCCGTCCGGCAGCTTGTACTCTCTGAGGACCTCCTCCGGCCTCCGCGACAGCTCCTTCTCGGGCTCCAGGGCCACGTAGCACAGCCTCTCCTTGATGTCGTCCACCAGGGCCTTGTCCAGCACGCACGGGAAGGACTGCCCACTTGCCAGCAGCAGCCGCGTGAGGTGCTCCGTGATGTCCCTTCCCGCCACGTAGAGCTTGGTGACCGCGTGAGGCAGGGAGTACCCTTCGAAGATGGGGACAGTGCAAGTGACCCCATCCCCGCTGTCCACCACCAGGCCCGTGACGCAGGCGGAGGCGTAGAGGGCCAGCACGGCCTGGTCCGACAGGTAGAAGGCGGGCACGTTGAAGTTCTCAAACATCATCGTGGCCATCTTCTCCCGGGCCTCCCTGGGGTTCAGGGAGGGCTCCGTCATGAGCACCGGCCGGTCGCTGGCCTTCACCCCCAGCTCCCACTCAAACAGGTGTTTGCAGAGCCTCTCCATGTCCTCCCAGCCAGTGACCAGGCCCCGCTCGATGGGGTAGCGCAGCTGCAGGACCTCCCGCTTGTGCACGGCCTCTTCCCCCACGAAGTACTTCTTCTGGCTGGCCCCCGCCGAGGGCACCTTGAACTTGGGGTACCCCACCACGGAGCTGATGACGTGGCGGGGCCCGATCTCTCCAGAGAGGCCCGCTTTGCAGAGCCCGGAGCCATTGTCAAAAATCACAGCGGGAGAGTCCAACGCGTGCGGATTAAACATGCCTGCAGTGTCCTAGTCCTCTTCGGGCCTCACCAAAACGCAGGCAGAACGCCGTCGGGCCACTTTGTGACGCAAGAGGCCTCTCTGGAAGTCCGGAGGGCACAGGGTTCCGCTGCTCTGTGGTGACTCCCTGCAGGCTAGCAGGCGGTCGGTCCGCGGGGGCCTTTCATCCTCGCGGCAGGTCTGCCCCGCTCTCAGGCAGCCCGGGGGCACCGTGGCCCTTTCAGGGGTGATGGTCCCACATGTAACAATCCAGCCAAGCAACAATTGTCCTCAGCCAGCGGCAGAGGGCCTTTGGGGCGGAGGGGTTCTGGGGCCCCGTCCTCCTTCCCTGGGGAGACTCCAAACGGCCCAGGGCAAACCAGGCCCACAGGCACTCTTGCTGGGCCTGTGGGCTGAGGAAGGGCTTGGAACCCGGGGAAGCAGCCGGCCCAGGCCCACACGGAGGACTGGTGTCTGCTGAGCGTGGCCTCCCCTTGCTAAGAAGAGGGCCCCATGCCAGACACGGGTGCGGGTTGGAGGAACGTGTCCACGAGCCACCACAGCAGGCACCAGGATGTGTGGCCTCCCCCAGGTAGCCCTTGGGGATTTATCTTCCCTTCACCCCACGAGCCCTGGCTCCCATCCCACAGGACAGATGCAAAGTGACGCGTTCTGGGCCCGCAGGCTTCCCTCTAAGCAGGCCTGTCCCTGCTCTGGCTTGAAGTCAGGGCCCCTCGCTGCTCTCCACGGCCTGGGCGCATTGGCACAGAGCGACGTGAAGTGATGCGTGGGGTGGAGGGCATGACCTCTGAAGACGGGATCTGATGTTCCCAGAGCGCGTCACCCCATGTCTGTGGACCATCACACGGTCAGCCACACGTTCTGAAGAGTGCTCAGAAATGACCAGGTCAAGGAGGAGGCCAGCAGCATGGCGGCTCAGGGGCAAGGCTGTGGGTCAAGCCCGAGGAGCCAGGCAGAGGGCCGCGTGGTGGGGCTCCCAGAGGCCCGGGCCAGCAGCCCTGAGCCCTGGAGGGAGGTGGTGGGCCTGGGGAACCCATGTTTACCTGATGACCCTTCCCCTCCCGGCACATCCAGAATCCCCCTCGGGTCCAGCTCTGTCCCCAACCCAAGAACCCAAAGAACCACCCCTCCAGAACCACCAGCCTCCTCTGCCAGTGTGTGTCCTACTGACCGTTCTAAAGCCAGCAGATAGAACAACAGTTAGTCATGTGGTGTAGACCCCGGTGTAGGTGTGTAATCTGTATGTGCAGTGTAGACAAGTGGCAGGTATGTGAGTTCATGGGCACACTCAGGGCTAAGCCCTGGATAAGAATCAATAAAAACTTGGCCTTGGGGCGCCTGGGGGGCTCAGTGGGTTGAGGCCTCTGCCTTCCGCTCGGATCGTGGTCTCAGGGTCCTGGGATCGAGCCCCACATCGGGCTCTCTGCTCAGCGGGGAGCCTGCTTCTCTTCCTCTCTCTCTGCCTGCCTCTCTGCCTGCTTGTGATCTCTGTCTGTCAAATAAATAAAATCTTTAAAAAATAAAAACTTGGCCTCGTTGGACATTTTCCCTGAAAGGACCCCTCCAGGTGGAAACTGAGTTCCGTGTGGGGCGGGGTGAATGCCGCGGGATGGCCCCTGATGGAGTTGGTGCCACCCACAATGGTCGTCAGCGGGTCCCGTAGGAGATCCAGGATCTGAGGACCCCGACATCCAGGGGAATGTGTCCCTGTTAGGCTACTGACCAGGCGCTCAGTGGAAGGCGGTGTCTCGGGGTTCCAGCCTGCTGACATCACAAAAGGCCTGTGAATCTGGGTCTCGGGAATTGCTAGAATTTTATGATTGTCGCCAGACACTCCAGGCTGAACCAGGAGGAACACGCTCTTGGGATTTCTCAATTTTGTCCCCAACAGGGCCCACACGTCAGCTTCAGACACCGGGTCACCACACACGGGTGGCACGTGGATGTGTCCCCGTGGGCCGGGCCTGGGGCATTGGGCGTTTTCAGGAGGGACAGAGGAGGAGAAAAGGACCAAGGGTGAGGCACAGCTTAGACCGACCCGTGGGTGTGGGCACGTTCTGTGGCCACCGGTTTCCCTGTTGCTCTAACAACACACAATCACCACATCCCGTAGGCTGGCAGCCTCTGACCCACGCGCAGGTCACACAAGCACGCGCGCTCCCCCCGGCCCCTCCCTGAGCTCCCCAGACCCAGCTCCCCGGTCAGCCCCCCAGTTAGGTCCAGGACATGTCCGCCTGTCCCCAAACCTGGGTGGCTCTCCATTCTGTGACCCCTGCCGGCTCCACACAAGCTGACACCCTCGAGGACACAGCTGGGAATGCTGGGCCGGTGTCAGGCCAGTGGTTCCAGTAAAGCCGTCTGAGCATTTCCGGGACTGCTTTCCCAAATGGGTTCCCTCTCCCCGCTGAGTCTGAGAGATGTGCTGCCCCTTGTCGGAGGCCTGGCACCGCCCAGCCCTGCCTGACAACGCTGGACGCTCACGGCCGTCGGGTGCTGTGTGCCAGGCGGGACGGCCAAGGAGGGTCCTCACTCCGCTCTCCTCTGCGCACTTGGAGAAGCGACCCCCAGCCCGGAGGCGCCTTCCCCACCGCTGGTCCTCTGTGGGCCAGCCGCTGAAGCCTGGTCCCGGGCTGGGTGGTGGCTTCTGCCGCACCATTAAGTGTCCACCTCATGGGGAGAAGACCCACCACCAAGAAGTGGGCCATGCTCCGGGGGCGACAGCACGGGGCCGCTGAGAAAAACCAGTGGGTCTACGAGCCACAGCCTACGTGAGGTGGTGCTGGTTTCCAGCTCCCAGCCGGGGGCAGAAATTCCAGCCCGTGCTGCTCCGGTGCCTGGGAACCTTCTCTCCAGCCTGGTCTCCTCCTCGCGTCTGAGCCATCGTGGAAACAGCTCCCCCCGCACCCCGCCCCGCCCCTCCCGCCGCCTGGGTCTGCAGGTCTGGGAGGCACAGCACGCCTCCTGGGCAGGTGTCCGTGGTGGGGCCCACGGGCACCCTTGCCACGTCAGTGGAGGCGCTGCTCCACGTGGCTGAGCATTGGCTGCAAGGTCGCGTTTGCTGTTAGCACAAGGACATCACCCCTCCTCAGGCTCCGGCTAGAAGCCTGTCAGAGGCTGCCCTGCCCCCACCCGGGGTCAGCCATGCCTCATAAATCGCTTGAACGAGTTTATGGGCGAACTAGCTGGAACTCCATCTCCCTCCGCAGGGCAAGCCTCGCCACCGCGGTGGTTCTGGAGGGCACTCGTTTCCGTCTTACACAGGAAGGCTCGCTCTTATTTCTGGTCCAGCAGTCATGCCCAACGGCAGCCCTCCCCAGCCCCCACACGACCCCCGCCTGCCGTGCCCTCGGAGGAGCCCCAGCCCTTGGTGGGAGGTGCACAGCCCCTGGGCAGTCTTGGAAAGCTGCCAGGCATTTAGACGGGAGTGGGCAGCCGTGGACCTGCTGGGGACCCCTGCCGCCTACTGCCTGGGTGCAGCGTGACTGGGCCACCCATGCCCTGGGCTGGGGCCGCCCTGGCTGTCCCGTCGGCACTGGTTCCATCTGCCCCTGGCGCCCAGAGCCTCAGCCAATTAGTGACCTACAGACTGGGCTCATTAGTTGGGGCTGACATCTGGCGCCCAGATTCTATTTGCAAGGATCTGGTCTGGTGTCGGCCAGCAGCCTAAGGAACAGGCCAACTCTGCAGGTCTTGCAAGAGAGAGAGTTGTGTACATGTCCACGGGGACTGTGGGAGTCCAGGGGCCACAGGGGCTTGTAGTATGCCCCCAAGTGTCTTCTCTTTCACCTTTCTGTCCCAGTCGTCCTCAGGGAGCTCAAAGCTCTGAGCGCTCTTCCTGGTGTCCTGGCCCTTTTGAACCTCTGGGATGGAACTTGTGTCACACGTCCATTCATCCATTTTCCATCCACCATCCAACCGTCCAGACATCCGCCCACCATCCATCCATCCACAGTCCGTCCATCCATCCATCCATCCGTCCGTCCGTCCACCATCCAACCAACCATCCCACCCACCATCCACCCATCCATCCACCCACCCATCCATCCAGATACCAGACATCCGCCCACCCATCTGCCCCTCTGTCCACCATGCATCCATCTGTCCTCCCGTCTGCACCCCCATCCACCCACTCCCCCACTCACCTATCCCCACCCATTATTGTCCAACCTCTTGTCCAGTGACCCTCCCTCCCTTCCATCCCCCTTTCTTCTCTTCGTGGCTGAAGTGAACATCCTCACTTGTCTTTGTCCACCTCCTTCCCTGGTGACCTTCAGGCTTCACCAGAGCCTATGGGTCTCCACAGCTGACGGCAGGGCCCCCACGAGGTGCTCCCTTCCAGCCAGCTGGGTCAGAACGGCACCCCCGGGTGGCTCCTTTCTCCGCCTCCCATGAGCGTGACACACTAAACCGGGCTGCATGGGCAGAACTGGCTCACCACAGCCAACACGACCTCCACAAGCCAGTGTCCACGGGGCAGGAGGAAAGAACTGGTGCTGAGCTGACAGGCTCTGGGGAGCGCCCGGCAGAGCCTTCCGTGGTTCAGTGCGGAGACACTGCAGGGTGGGAAGGTGAGGCAGACCAGGTTAGGGGAGAGGCAGTCTGGCGGGGGACACAGACAGTCAGCCCACACCGTGGCTGTCCTGTCCGTCCGCTGGCGGCAGGAACCCACAGGCAAGGTCGCCGGGGGCCAGGCGAGCAGTGGCTCGGCAGTCACAGTCCGCGGGCTGGGTCTCAGAGCCTCCCCCGCCCCCGCAGCTGCTGGGCAGGTGGAGGATGCGTCCAACCCAGGCCACGGAGGAAGGGGAGAGAGCCCGGACTTGAGCTGCCACGAGGCAGGAGAGCAGATGGGGGTATAGGCAGAGGACAGGACAATCGGGGCTGGCCCGGGCTCCACCCACCCCCAGGGAACACGGGACAGGCTTGTGAACAGCACCATCCTCCCCAACCCTAGAATTATAAATCTCCGGGTCCCACCCTCCTCCCTTCACAGGACAGTGCCTGCGTGTGTTGGGGGGTGTGGGTCGGGTCCATCCTGCACCCGTCCGAGGCCGGAGAGGCTTCAGCCCCTGCGGGACTGAGTCGAGGTGAATGGAGACAAGAGACAGCTCTGGACGTGGCACCTGGGGTGAGAGGCCTCTGGGTCAGAGCCAAACGAGCCCAAGACGCTCCGCCCTCCCCCACAGGACAGCGGCAGCCCCGGGCAGCTGGGACCCCCTCTAGCGTCCCTGGCTTTGCTCTTCTCACTTCCGGAGGTGGCCGACTTCAGATCTGAAGAGTTACGGCAGCGAACACAGTAGACAAAGTCCCTGAGAAGTCCCTCCCCGTGGCCTGAGGCTCGTCCACGCAGCCCCCGTGAGTGCTCCGTCCGAACCTTCCAGATGCTTCCAGCCACAAGTACATACAGAAACACCAGATCTAGGCTTTCCTCTGCAGGGTGCACACAGCCCTGCCCACGGCTCTGCCCTTCCTGTCTGCACGCACGGCGCGCTCCTGTGCTCGGGGCCGGCCGGGCGCAGACACGGCCTCCAGAGCGCCTGCCCGGAGACCGGCTTGTGCTTTACCCGACTCACCGACCTTTTATCCCTCCCCAGGTCTTGCACTGAACACTGTTCCCAAGGCTTTGGTGTTTTAACGCTTATACACGGGCTTCGGTGTTTAGACGCTCACACGCAGGCTTCGGTGTTTAGACGCTCACCACAAGGCTGAGTTGGTACTCGGCTTGTCCACATCGGCGTGCTTGGTGTGTCCCTCTGGGGCTAGATTCTGACTCAGGGACCCCCACGGCCGAAGGCAGGCACGTTCGCAGTGAGGACTGAAGCTGCCAGCGTCGGAGTCCCCACTTTTGAAGGATGAGGAGCCCCGTCCGTTCTGGGTTTCGTAAAGCCTCCGCGTGGGAAGGCAGAGCAGGGGTGGTTGACATCGAGCTGCCCACTCTACGCGCGACCGGAGCCCACGGCCCAGGCGGCTTGACCCACAGACATGCATCAGCCCAGCCCTGGAGGCCGGGCTCCCTCTGAGGGCTCCAGGGAGGGACACCCCAGGCCTCCATCCGGGCTCCTGATAGCAGCAGAGCTCCAACCCCTTCTGGCATTCTCCCTGCCTGCACGTGTCTGTGGCCAAACATCGCCCTTTTACAAAAAGCACTAATAGTGGATCAGGGCCCCCCAATGGCCTCGTGTTAACTCTGTCATCTGCAAAGACCTTCCTTCCCAGCGAGGCCACATTCAGAGCTCTGGGGTTAGGGCTTCAGGCTAAGAACTTGCACCTGCCCGCTGAGGACTGCGCGTGCCGGTGAGGAGGTGGGGCCCAGCGGGCATCGGGGCCGGTGGGAGGCCCGCCCCGGTACAGAAAGGGGCCAGAGGAGTCGCCCGTTGCTGTACAGCAAGTTAGCATGAAACACAGCAGCTGAAAACAGCCAGCGGCTCCTGCCCTGGGGCCTCTGCGGGTCTGGAATCGGCCCCACTCAGCGGGGTGCCACGGCTGGGGTCCTCTCGAGGCTTGGCGGGGAGGCTGGGCTGGGGGTCGGCTTCCAAGCTCCCACGCGAGGCTGCGGGCAGGCCTCCGTCCCTCACCACGTGGGGCCTCTCGACAGAGCCGCTCGCTTCCCTTAGAGAGCGAGTGTGAGCGAGCACGCGTCCCGGTCAGCAGCCACAGCCCTTTTATACCGAATCCCATTCCCCCCGCTGTTCTCTGTGGTTCAGGAGCCCGGGATTGTGCGGCATGCAGAGGGGTGTGCCGGGGGCAGGAGTACCGGGGGCTACGTTGGAGGCTTCCCACACGGGGGCCATGGACCAGAGCGCTGGGACATCACCAAGCACGGCCTGTCCGGCCTCAGTTTCCTGAGCCGTCCGAAGAAGCGCTGTGTTCTGGGGCTGCGGGAGTCCACGGAGAAGGGGCAGCATGGCTGGGGCACCGTGGACCTGGGCCAGCTGGCTGGCGGGCACCGCCTCTCTTGGGTCCCTGAGACATCAGCTGGGGCTTCCGACGGCCACGGCCGCTGGTTCTCCATGCTTCGAAATGTCACATCGGACCTGAGACGTCGTCCCCCACGCACCCCGATGAGCCTTCTTGGGCCCCTTGCCACCGAGCATCTGTGTGGACGCTCACCCCACCTGCCCCAGACCCGCGGCCTGGCCAGCGGTAGCTCCCGCGGTGTGGCCCTCAAAACAAGAGGGTCTCCTGCCCCCTGCTGGCACCCAGCAGAAGTGTCAGAACACCCGGGTGCCCGGGGGCGTCCCTGGAACAAAGGGCGGGTTGTTAGCTTCCGACGAGGCAGGACACTGGGGGAGGAAGAAAAAAAATCAATGTTTGCTAAATAGGGAAAAAAATCACCCTGCCTCAGTGGGGAAAAGGCTTATTTTCAAGTGTATTAAAGTGATTACCCAGAGGAGAAGCCGAAGCGAATGAACAGGCGCGTGCGGTGTATAGTCATCGGTTTGCCCAGAGAGCTTCCGAGGGGCAGCGCGCCCGCCCCCAGCCCGACACGGCCCGGCTCTCGGCTTTAATAGTTTATCACAGTCGGGGGCAGCGTCTCGGTGAGGACAGTCCCTGGAGACGCTCGGCCGACATGTACATTTAGTCGGTGATAAATAACAGGGAAAAGCACGAGGCCCGGAAGGATCCCAGATTTAATTCAAATAATTTAAAATCTAACGTTGAAAGAGCTCTTTGCATTCATGCGCCGTCCGTGTTTCTAGCGGGAGAGAGAAAAGGCTTTGTGTTCAGGCTGGGGGCAGGGTGACGGCGGGAGCCCGCGGGTGGGGGACTAACCTCTTTACCATGTGCTGGCGGCCGCTGGGAGGGGCGGGCGGCCTTTCGGAAAGCCGGACATGGGGGGAGGAAGATCACACTTGTCTGTGGACTCCCCTCCTGGTGAAAGGATTTTTGTCCACGGTGGGGCCGCCAAGGGGGCAGAGGGGTCCTCCCCTCCTCACGGAGGCCCAGGTTCCCCCCAGCCCAGGGATGGAGGGGTGTCCGGGTGGAGTGCCAGGCACCCCCACGGGGCGGACGGGGCAGGATGGCGGGTCCTACGGTGCTCCCCGCACAGCCACGGCCCTTCCAGGGAGGGAGCCCCCAGGCAGCCACGGAGGAGGAAAGAGGCTGGGGGCCACCGGGAGCCGGTCCCCCGCAGACTGGGGTTGTGGGCAGTGCAGGCCTGAGGGTCTGTGTTTGGTTTTGAGGAATTTGCGGAGCTGTGTGCCCTGGGATGATGGGGTGCCCCCCAAAGACGCACGGCCCCTTGAAACCTCAGAACCGGGCCTTACTTGGAAATGCACGTGATACGAGCTGGTCATCTTGCCTTCGGACGGACCCCGACCCAGTGACCGGAGGACTCAGAAGGACAAGCGGACGCCCAGGGAGAAGGCCGCCAGACGGCGCAGGCCCAGGTCGCCGTGGGCCTCTGTCGCGAGGACCGCTGGCCGTGATGGGAGCGTGTGACACGTGACGGGGGTCTCCCTCGGAGCCCCCAGGGGAGCCAGCCCCCACACAGCCCCCACACCATGAGAGACCACCTTGCTGGGGCTGGAAGCCCCACACTCGTGGTGTCCAGTGGGACGGCCCACGAGGGTTCACGGAGCCACGGTCCGCCGTGTAAGTCGGGCGGGCCGGGACATGCATTCACCCGTACCAGACAGAGAGCGCCGTCTTCCCTCGGCGCGGCTTTGAGGTGGCCCCTGGCACTCTGAGTCCCCAGACACACCCCTGCGGCAGCTTTCCTCGCAGCCTCTGACGATCTCAACTCCCCTGTCAAGAACGACCCACGTTCCCTTTTCCTTAGACGGTCACCTTTTCTGTTTAAGAGACCCCACGGGACCTTTGCGGGATGGCAGCCATACGGCTGCATCTGGCTGTGGAGTTTGTTCCTGGCTTAGACGGCGGAGGCCTTGGCGCGTCCTCAGCGAGGAGCAGAGGCCGGAGAAGCACTTGGCAGAGGGAGGCTGCCCCGCCCCCGCCCCGGGTCTGGGCTCCAGGCTGCCTGTCCGTGACCCCCGGGCATCTCAGGCCGCCCCCATGTATGTGTCACCTGAGCCAGGCGCGCCATCGCTTCCGGGCAGCTGGACACAGATCCGGGCTGTGAGGGGTGGGCAAGGCCTCACTAGAAACAAGCGGTGTCCACCCTTGTGACGCGCTCCGTGGCATTCGGGATGACGCGGGGATGGTGGGTCTGAGGTCTGGGTGGTGCGTGTGGACGGGTCGGTGGACCTGAGGCCAGACCCCAGCTCCTGGAGCCCCCACAGGGGTTTCCTGATCTGGTGCGGAGAAAACCACAGCGGGGGCCTCAGTCCCTCATCCTGTCCCCTGAGCTGCTTGGCGCAGCTCCCTGGGGTCGACAGCCATCATCTGGCTCAGGACAGGTGCCCGGTGTCCACCTGCTGCCCCAGGGAGGAGGAGCCCAAATGGTCTAGAAGGCCTGCGAGTCTCCTGGCGTCGCCAGCCAGGTGCCACCCGCTCCCATCCTGCGGGCTGAATGAGAGCCGTGTCCAGCCTGTCCAGGGACCCGAGGCGAGCTGTCCAGTCCCAATGCCCTCCTCTCTGCCCTGACCCACCCTGCTCCCCGACACTGGCTTCTCCCTAGTTCCTCAGGATTCAGAGGCTCATCTCTCTGCCCAGAGAGATTTTCCTCCAAATCTCCAGATGTCAGCACCTTCCCCACAGCTGGTGCTCAGCATGGTGACCGTGGACGTCGGCATGTGTGAGAAGGAGCTCGGGGCCCCGGGGGCTCCGACAGCAGCCACACATGGCTGGCAGCTCCCATACTGGCCATGCAGGTGCAGGTCACCCCCACCCCTGCCGGGGCCCTGAGTCCCAGTGCTCAGTGACATACTGGGCCACACCACACGGAATCGCCGTCGCCGCCTCCCACCCCATCCTGGCAAATCGGGCTCGCATCCAGCTGTGATCCCCACCCGTGACCGGGCCTATCTCTCCCATCAGAGCTCATGCTTCCCAAGGGCCGGGGCTCTGTTCTGCGGGGAGCACCATGTCCCTGAGCCACCCAGCCTAGCACCTGACCAGACAGCAACGTTGGGAAGAGTGAGTGAGTGAGTAAGTGAGTGAGCGGGAAGACCCTGACCCTGACCCTGACCCTGGCCCGACCCTGACCCTTCCCAGAGCCCAGCTTCCAGCCCCTGAGGGGGAGGTGGGTCCCCAGGGGTGGGAGCAGGGATCTCATGGCAAGAGTGCCCGCAGGGGGAGGGGTGCCCGTGGTGGGAGGGGTGCTGCCCCGAGGAAGGAGCCCCAGCTGAACCAGTCCCTCCCTGGGTCCCACCGGCTTAGCCCCCCGGGCCTCCCATGAGAGCAGTGACTTCCTTTTTTGTTCGTTTCTTCTCTGGGTGGGGGGGGCTTCGGCCAAGGACAAGGGTTGAGCGGCCAGCCGGGGCTCCCATCACCCACTGGACGTGACATGGGGAGGCTGGGCCCAGCTCTGGGCAGCGGCGGCCCGGGGACACTTCTCAGCACCCCGAGGCTGCAGGCTCAGCTCCAGGCAGACCCCTGGGACCCAGGGCAGCCGGGAGCCTCCATGCTGTCCACGTGATGAGAGAAAGGCGGGGGGCCACGCGTGGGTGGCTCAGAGCCTCTGCCTGGCAGGACACCTGTCACCTCCGCTCACATCCCACGTTTCGTGGCCCCGCCCACCTGCAAGGGCCCCCGACATGCCAGGCAGTCAGGCGGGGTGCGCGCGTTTTCCGAGGTTCTCCATGGCTCTGCATGTGTGGGGTTGCCGACTCCCGGAACATGGGCCCTTCCTAAACTTTCGTCCGGTTTATCTGAAAGTCGGACATGGCTGGCTGTCCTGTGCTTGTGCCTGCAAAGCCTCCCCACCGCTGCGGGCCAGGCTCACAGCCACTGGCTTCGTGTCTGAAGCCCCGCGGGGGTGGCCACGCGCGGTGGGGGAACCTTAAACGCGGAGAAAGACTTGCCCTGAGGCACCAGAGCACAGCCCTGTTCCTAGGGCCCTGGAGGAAGGAGATCCGTCAGGAAGGGAACGTGAGCCAGAGCGCTCTGCCCTCGGGCATCAGTGCCAAAGACATGCCTGGAGCTTTCCAAAAGGGAATTCAACCTAAGAATAGAAGCTGCCCCCTTCTCCCCGCGCCCCCGCTGGTCAGCCCAGACTCCCAAGAGAGGGGCGCCGGGACTCGGCCAGCAGAAACCTCGAACACCCCCTGCTCCTGGACGGTTCTCACGAGATCTAGGAGGTAACCGTGACCCGCTCGGGTCTTGTCACCAACTTCCCAAGATATCCATGAGATCGGTTAGCCAGAAGTGGCCAAACCCAAGAGGAATGGGAGCTTGACGGACGCCGGCAACCGAAGCCGGGGGTCTGCCGCGCTGGCAGGGAGAGCTACCATCCGCGTTTGTTCGGCACAAAAGGAGCAAAGTGCAGAAGGGCCTTCCCTGTCTATTCCCCCCTCCAGTGACAGACCTTCTGGGGACATCATGGAAGTACTTCGGTGTGGATGAGGCTGAGGCTCTGCCTTGTGCCAAGCACCCCTGCACCCTGTCCCCTGCTGCCCGCCCTCTGTGGGAGCTGCCGTCCCCCACTCCCCCATGCACCTGCTTCGGACCCTCCGAGGGGCTGAGTGTGCCTCCCGGAGCTGCAGTCTGGAGGCGGAGGGGTGGGGCAGAGTGAGTTAACAAACACACCTCCAGATGGTGTCAAAGGGGGATATACTCTGGGAAGAAAACAACATGAAACAGGGTCAGGGACAGGCTGGCCTGAGGGGCAAGTTAAACCAGGTGGTCAGGAGTGTCCACACTGAGCTGAGACCCCAAAGCCAGGGCCAAGAGTGCATGGGAGACCTGGAAAGAGACCATTACAGCGTGGCCAGGGAGCAGCATGGGGTGGGCAAAGGCCCTGGGGCAGCAATCACGTCACCCTCCCTGGTTCTTTGCTCATCACAAGTTTAAGGTTCTTCCCGACCACCCCTGACCTGGCATATTAAAGAGGTCCCTGCTAGGGACCAGCTCCTACCCAGCCAGGCTTGGTGTCCAGGCTCTGTGGGCAGGGCTGGGCTGGGTTTGACATGGGCAGGGCTGGGCTGGGTTTGACATGGGCAGGGCTGGGCTGGGTTTGACATGGGCAGGGCT